>NC_065922.1:45952998-46295755 GCF_024586455.1 Bactrocera neohumeralis
GTTAGATGCTTAATTGGTTTTGAAATATTTTATATTGAATGTAAAGTATTACAAATTACATTATTAAATTTTGGATGACTTTTTAGACTTAAGGCTACCAAGTATTACATTTAGTTTATTTATACATACATACATATGTATAACATAAAGGGTCTACCAATAAGAACGACGTGGTGTTAAAATGAAAAAAAAACACTCAAATTTGGTCAAAATGTATTCTGTTTTATTTTTATGATTTACACAAAATGTCGGCCAAATGGTCACCATGGATCCGTTTTCATATCTTCACTTGTTTCTGTCAATTTTCCATGACCCAGTGTAGTATTACGACTGGAATTTCAGCTACATTGTGATGTTATTCGCTTCGAGCTTCTCAAGCATTGTTGGTTGTTTGGCATTAGCCTTTGATTTAATATACTCTCAGAAAAAATAATCCAGAGGCGTTAAACGCATGATCTTGGTAGCCATTTGACTGGGTCATTTTGGAAATTAAGGAGTCGTGATACTTTGTACTCAATGCGTCCTTGTTTAGATGTGAAACATGAAATCGCTCACCGTCTTGTTGAATATAGAGATCGCCCGTTTCGATTTTAATTTCAAAATTGTCGTTTGTATCGGCATTCCTACCTAATTTCGAAAGAAATAAGGCCCGATGATGCCGCCATACAACAGTCCGTGAAAAAAGTCGGTGAACTTGATTTTCAAAGATGTCCATTGTAACGGCATTCCCTGCTTCATTTAAAAAAAATAAGGCCGCCATGCCACAATCCCTGCTAAACGCTAAATTTTAGATGAAGCAATTGCATTTCTTGAACCACACGACGACTTGACTGACCCAAATCTAGTCAGAAATGAACCTCATCTGAGAAGACGATTTTTCATTTTTCATTAGCCGGTAGGGGGAAGGAATTAAAGAGTGAGTGTTCAAAAAGGTGATTAGATTGTAACTGCATAAAACATTCCTCAAACAGTTGCCGAGTTGGCGGATTCGTTCCGGTTTAGTAGGCCCGAGGGCCCGGGAATGAGAGAATAATGGCACTTGTTGCACACATATATGTTTGAGATGTCGAGTCCTAATTTGAGTAGATAGGAATTTAACCAGCTTTTTTGGGATTATTTTGAATAAATCCATTAATTACTCATGCTATGAATTTTAAAAGTTGTCCGAGTTTGTAACGCAATTAGCAGTTCGCTGCATTAAAGTCGTCGAATTTTGTAAAAAATAATTTCCGTTTGTCTATTGCGACGAAATTTCTTTTCTATCCGGATAACATATCAGTAGATTTGAATCGTAATACTTAAAAGTTTATGGAAGGAAGTATTATAAGAAAAAAACATGTTAATTTAGGCTGCCGGTGCATTTCTTCTAGGATAAATAGGCCTTTCCTTTGATTTTAATCGGTCAGTTTGTATGTCAGCTACCTGCTGTAGTAGTCTGATTCGAACAATATGTTCGATAATTGTAGTCTTGCCTTTAAGAATAATCTATGCCATGTTTCGAGAAGATATCTCGTAAAGTAAAAGGGTTTTCCAATCAAAAAAAAAAAAAAATATGGATTCAGATTCTTGGGGAAAAAGGAGGTGTACAAATATTCAGATCGATATCTCAAAAGTTGAGAGACTTGTGAACATATAAACCTGACTATGACTAAGAAAATAAATACATATGTATATACATGTATGAGAGAAATAGCTACATCATCGTAGCTTTATTCAAGCTTGACCACCATGGCAGTTTTGTTATCGCAGTTTTTTCCAAGTCTATAAGCTAATACCTGTTTTGGGTGATTTTAATGAAGCTAACTATTAATAATTCTTTTGTTTTGACGACGCAGTGTGGAGTATATACATATATATACGATATGTAAATGATGAATAATTTGGTGTTTAATGGCGCACGATGGAATTTATTAAGTTTTGTAGTCTTTTTGGTATCTCGTTTGTTAATTTCATTAAAATTAGCGCGCATGTTTTAAAACATCGACATTTAATTGATTTAGAGAGCAAATATAATTTGCTGTTCAAATGCCGAAACAACACCAAACCGACAAGGCAAGCAAGCAAGAAGCAAGTCAAAATATGTATTTGATGTTGCAGCTAAAATGAGCATTAGTCGACTTAGGCTAAAATAGATATTTTGGCTTCTAGTAAATGTCTCGGCGTATGCTTTAAAAATTTTTGCGCCCAAAGTAAAGCTTCTAGTGCTAATTTGTTAAATAAAATAAGACACAGTGTTGTATCTTGACAAAGTTGGGAAGTTGAATTCTATTTTCTCATTATTAACTTAGGTCAACTTAAGCTGTTTTAAGATATTGCCGTAGATTCATGCACAAAACATGTAATTTACATGACAATAAAGGCTCATCCGAAGACACACACGTGCGTTTGTGGATATTTGCGATTTTGTTTCGGTTTAGCTGATGGTGCCATTTTATCTTTCTTTTGTTTACAGTTCCTGCATTTAAATTTTAACTTTGTAATCAATTTACGAATTGATATATGTAGCTATAAAAGCGTAATACGCCTCCCATACCATTCATCTGTGTGTTGTTGTCTTTAAATTTGGTCATATTTGCCAGCATTTAACTGTATGCGCATTTATTGCATCAGTTTAATTGCTCGCTACTCAACTTTAATGTCTCACAGCTTCTACATTACGACGGCTTCTTTGTAACCCAGTAAGCATAAATGGCCGATATTAACACAGTATGATCGAGAGAAAAGGGGTACGGAAAATATTTGAAACAAATTTTCTAATATATTGGTAATCTTAATATGAAAAAAGACACTAATTTCGTCGGAAATAAAAACCGATTTTTATCGAGATCGGTCTGTTAGTATAGCAGCTATATGCTTAGTGACCCGATCTGAACGATTCTTCGGAGATTGTGCTGTCTTTGACAAAAAAAAAACCGCTATATTTCTGAAGATATTTTGTTTCATTAACAAGGAATAAAAATAAGAGATTTTCAGTCCTGCAAGGCAGTTCTAAAGTTCTTCGGTACCAGCGAATCCGACAAATTAACAGCTTTTTGAAGACAGACAAAGTATGCAAAATTTCTGTCCGATATCGCGAAAACTGAAGGAATAGTTTGAGTGTAACATATAAAGACTGACGACCAGACAGACGAACATGGTTAAATCAACTCAGCTCGTCACTCTAGTCTCTTTATATAACGCGTTTTTCAATAAGAGCGCTACAATGAGATTCTTTATTCCTGTGAAAGTATATTCGATGCCATTACGTATGCAACTCGATTTCTTTTGCATGGCCATCACAGGCCTGCTTGCGGAAGCCCAGACGCTGAACCCAATTTCCACATATTGTCCAAGTCCATATCATCTAATTCGGGGCATTCGGTTATCATTGAGCGGTAGCGATTCCCATACACAGTAACGTGACGGACTTGATCTTCACGGAAGAAGTACGTTCCAATGACGCCGCCGGCCCATAAACCGCATCAAATTTTTGATCTTGTAAAGATGTAGGCCAAGATCTTTTGGCAAAATTCGCCGCAACGACGTCACAGAGATGCCCAACGCTTGAGAACGATGTGTAAGAGATTGATTTGGGTCTTCCTAATTGATGCGCTAGCGGCACCAATATTCTCAACACTAAGAGCACTTCTTTGTCCACTGGCACGCGAACATTTTGAACTGTGCCTGTGGATTCAAATTCTTCCACTAGACGCTCAATTGTTGATCTGACAGGATGATTATGACGACCACAAATTGGACGTAGCACTCTTAAAGTTGAGGCCACTGACTCCGAATTTCGGTAGTAAATTATAATAAATTCGACGCGTTGTTGGATCATATATCTTTCCATGATAAAATGGCAAATCTTATTGAAGACAAGTGCTAAAAGAGCGGGGAAAAATTTGGCGTCGTTTGCTGTTCCTATCGGTCTGCTTTTTGTAACTTGCCTTTGAAAAAGCCCTGTACGTAGTTATATACTTTATAGGGCCTCCCACATTTTCTTCTGGGCGTTATGAGCTTCGTGGCCAACGTGGAGTCGAAAAAGGTAAAAAAACTTATGATCTATTTATGTCACTATAGTGAACTTGTGATAATGGTTTGGCAATGATATTGGTAACAGAGAAGCTAACAGCGATTTCCCTCTTAACTCCGTTGAAAGGCTTATTTACGAAAGTTATGTCAAGTTATTCGACGATATGAAATACGAACAAGTAAAACAACTCGACCAAAATTCTCTGAAAATTGGTTGTTCTGCATACTTTTATTTATTTTTAATATGACTTAATCTATATTAAGTAATAAATACACCCAAAATTGACTTCTCTATTAATAGCAATTGATTTTTAAGTTAAAATTGCTTACAGGGTTGAGTTTTCTTAAAGAGAGAAGGAGAATTTAATATTAATTTTTAATATTTTTTTTGCAATATCTGAATGATGCGTTTACTGTCTGCCAGTATTGAATTTACGACTTTCCATGAGAAGCGCGCAAATATTAATTGCATCTTAATTGAACTCATTAAAGCACGAAATACTCGTTGGCAGCTACTCGAAAGGGAAATTAAAGAGCAGAAATGAATTTTCACAACTCAAATTCTTATGAAATTTCATGTAGAGTAAACTACTTGTAAATATGTGTTGCCTTATGTATATGGCAGACACTTATCGAGAATATCAAAGTGTGGCATACAAATTCAAGGAATTTCGGAAAATTCTGGAAGAGGAGAAAATCGAATGATTTGCCAATTTTGCATAATTAGTGGCCGTTAATTTGTAATGAAATATGTGTAAATTGTGTGCTATTTGTGTTTTGTGACTATTAAAATGGGGTGAAGTTAGGGAAAACATTGTTGCTCCACTGACTGAGTCTGCCTCATTAGTGCGGCATTTTCTGTTTTAGGTATGATTTACCCATTTTCCCCATTATTTTTTTATTTTCTAAGAAGTGATAATTTTACAATTGCCACACTCTCTTGCCTGTACGACTGTGTCTGATTCATTGTGTTTTTGAAACGCACTGGAGTACTAGGAATGACAAATACGGACCTATTTTTGTTCAAATAGTAGCGAGACTTTGCACTTTGTCGGCAAAGGAAATTTACATTGAAATTCAAGCACTTCTTCAAAACATTTGTCGTACATATTTTGATTCCGAGTAAGCTATACCGCTATATCTGCTTCATAACTCCGCAATTCATTAAGCTTACACTCGTAAATCTTAATTAATTAAATAGCCATCGAGCACCGTACGAAAAGCCATGTTCTTTCTTTCTTTTTACGTTAAATGCTGGATTTTGCTTTTGCTTATCTGTCTACCGGCGGAAAGCGAGGCTAGTGAACTTTTCGCAAGTGTGGCTTTAACGCATCGCTTCTTATTCATTGTCGGATATCATTTCTTAGTAAATGCGTAAGAAAATAGCCTTGGTTTCTTCATATCTATTCAAAGTAAAGAGCTTATTGCGAACGATAGGATTGTAGCATGAAAAGAAAAGAGCACATAAGTTGGTGGTGTATAAGAAAGATTTGCCTGTATTGATACAAATTTCTCAATTTTAAATCGTGAAGAGCGTATATTCAGAAAACTTGTTCATTTTACGAGATATCTTCAAAATAGTTGGCATGGAATATTGCCTAAGGAAATGGTGCGATCTGCGAAGAAATTTTTTAAATCGGATCACTATAGCAAATATGTTGCTGTCGTACAAACTGAATCAAGTGCTTGTATGAAAAACTTGTTTATTTGTCCAGAAATATTCACAATATTCAGAGGCAACGGTACAATACCAGAACAAGTTGTTGAGATCGGAACACTATAAAATATAGCTGCCATAAACTGACCAAACAAGTTTTTATATTGAAACTTTCTTTTTATAACATCGGTGCAACCGAGTTTACCGTTTCTTAGCCTTCTTTTTTTGTAACTCCTTTCTTTCTTTTGTTTTCTGCAAATTCAAAAGAATAGCAAATAATGCCAAGTGAAGATTTTTGCGCTTCATATTCAACCTTTTCTAAAATCGATATATTTGTTTAACTTTTTTTAAAAAAGTAGGCCGATAGGGACAGCAGACGATGCCATATTGTTTCCCGCTTTTTTGACATTTCTCTTCAGTAATGTTTGCCATTTGATCATGTAAAGATATACGATCCCACAACGAGTCGAAATTATTAATATTTATAACCGAAATCCTGTGTCAGTCATAATCGTCTTTTCAGATCAACAATTGAGCGTCTAATGGAAAAATTTGCATCCAGAGGCACAGTACCAAATTCTCCTGTGCCAGTGAGACAAAAAAGTGTCAGTATTGTTGATACTCGTAATATTGCTGCCGCTTGCGCATCAATTGAGACAGACCCAAATCGATCTCTCGCACGTCGTTCTCAAGCGTTGGGCATCTCTGTGACGTCCTTGTGGCGAATTTAGGTAAAAGATCTTGGCCTACATTCTTACAAGATCAAATTGATGCAAGAACTGAAGCCGCTTGACCACTAGACTCGTCGTATGTTCGTGAATTGGGCTGAGCACCACAACTTGAAAATTGTTCGGATTTTCATCGAAAAATCATTTTCAGCGATGAGGCTCATTTCTGACTGAAGGTCTTCATCAGTAAGCAAAATATGCGTTCTTGGTCAGGCACCAATCCACACGTACTCCATGAGTCACCATTGCATCCCGAAAAAATTATGGTTTGTTGCGGTTTATAGGCTGGCGGCGTCATTGATCCATACTTCTTCCGTGATGATCAAGACCGGCACGTTACTGTGAATAGAAATCGCTACCGCTTATTGATGACCGATTATTTTTGGCCCGAATTGGATGATATAGACTTTGATAAAATGTGGTTCCAACAGGAAGTTTGGTGAATTTGTTATCTCCCGAAATGGCACAGTCAATTGGCGTGCGATTTGACACCGTTAGACTATTTCCTGTGGAGCACGTTTGTCTATGCCAACAAGAAAGCGACGATTGATGAACTTCGTATGAATACTGAACGTGAAATTGCAGCAGTATCGGCCGATTTATGCTCGAAAACCGTCGTAAATTGGGTTCAGCGTCTAAACATTTGCAAGCTTGCCCGTGGTGGTCAAGCAAAAGAAATCCATAATTAATATCAGCATCAAATGTACTTTCACAGGAATAAATAATTTCATTGATATCAGACACCATTTGTAGCATTCTTATTGAAAACTTCGTTATTCCTCGACACGTTTATCCAATATTTTTTTTCATAAAATCTCAACAAACCAAAATCTGGATCGTTTATCCAAGAGTGTTGTACTCATGGTAAGACTTCTTGGTTTTATTGGAGGTCTGTTATGATTTTATAATATTCGAGGTCAAGGTCTTTTCCAAATAATTGGTATAGAGGCATGTTCTTCCTAAATACGAATATGAATTTCTCACTTTTCTGCTATTTTTTACTTAATACTGTGGGTGTGCTGGTTATCCATCGTACTGGTATCTGCAAAAGTTTGTAAGAAAGAGGAAAAATTCAAATGAATATTTATTCTAATCAGAGTTATTGTCTTAATTGAGATTAATTAAAGTTGTAGTCAGTGTTTTGCAGCCTACCATAAAGAGAATACGCACTCATAACGTGACTTACGTAAACACAGCAACAAATGTACGTATATATATGTATATGTAAGCATTTATTTATATTTTTAAGCACATAAAAGCAATCCATGATGACTCAAGACTAAAATAGAGTCTTACGACTGCGCGTAACTTGCAAATTGCCTCCAATGAATCCGTCACAGTCTTCCCTGTGCGGAGCCAATGAAGTACTTGAGTTCAATTTTAATGCTCATTCTTCGTAATGTGTCTTTGCTGTTGTTTTTGGCTATTTTTTGCCTTCGTTATATTGCCGCTCTTTCGATGAATTCAAATGGCTGTTTGGAGGCTGTGTGCATGTGAATCTTCAATTTTAATTTTACAGTTTTAAAGGTTTAGTACGAAGCTATTTGTGCTACTTTACTTCTTTTGCTGCTCCTGCTTCTGTACGCGCTACCCTATTAGTTGGCTCGGCAATTAATTGCCCTTTGGGGTCATTGTGGCAATGCTACTAGATGTTGCAATTACTTATTACATACATGTCTATGTATTTGTGTGTACGTATTTGTAGATGTGTATTTATAGTCTTGCTTACTGGTTGGCTGTGCGCTTCGCTTCCCTCAGCCCATGCGGTTGCTGCTGTTCTTTTTTTTTGCCTTAGAACCGGAAAGTCTCAATATAAATTAACCTCTAGAAATTAGGTCGAACTGGCTAATTAATGTGTTTGCAACATATCTGTAATGTCTAATTTGTTGTTCCTAGCGATAAAGCAAAGAGCAATTGATGAGTTCAAACATAGACCATTTGCTACAATTAACGATTGTAGGCAATATTCTCAAGGCATTATTTGTCACAGATAAACCGTTGTTTTTATTCGATCAAAGCAATGTGTTGTTTGTATTTTGTGCCATTTCCTTTCTCCATACTTGGCTACTGGTTCGGTTATTTTTCACTATTTATACCACCGTTCTCCTCAACACTTTCTCTGCTGTCAAAGCTGCCGGTTGTTTTTACATAAATTCAAATTTAGTTATTAACCTTAACAAATCTATTTTATGCGCCCCCTAATATACTGAAATTTTGTCATGCGTGTATGCACACACTCACCAAAAAGGTCTCTAAAGAATTTGCATTTGACCACTCCGCAACCGTAACCGCACAGCAGGTGGCTGTGCCGTGTGAACTGAGGTGGCTGCTGGTGCTTGAGGGTGTCTATTCATTATGTTTCCAAATACTTTTGTTCACACCATTTCTCTGCTGCTTCAATTACTATTGCTTACAAAAACAACGTTGACCACAATAGCAACATATTCATTATGAACCTTATTGCACTCTTCTCTTATTCCCTTGTATATGTATCTCCGTTCGGGTCCGGGTTAACGCCACTGCGCCAACACTCTATCACCTTAAGCACGTGCAGGTCAGAATTCCCATTGTGTGCTAACTAATTCCAATTGATTGTGCAACAAATCGTACATCGTTCATTGTTACTGAGCCTATTCTATTGTTTCGTGGTTCACGTTTCTTCTCTTCTTTTAATCCTACGTTTGTTTAAACTTTATTGCGTCTAATTTCTTTAGTCTTGCTTCGTTTCTAATTGGATACTTTTACTCTAGTATTCTTGTCTATTGAACGAACACGAAAAGTTAGGTGAGTTAACAAATTACAACACTGCATGGAGGCTCAAAAATTACACAATGGAAGTAAGAGAATAGGAAAAGTTGCTGGTGAATATGAGATTATACTCTAAAATCTGCAATTGTATTAAGGTATACTTTTCCAGAAAAATAAGTAGTTTGAACAAAAATTCAAATGGGTTATGTTAGTCTAGTCGGCTAATGAGTCACGCATATACTCTTGGTCTTTGCGATGCCAAATGAATTGCCGTTACGTAGTTGCAGTTCATCATCCTTCAGGAGGGCAGTGCTCGACGCGAGTTTGAACAGATTCTGCGGCTTCACTAATGACAACTTTTCCAGTGTCTCATACCGTGTAGCCCCAAATCTTTGAAGCGCTGTCTTGCTAATGCGGGACAAGTGCACAAGAGATGCTACTTTTTGCCCTGGTGCTTTGTTCTTGACAGTTCCTGCGGTCTTCTCGATCTATCAGCACCACTCCTCATGATGTGTCGCCACCAGACTGTGGCCAGTGAGTATTATAATTATGTTTCTTTCATTCAATAGTGAGCAGAAACTTTGTGTATTTCTAATCCACCGCTTTTTTGCTGTTGCAAGTTTTGATTTTTGCAGTTTGCATCACGGAAGATCATTCCATCGATTATTGACGTTCATTACCATTCTCATGTCATATCTAGCCCAACGTAAAGACAAAACATAACTAGCACTATGGACAAAAAATAGTAGGACTTTGTTCATAATTATAAAATTCTTAAATTATTCTTCAAAATCTATGTCGTCCCCCTCAAAGTATTTCACTTGACCCCAATGCACTTGTGCTTACGTTTTTCCAATCCTCGAAACAGTTGTTAAAGCCAATTTCCAGAATAGCCTTCAATGCGCGTAGCGATTCACTTAACGTCTTCAATTGACTCAAAACGGTTTCTCCGGAGCGGTCGGAGGAGAAGTCACACGGAGCCAAATCAGGCGAATACGGTGGTTGCGACACGATATTTGTTGGAAATTTGGTGAAAACCTCACAAAAAAGAATCAATGCAGTAAACGACGGTGAATTATCGTGGTGAAAAAATCACGAGTTTGTCGGCCCACAATCGGCCTGGATATCTGACCTGCTTTGTCGGGTTTTTTCAGCTTCGGCCCCCTTTGCCAAGATATTCGGCCACGAATCGGCTGTTTCCGGGTTGTAAGCATAGATCCAAGACTCAATGCAGTAATATTCCGATTCATGACATCCTGGTAGTCGGACGCTGATTTTGAAACCAATCAAGCTATCACTTTAGGCCCAAATGATCAACCATATCGTCAACGAGTTCTCGACCGTCTTTGAATAATACATACATATGTATATACCAATCAAAAAAACTCGCTCGCGACAAGCAATTTTCACCGAAATCTCTTCCCAACATTCTGAACGTTTCGGCATCAGAAGAACGGGGTTTTGCACGAAATTTGAATTAACAAGTCTTGCAACCCACAGCAGTAGTAAAAAAATGTGGGTTACATTTTCAGATGACAGCCGTTCACTAGTCTTGCCATTCTCGTCCACTAACTCATTTTTATCGATGTCTGGCCGATATGCGAAATGAGATTATGACCTTGATAACTTCTACGCTGCCTACGTAAGTATATACTGCAGTGATCCGGTAGCTTATAAGGCTGCCTCAAGGCTAGTTCCAGAGTGTATATTCCTACTCCGTCCGACACTTTCGATTCATCAGTGTAAATGTTTAATGTGTACGTGCAGGGGCCATGACTATACACCAACAATCTCTAAGTTTACTTTGAATTTTCTTTTCCAAGTGAAAAATGCTAGCAAGTAGTTGGTGTCTGCCAACCACCATTACATACTGTGCTATGCCCGAAGATTCTATATGTAAATTTTACTGGCGCATGGAGTCGTTCCTCCAATTTTTCCGCACAATTTTATCGAAGATGTCTGTAGGCGGCATAAATAGGACTAATTCAAGAGCCGCATTTGGGCTCCCGTTGAACCTTTTCCATTGGCTTCCGGTAAGTAGATTAGTGAAATAATTAACTAATCTTGACATAGAGTCTTGCAAAGTTTTACGCTGATGCTCATGCAATTCTATGGACTCAAAAACTTTCAATAACTACCAGGTGTACCATGCAAAGATTCCATTTAATGAAAGACGCAGTCTTCAATAAAAGGTATATTTGAAGGTTATCAAGCTTGCTTTAAAAAACTGAGGGACTTTGTAGACTTCTTTTAGCTTCTTATTTAAAAAGTCTTGTATTTGAAGGATGACCCGTTTTTCACGTTTGTTTTTTTTTTGTGCAGGCATGGTTTTTTGTTCTGGCTACACTAAAGTCACTTCTATATTGCAATATTTAAATATGTCTAATTTAAAAACCTGCTGAAGAAGATCGTATGGAGGCACAGATGACAGTCGCACAGTGTGGAGAATCGCACATACTCTCTGGTAAAGCAATATGACTACCATAGCTCCACAACATTTACTTTTATTTACCGGCACATTAATCACACAACTTCGTAACCATATTCCATTTCACTCATACTGCTTGTATATATGCGCCAGTACGCCTGCTGTTATGCTACATTAGATGTCAAAGTTGAGGTGTTTGAGGTTGATTACGATATTTTTCTTCCATATGACTGCAAGTGTAAGGAATATTTATGTGTTTTATTTATTTGGTATTTTCTCATTTCCCCCGCACTAAAGTTTTGCCTCACTCAATATTTCTTATTGGCTTATTGTTACTGCCTTGCCCATCAGCCATGCAC
The DNA here is from genome assembly GCF_024586455.1 of Bactrocera neohumeralis. Classification (NCBI taxonomy): domain Eukaryota; kingdom Metazoa; phylum Arthropoda; class Insecta; order Diptera; family Tephritidae; genus Bactrocera; species Bactrocera neohumeralis. The sequence goes on from NC_065922.1 coordinate 45,964,930, forward strand.
AATGGAATGTCTCAACAACAGTTCGAGACACACGAAAATGTGAGTCAATGTGGCAAAACTGAAACTCTGAAGTTCATGCCCTCGCTCTCGCTCATTCGTCTGTAGGTCACCAGGCTATCTAACATGCATGTACGTCTGGCAATCAGTCAATGGAGCATGCGGTCGGCTAGTCAGTCAGGTATTTGTGAAGTCATTCTGTCAGCTGGTGAATGATTGCTTGTGTCAAACACTTAGCTGCCGGTTTTGACTGTAACGGTTGTAACAGCAACGGCAGTCAATCTGTTTTGACCGTCTCTTGTCCTCAGCATTCACGCTTAAATGAATAAATACACAAATATGTTGTTTTTGTAATTGCAACATCGGGCTTAACCCTCTCTATCTCCGTCACTCTTCTAAACGCCCAGTTTGGCTGTTCATAAATGTTATTGGCACCGCCTCATCTGCGTGTCTGTGAAGAAAATAAGCCAACCTAAAATGATTGATTAATTCGTGTTTGAATAGTCAAATCCATTTTATTTACGAGCTATTACAGACGCAGCCACCAACAAAAACACCAGGCTGGTTCAGTAATATGGGCAATTGTAGCAAAAATATATATGTAATACCGCCACGCCACAATTGCTTTTTCGTGCTCATCCAGGTTTTAGCCATTCGGCGCATATTTTGGTTTTCTCCATTATACTTTATTTTCAGTGGCTCGCTTTTTACTTGTGGCAATCCATCGCCGTTTCGGGGCAGCTTTACTCACTTTGTTTATTGAACTAAATTAGTGGTTTTGAACACAATTCAATTTTTTGTCTGCTCGGTTTTAGCTTTGCTGCTGTGCTCTGGGTTTTAGTTTGTTTGATTCGGGGTTTTTGCGCTCGCCGCTTAACTTTTCGGAATTTCGTAACTTTAATTGATTAGCAGTCAGTCACCCGAATTACCACAACGTCAATTTACTTACGAAAAACGTTATGATAACATTTTGTTGTTATACTCTCACACCTGAGCATTTGAAATTGTACAAAAACCCTAAATGATCCAACAATTTTATTTTTAGTATTAAATGTGGCGTTAACTATGCGTCGAAATCGGCAGTTTGTTTATTGTGTTGTTGTAACACCATGCTTCTTTTTCCGTAATTTTTTCTCGTACGTTTTTTCTCGTGTATTTTTTATGGCAGAGTTTCTGCTACTGTTTTCAAGAGAGGCAGAAAATGTGATAATTGCTTAATTATCTTTAATTTGAATAGAGAAAGAGGAAATTAACTGTGTGTTAGCGAGGAAGAGCAAAACGAGTGATACAAAATCGATAATGAGCCATTCTCGTGTTTTCATTATTTAGCAAAATGTTTGGCAATTGCGCTGTCAGCCCTGTTAAACTGTACGTTTAATGTTTTTGGAATGAAATTGTTAATCTCTAGCCAACACTTGTGAAGAAGCTTGAATGTGTTCAGGGAGTGGCTCTCATCGACATCTGCGGTTCACTTTGGACTATACCAACAATGGCGCTTAATGTCAGTCTACACACATTTCCGGCAGGTACATTGCTGCGAAGGTCGCTCTAAGGCTCAAAGAAGCTGGGTGTATGAAGGAGTCTAAACAGAATTATCCTGAAATACTCTTCTCCTTCAATTGCATCCCTGAAAACTTGGACCACTGCGTTACAGAGAGACTACTCCTCGTGGCTGTTTCTCTTCTCACATATCGACATGGAATATGTGGACGGGGAAAAGTCGCTGGAGAAGAGGAACAGTGAGGTATTTCACGGGTGGATCGGATATAGGAGGAAAAGTTGGTCGAGGAATCTTCTGCAAGAAGCTCTTCCTCCAGCTTAGCTCTAGGCACCTGGATTGACGTATTGTTTTTCAAGCAGAAGTGCCTGCTATTAAGGTATCAGTGGGCTTACTGCTCCGAAGAGCAGCTTATTTCACGGAGATGAGCATTCACTCCATTTCGATCGGGGGTGGTTTTTTACGTGGTGGGTCCCTAACCCATTGCACAACCCTGGAGAGGAATTTTTCGCCTTCTTACTTTAGCCCGTCTTCAACCGGATGTTTTTTTGGCTACCCAGAGAATACTTGGTCTAAGACCGGAAGTCGTGAGCTAGTTGAGCAATATTTAAAAGAGTCGTTACCTGGCCTCCCCCAAGTGAATTGCGCTCAGAGAACTTTCCTCACTTGCACGAACATAAGTTTTGAACGTTGAGCTCGCAAACTGTGCGCTCAAAGCTAGTCAAGAAGGATCAAACCTCACTAGATAAAGCTACTTAATTATCAGATTCGTTGGGTGCTTGATCATTCAGAATCGCTGAAAACTGCTTAACCGATGAGCTAATAAGAAAAGGCACGCTTACCCTGCTCACATCAGAATGGGAACGAGTTAGATCGCTGTTGTCATCTTACGTACTACCAGTAATGGACATATGAATCGCGCGTGTGCTTAGCAGGTGTTCCTCAACAACCTCCTTCTAATCTAACTTTTCAACAACAATTTTTTCGAAAATTGGCTATAAAGATTCTGATTCGCAGTGCATAGACTCTGTCGGAATGAAATCAGCGGAGTTTTTTGAAAATTTAATCAAGCAGAATCTATATTCTGATGTTGTTGTTGTCATAGAAGCAGAAAGCAATTATCAAATAATCTTGAGGCATGCTGCGGAGTTGACAGTCTTTGATCGGATAAACTCCGGGTCAGTACCGGTTACGTAGATGGGTATGAAAATCGGTTATCATCAGTATGTAATGCTCAAAGGTTATGACTCAGCGATCTGTAATATAAATATAATAAAAACCAGATATTTGTGCGAAGTGATTATTCTTTAAAGAACTCTATGCCTTGACAGAAATTTGATTCTACGAAGCCAACGATATCTTACTGACGAACCCTAGGCAAACTGCCGCCTGTAATTAAAGTGCTGAAATATTTTTTTTCTATATTCAATTTTGATCAGTTTTATTTTCAGTATTTAGCTTTGCACTTGCTTTCTTTCTGTTGCAAAGCGTTGTTGATGGCTGTTGATTTTGTGCCGCGTCCGCAACATTTCTGCAATTTTCTATTTTCCTACATGCATTTAAATACATTTTTATCTCTCTTTATTTCACATAGCCGATAAGTGCCACTAAACGGTAAAAAATGTAACGGTTATATTGTGGCATGTAAATAAATTTTATCGACTATTTGTTTTTCTCTATTCAATTTGCATGCTGTTTTGATGTTGGCGCTATTGCAACTTTAACGGAAACAGCGACAGCGTTCTTCCGCTGAACAACTTTCGCTCCGACTGGTGCGACCGTGTTGCACTTTAACGCCCCTTTGCATGTTGCAAGCTGAGCGCTTTGTTGGCACCAAAGCTGCCTTTTTGTGCAGCTTAAGAAAAAACGTAAATACTTCACACTGCGCTCCTCGTGCATGCTTTGGAGTTGCAGCGATTACATCAATTACGGTTGCACACAATAAATTTTCAAAGGTTTTCACGGCATATAGCCTGGTCTGGCGGCCCTGTAGGAAATACAGGCCAACAAAATTGCTGTACAAAAGTAAAAGTGAGTGCAGAGAATTCTATGTGATTTATGATTCAATCTATAGATCGCTCAGCAGGTTATCAAATGTTTCATGAAAGAGGGATACTGTGATTTCGCGCCATCTGTCGTGTTGTCACAATTCCTTTCACTTTACTGTCATTCTCACATGAAACATTAACCAAATATTTTCTGCGAATACAGCGAATATTTATACCCCTTGACTGGTTAAAACCTCTCATTTATACTAATGATTTAGACAAATGACATCCCTGTTTTCCTTATTGAGTTTTGTACCAACATACTCTAGGCTCATCCCTTGAAGGAAATCATATAAATTTGTGCAATATTCTGCGCTAATTTAAAATGAATATTTCTGCGTCAAAAATACCTACGAAAGAATGCAAAAGAAATTTTTTATTTATAAGAAGAGACATTTCATTGTAATTGAAAGGTTATGCGTCTTATAAATCAAAATTTCGTTAGTGTTCCTACGGAGCAATTTCTGTTATGGTGTGGTGCTGTTAGTTGAATGTAAATTTGGTTATTGGTGGAATTCTCGTTTTTGCTTCATTTGCTTTTAACTTTTTTTCTGCATTTCCTGCAATTTTAATCCTAAAGTCTTTGAGCAGGTTTCAAAGTGACGGTGCATATATAGAATATGTAGGTTGCTTTTATATTTCGGAATTGAAGAACAAAAGCAAATATTAGTAATCGAGAATTGCCTTATTGTTTTTAAGGATACTCCCCATTAAGTTCTCTTTACTTTTGAGGTATCTCTAAAACATATGGTCGGAATGCATCAACCGCCTCTTTAGGTGTCGAAAAACGTTCATCTATTGGTTTATCTTTGACGTACGGGAATAAACAGAGGTCATTCGGAACTGTCAGAACTGTACGGTGGTTGATTCAACAAATTGAAGGTTTGAGTGCGGAAAACTCAGTTGTTTCAATCGATGTTTGAGAGCTCGTGTCGTGACGAAGAGAGTGATCCGTCTTCGGTTCGGTTGGTTTTCCGAATTTGTTGAAAGATAACGGACAAACAAATGATTGTGTAATACTCAGAATTTACTGTTCTGCGTTTTTCTATTCAGTTTTTCCAGAAAACAGGCAACCATTTGGAAATGCTTCGTGCGCGATCAACTTTTGTTGGATTCGGCTCATCTCGAAATACTCATACCGTCGACTGCTATTTACTTTCAGCCGCATAGGTTTAAATCCACGATTCAACATCTTTCACCATTTCATAGACGTGTTTCGAAGCTATCGTAATTTTTAACACTTGTCGCGCGAGCCCATTTTTGAGCGATCGACAAACAGATATTCTTTATATTCAAATGTCCATGCAAAATGAACGTATGGTAGTCCTACAAATACCCATAGTTGTCTCAATCTCACGATAGGTCACATGACGATCTTGCAATATCAGACTGAATTTGAAAGATGTTTATGAATTTCGACTTAGCCCTAAGACCTTGATTGAATCGATAAACACTGGTCCTTAATGGAATTTCTGTTGGTGAGTTAACCCACGTCGAAAGTTGTAAAAAATAATCGCTTGAAAATGTTCGCGATTTAATTCCATTTTCCGGCTGGAATGAATATTTGAAGTTACTGTAAACCACACAAATAGCGGGCGTATGTCAAAACGTTCGGACTATGTATAACACCAAAAATGTCAAACTTTATAAGCAAGTTGTCAGTTGTCAGATTGCAACACTAGGATTACCAAACCGCGAAATGTAAATGGCAGCCTACGTAGCGGTGACGAAATATTTAATTTGCATTGGAAAATATGGCAGCTCTTAATACACTTTTACGCACATAAGATTGCGCTCGTGGTACGTATTTATGAATATGTGTAATTTATTTTATATTTGCATGCGACATGTTATCAATTTGCGACACATGCCACTTGAAGTCGATTAAGCCACTCAAAAATGGTCTCTGACTTCCTTCAACCGCTAATGAATTGTATTATTCATGACAGCAGCGGCGAGCAACTTTCGCAAATGCAATTGCAATTCGCCATTTGGCAAATGCCTTTTCATTTCTACGCAGCAACGAAATACCCCTCGATCATGGCGATGCTGCAAGTGGTTAAGTGATTGTCGTACTGTCGATGTTCGGTCCAGTCATTTTATTTTAATGCATTAACGTACAACCGGATTTGCATGCGATTCATTGTGCCACGCAGCAGCACTCCGTATGTAAATGCCTATTGCTTGGGGCGCGTTGCAACATCCACCTAGCTAACCGGCTTGCAATCCACCCACATGCGGAGTCCAGTTAACCGATACAAATTGCATTTATCACTTTCAATGGATAAACAGCGCTGCAGCGTATTTTTAATTTTAACTTACGCCGTGTGAATGTGGGGTTTGCCGTGATTTGGTTGCCACAACAGGTTGTAAGTTTTTATCACTTTATACACTTTAAGTATGCGTTCGAAGGATACTTAAATATCGCATTTCTTGATTAATGAAAAATCAGTTTTTGCTTGTTTGGTTGAGATGGGAATTAATGAGCCTAAAATCGAAACCTCCCTCCTCTCCTCTCGTTCATGACACCGCAAACTAATACATTTTTGCTTCAAATACACCCAGAAAAAGGGAAGGTTTGGTATTGTCTTCAGCACTATGATTCTTTTAGTGTCCATAAAAGTGGTTTAATTTGGAAATTTTATCCCAAGAGTAAAGAATCCAATTTCTGTCAGGCTTTATTACAAAATAAAGGGTGATCCATTTCGAGGTTCCCTTCCCTTTTAAAGTAAAAACACTGAAACTTCAAATTTAATGGGGGAATATTTATTATAAATCGACCGGCCCAGAACGTGAAGTGTTCTCTAAATAAATCCATTGATTGATGCGATGTGTGAAAAGTGGCGCCGTCTTCTTGACACCAAGTGTCGCCAAGATCACGAGCTTCAATTTGAAGCATCAAAAGTCGGTTATCTCTCCGACATCATTTTTAAAGAAATATGGACCGATGATTTTCCGGCCAACATAAATCTTTTTAGGTTGCTCTTCGTCCCAAATGCGGTAATTTTGCTTATTTACATACCCATTGAGCCAGAAATGGGTCTCATCATAGAACCTTTCAAGAGCCCACAGAGGATGGGGATGTCGCTTGGGACGGTCCAGAGGCTTTAGTTCTTGCAAAAGCTGTATTTTGTGCGCTTTCATTTTAAGATCTCAACGTAGAATGCGTCAAGTCGTTCCATACGTCAGTACAGCTTATTGCGGACGGCGCCGAATCGACTCCATGGTCTTTGTGTACACTCTCAGTTACGGCTGCTACATTTTCCTATAAAGTTGAAAGATGAATTTTCGTTATAAAGTTGAACAATTTATAAAAGTTATTCGGGCGTAAGTCTTTCCAAGATTAAATGCCAAATAATACTGAACAAAAATAAGTTGGCAGCTTGACATTACTCAGGCGTGATCTGTCAAAAGAAGGCTATGGAAACCAGTATCTCTACTTGGATCACCCGTTATATTCTACTATTTCAAAACTATGTAAAATCAAACATTATAAGTATGTCGATCATCCCAAATATATATATACTTATGCACACATAGCTGGTATGTAGAAACTTGTTTAGACGCTGACGAAACATATCTGATAATTTGTTTTACAATTATTCGGGTACTTACCGCCCACATGCGATGTGTTTTATTACACGTTGCTGTAATGGGTGGTCGAAAGTTACAAACTGAAATGAACTGTAGATATGTACTTGTATAAGCATAGTTTTACATTCGATAGCAGCTTGATTAGCCTGAGATGATGTCTATGGTGTGTAAAACTTGGAGAAAATAAATTTTACATATCAATATATTTTGAAATTTAATAATACAAGTTATTTCAGTAACAAATAATTTGATAGTTGTACTCTTTGAATATCTTATATATTCGAGAAACAGTTCTCCAGAACAGTATAAGACTACTTTGCAAGTTCTATATAGTGAAATTCAGTCTCACAGTTTTTAGATATCGGTCGCACACTTCTTTTTCGTAAATTGGAAAAGTTCTTGTATAGAACGCTTTTTTATAGTTATAATAGGAATCTTTAGAACATCTTACATTGGTTATTGTCCAAGGAAAATGTTTCAATCTCAGGGGGAATTGGGGAGATCGGACAACTATAGAATATTGCTGAGATACAAACTGTGTGATCAAAATGAACATAAAGATTTTCTTATACCATTTAATCTTATAAGGAATTCAAGGAAGGGTATTGTAGTATCGTTGCAGCCGAATTTAAAGTTTTCTTGTTCTTGGTTTGACTGTCTCTGTAATATTCAATGCAGTATCATATTAATACGCCAGTTACTTTAAGGCTTACAAGTTGGCACCAATTCTATATACCACGTCTACGGTCACCTTTTTCCCTGAACCTTTCGCCCAAACTCGTAGAGAACATTGTCAGAGATTTATGACCTGAGAATTTAAATAATACTTCAACAATGAAGTCGATGATTTTGTAGGTATAAAGCCACAGCAATTCGACTCAATCGGCACTTCTCAAATGGCGATCAAGTTTTTATAAGGAGTGCAGAAATCATATTTCCTATTATTCAATGTTCCATTTCATAATTTCACTTCGCGAGGACTCGCTGTAGTATTAGAAATCGTTATGAACTTAGCCATACTACGAATTTCGAATCTATTTTGTGTATAGAAAGAGGCCCGCAAAGCGTACGTTTATGTCAAAGTTACTTTAATCAGCGCCTCTTTTTGGACGCCACAGTAAAGCCTCTTAACTGTAAGTGCTCACCCTGAAGCAAAACTAAATGCTATTGCCTCAATCCCCTACGTCCAAATAAGCTGTACAATAATATTGAAAAGAAGTCACTTAGTCACTTAGGATTAGCCCATTCAACCTTAAAGTGTAGGTGGTCCCATTTATATTATTTATTGACAATATTAATATTTCCGTACATACATACCTATAGTACATACTTGTACACAGCGAATATCCTCAACTTTTTGAGCCATCAATTGGTAGCTACGCCAATTTTTATATAATTTTTTCGATTACTATTGTTATTTTACCAATACAAGACGTCACAGAAACTAGTTTTGTACTTGGAGCTACATACATACATATTTATGTATAGATAAGTCTACCAGAATTGAAAAATTTTATACAAACCACTTTTTATTTGTTTAGCTCAAAATCGCATGAATAATTCAAAATAAATAAAAACTATAAATGTGGTTTGACTTGTACGAACGCCCACGCGACCAAGTTGGGGAAAAAATATTAATAATAAAGGCCTTTGCAGCAGCAATATGAACATATTTTGAGTTGTAAAAAATGCATGGCTTAAGTAAATAAAGGTACGTGAGATGTAGTAGCAGCCTAAGCCAGCCAAAAGTGGCGACGCTTTTCAAGCCAAGTGGCCCAGCGCAGCCACACAAGTGTTTGGATTGGAAGCTGTGACATACATATGTACATATCTATAAAACTAGGAAATATATTTATGTTTAAATGTAAATGTGATTGTAACTTTGGGTTTATATATTTATGTGATTGTGCTCATATGTAAATATATGTATAATTTTAAATGTTTTGTTAATGTCTAAGCCAATTTCGAGTGTCGAGCTGTCAAAAGACAAAAAGGCAACTGGCAAACCAGCAATTACGAACGGCTACTAAATTATGGATTTACATACATATATATAACTTAGTTTCGCTTTGTTGACGAAGTTTTCAAGCTAACGGCGTATATCAAAATTCGTTACCTTTCATACTCACAAACACACACAAATCAAAGTTCATAAATATGCACATGAAGTCACTCTTAAATGTCTGCGCATGTGTCTGTGTGACTTGGAAACTGTGCATGTCATTAAGGCTGACTGACTGACTGACTTCGCTGACTGCTGTCAAAATAAACGATAGACAAATTTCAGCTGGCGACAACACTTTTATTTCGAAACTCATTTTTGCGGCGCCATTAACAATTGCATTAATCAAAGTGGCATTTAAATGCATTTTTCGCATATGTGCAGCAGTTCAATAAAAGCGCAATTGTAACAACAGCAATTAAAACTAAAGCCAACAACAACAGCAACAGCCTAAATAACACAAAACTTCAATAAAAACGCAAAAAGTGTTAATTGAAGTTTCAAATAGTAAAATTTAAGCGCAGAAACATGCTGGAGTTTACAATAAAAAACCGATTTTAAAACTTGCAACATGCCAGCATTACAAGCTGTCGAAAACTGCAAAATCATCGTTAAATATCTACAACTATAAAATGATATATCGAACAGGCCGACAACATACACACATTTCCAAACGAAACTCAGTCATCAAATACACAATTATTGGTACAACATTTCGTATGTGCAACATCACTGGCATTGCATGCTGCATTAGCTGCCACGCTGGCCAAGCTGCCAGTCGTTCGAATGCATAAACGTGTTATGTTTTTTCTGCCATCTGTTAAGCTGCTGCTGCATTTTCAATTTTAACGCAGTTTTCATGGAAATCATTGTACAATTTCAAGATGTAGTTGTTGTTGTGAAATAAGTGACTCAGTTGCTTTCCTTATAGCTTAGTAATTCAGAAAACGCTCATGTTTTCTGTATTTTTCTGAAAATTATGTGTTTCTCCAAATAGTCTTCCAGCAAAGCGCCGAAAGTAGTTAAATGTTTTGGTTTTTTGGTCTTCACATTCAATATTTTCTGCTACGGGGTTAAGTCAGTCTAAATTTCTCAAAGATATCTTAACATACAAAGATTATAGTGATATTTGATTCAAAACTTTGAAAATGGGTTCTACGGGCGCCGGTGAAATACAGTTAGTGGATTAAGTGGATGCGTTCGATACTCTCAGAGTACTAATGTCACCGGATTTGATAAATCCATTTTCGAGAAAAACGCGTTAAAAGTTTTACGTGGTGAACTACTGAGCAGAGAAAATATTTTTTGCAGTATTAAATCATTTTTTCACAAAGAACCCATGAGATTCTTAAGTTTGAATATAGGTAAAGCAGATTTATGTCTGCTAGTTAAGTCTATCAATAGCTGGCACCAACACTTGGTGGTGATCAATTTTGATATATCTACCTAAAACGTGATAAAATTAACCTATATATTTGAGAAAGAAACTATGTTTCCACATTTGCGACTTTGTTTCTGTTTCATCTACTTTTGGTAGTGCGAATATGCCTGATTTTTGCCATTGCTATTTGCGGGCGCTGTTCTTCTTCCAGTTAAAGAAATCGACAGCTGAAACACATGGCGAACTCCAAAGACATGCTGCTTCGAAATAAATAGCGTGCCGTGTTTGGTTTCAACGCTTCAAAGACGGCGATTTCGATACTAACATGAATAAGCCCAAACACCTTCTAAGACGTTGAATTGGAAACGTTGCTCGATGAGAATCCGTGTCATATACAAAAGAATTTGCTTCAGCATTGTACGTCACCCTCCAAGCCATTTCAAATCGACTACATGCGCTGGGAAGGATTTAAAAACAAGGAACTTGGGTTTCTTATGACCTCAATAGGCACGAAAAAGTAATTTTGCTCCATGACAACGCTCGGGTCCACCTTGTCAAATACGCTTAAACCTACCTCGAAACGATTTAATTGGAAGTGTTGTCCCACCCGCCATAACCCCCAGATATTTCACCAAGCCAATTTACAGTGTTTTAATGTGGTGAACCATTGTCGGTATAATATCATACAGAAAACAGTTCGAGTGAATACAACGGCTCGCTGCTCTCTGCGTAACGGAAACACTAAGAACCACTCCAATGGATGCATTTGAAAGGTTGCTCAACCTGTCACCAATTACCATTGCAGAGGAAAACTCGGCAGGGAGTCGGTGGATAAGATAGACCACATACTTTCATCTCAGGCAACCCTTCCAGCTGCCGGAATTTCGCAATATCTTCCTGGCAGAAGTCTTTGCGGTTAGAAAAGCTGCTGAGGTAGCTAAGAGCGCTGAAAATGAAATAAAGAATTCCAATATATACATATGTCGATAGCCAAGCGATAATTAAGGTAATAATCCCATATCGCAATGCGTCAGAGAATGTCCTTAGAAGCGAGGAGCCGGTGGATATAACGGCTGCATATACTCCGGGTTGCAAACCACAAGCTCGTTCTGGGAAAGGAAATAGCTGATGAGATTGCTAGGCTACCGAACTTGTTCCATAAATACGTAAATCGTTAAAACCTGTACCCAACGAAAGTTCCGAAAGTGATGTCAAACCGAACAGGGTGAGATAGAATCCATTACGGGCATGCAGGGTCGCTAAGCTCATATGTAAGCGATCAGAAGAGAAATACGCAAGATTTAATGCTCCACGATCTTGAAAATACTGCCGGGTGGTTGTTGGCCTGGTAGCAAAGCACAATTAACTGGAATTATATGCGAGCCGTATGGACATTACTAACGGTGACACATATTGAAATTGCAGGGAAGGAGACATGAGAGAAACGCTGGAACATCTCCTCAATCTCTGTCCGGCCTTATTTAGAACTTGGCTTGAATATCTAAGAGCTTCGCAAGGGACTGGACGAAGTATCACAATAAGATCTCAAATCTCTTATGAACCTCGCAAAAAGCGTTGACGTTCTGCTCGACTTCACCGAAGCTGCACATCAACAATATTCACTGATATACATATTTCTTAGAACAAAGAAGTGAATACAAATCTTGATTTCGATCGGTCCATTTATAAAGCAGTTATATTCTATAGTGGTCCGATCTGAACAATTTCAGAGATTGTTGCGGTACCTCGGGGAATAATCCGCACCCAAATTCGTGAAGATATCCCTAAAATAAAAAAGAACTTGATTTCGATCGATCAATTTGTATGGTAGTGGCCTCGATTCCTACGATTGAGCAGCTTTTTGGTGAGGAGGACATGTACGCAAGCTCAGATCGATATCTGATAAAGTCAGAGACTTGTTCTCTTAGCAACTAGTGAACTCAGTTTGTCATATTGACATTTATACGTCTATATACTTTACAGCATCTTAGACCTTTCCTTCTGGGAAATTTGATATATCTTAAGGTAATTTACCCAGGTAGTAGAAATATTATGTGACAGCTTGCATATTATTATATCAAAGGCTTAGAACATTTCCTTCACATAACATTATTTGTAATTTTGTCTGAAAATACTGTTTTCATTTATTCTAAATAGCATGCGATAAACTTCTACTTTAGCAAAATACACTACTATTTGCTAAACACACTGTACCAATTTATTTATAAGCTGTCAAATTGTTGGTAAATAATTCTTAATCATACCTATCTGAAGCTCAGCACGAAATATGTTCAACAAGATTTTGAAGATGCCTCAAGCAGCTCTGCGCACACACTACACTCTACACGACGAACATCATACAATATTATACACCTATAATATAGAGGTATATAGACTATGTATATACCTATGTATACATATGCATATCTCAAAATTGTAAATTTATAAGTGCGTGTTTTACAGCTTGCTGACTATTATTATGCTATTAATACTGATAATTTGTTGTTGTTGCTGGTAAATGGATTTGTTGAGCATAATTTTAATTGATTTCTCTACCAATGAACCGTTGTGGCATAGTTTGTGAATGCTGGTGTTCTAAATAAATACAAAAATGTTGTTGTTTTTGTTGTTCTGATCTGGCTAACAATTCTAAAGAGTTTTATTATTTATGAAATTTTAAAGTAATTTGTACTTGTCTACAAGTAACTCAATTAGGATATAATGGTATCTGAAGAAGGTCCATGTAAAAAACCCATTCGCGTTTAAAGGCGGACTTATTTGTATCAAAAATATCTAGTAAGATTACGGAGGAGATAATCATAACTCATTCTATCCCTCACACAATCTTTAAGAACAACGTTCTAATCAAATAATTTGTCAGTAAATTTGTTTATAAATGAAAATATATTAAACCAGTCTGTAAATCTTAAAAAATTTATTTAATTGGAGAATGGAAAAAGAAAAAACTCTAATATCAATTTGTAAAAAAATTGGCATTAAGGTTAACTAGCAAGTCTTATTAGTATAGATTATGATCTCTTTTTTTAATTCCATTTCGTATCTTATAGATACAAAGTTAAAAACAGATCATAATCTATAATAAGACTAGCTAGTAAACCTTATAGATTTTACATAGTAAAGTTGGACTTATATGAGTTATTTTGTATCACAATTTAATATTTTGTAAGATCTTAAGTATGTATTCAGTTTGACTGACATAGGGCATTAATAAATAGATCAGAGTAAAATAGATAGAATTGTCTATCATTATCCTTGTCGGCCAGCTTCTCAAGCTCTACCTACTCATGCACTACGGCGTCTCTCTTTTTTGTCGGCATATGCGTCTCGCTTCCTTATTCAAGCCTCGGCAGGATGCATATTTTTGTTTCTACAATACGGTGGTTCGAGTTAATGTTAGATCCTCGGAGCGTATACATGTCAAGAACACTGTAGACTGACATATTCGTCTATCTATCACAACTTGACCGTTCTGGATTTGAGCTTTTCGACCCGGTTTGGGCATGACACAGCCAAGCCGCTTGATGCATTTTTTTGTGCTGGAATATAGTACCACCATATTTCAGGTCGGCGAAGTCGACCAGCCTCAACCCTTTTGGCGATGCTTCGGCATGGAACTGATTTTACCAACTGCTGTGCCGTAGGTACTTCTTCCACACCCTGTCGTGAAAGCAGCCAAGCATAATTTTTATGTCGTGCAGATTTCATAAGTGAAAGTAGCCATGTTGAAGAATTTGGCTTTTATGCGGTTTGTGGTTAGGCGCTCATCCACCCAACTGCATGCCAGAACTCGACAACTGAGTCTTATCTCTAACTTATTTTAAGGTTTCCATTACTTAAAATTCAGTTGCACATATACAAGGTGCGTTCCAAAGTAAGCAGGACTTTAAAAAAAACAGAAAAAATGTTTTTTTCGGCAAAATCAATTTATTTTATTCAAAATAGTCTCCTTCTGCTTCAATACAGCTTTTTGCACGGTCCAAGGGCATGTCGAACGAGTGTTTTAGCTCGTTGGCGGGTATGGCCGCCAGTATGCCGGTACAAGCCTTTTGAATGGACTCTACGTCTGCATAACGCTTTCCTTTCATGGACAAATGCATTTTATGATGTCATTCGAATGTTGGATTCTGAGCAATTTTTGGTCGTCACTCAATTTGTGCGGAACAAACCGTGCACACACCTTTCGTAAGCCCAAATGTTCGGTCAAAATGCGATAAATTGATGTTTTGGAGATGTTCAATTCCATTTTCATGAATTTCAATGATGATTTCGGCTGATTTTTGATAAATTCACGCACAGTTTCAATGGAATTTCCGGTGATCATTTATGTCCTCACGACCACTTTGAAAACGTTGAAACCACTGGTGCACTCTGCTACGGGATAGGCAATCATCGCCATAAACTTGTTTCATCAATTGAAAAGTTTCGGTAAAAGTTTTATCAATTTTAAAACAAAATTTAATGTTGGCTCTTTGTTCGAAGCTCATTTTCAAAACATACTGACACTTAAAACGCAATAACTTCATTTCCAATATATGAAATGTCATGAAATTTTCACTGGACAATCAATAAAGATAGCAGATTCTAACCCACCAGTCGACATATAGATGGTGCCACCAGGGGACGTTAGATTCAAAAACTCCTGTTTACTTTGGACCGCACCTTGTAGAAATTCGGTTAAGTGGATTAATAACTCTGACGTATTAGGAACTTTGTGCTCCACGAATCCCACACCCAATTTGAACTCCTTTATACCGCTTTTGTAGTAAATAGCACAAGGACCTGCTCGCTAGGCGAGTAGTAGGAAGTTTTGTAGACATTTATATAGCGAGCCGATTGCTTCAAGACCGACGCCCGCTCACAGTCGCACCTCCAGTGAATAGATGCTGTAATTAGACTTTAACGATTCCTTCAACCAAATATGTCGGAATGGCTTCACTGAAGCTTCCGTGACCCTGGACTCTTATATCTTACACTCACGTACCCAGGGTGCGCGAGTAGAACGTAAGAGAAATCCTACGATTGTAACTATACAGCCAGAAGCATGACTACACTCCGTACACCCCTAGAAAGGCACTGTAAGCCAGAAATAGGCTACACGTTTTGAAACTGTTAGACCTCTCTACTAACAAAATAAAAAGAGGCAATTGAGTGTGAAATATATGTACTAGAAATGAAACTATTACTATTATGCAATATATGCAACAATATCTACATTTTCGAATATACTTACCTATATTATACATTTTAATATGGGTCTGTTACATATACATACAGACTATACATTCAGACACACTCGTAAGCAATAAATATCCAAATAAAAAAATGTCTTTTATGTAACCAAAATTTGATCACATCTGCACTTATGTACTATATACTTATATATATAGCACAGTTAACAAGGTCTATAATTTCACATAACACTTTAAATAGATTATGCATGCAACATTTAACGAATTACAATTACAGTTATGCCAATTTCGGCTGAATTCAATCATTTCGGTTTACATCACATCAAAATAAAACAGCAAATAATTTGCACACAATTGACGCTAGCCCAAATTCAGATTTCTATACATGCTTATAAGTATACACATACATATGTATAAAGTATATTATATATTATACGAATATGCCTCTAGAATTACGTAAATGTGCTACATTTTCTTGCAACACAATATGTGCCGAATATAAAGCTTGCTACTAGTCTCAGCTGATTGCTACTTGCAACAGCTTGAATGGTCATGGGCACACCTTTTTCACTGTTCCATAATTGGTAACACGAAATAGCAGGGTGGAACATTTTGAAAAATGCTGGAATAAATTTACTAAATTTCAGAAAGGCCTAGCTCACTAACGATACCTCTTACAGTATCTCATATCATGTGGCTCCCAAACGCTTAAAGCGTAGTCTTGCTAATGCGAGCCAAGTGCATAAGAGATGATCCATTGTTTCTCTGTTGTCTTACTCTTGACGTTTCCTGCAGTCTTCTAGATCTGTTAGTCCCATTCTGCAGGGTGTATGACTACCAGAATGTGGTCAGCAAGTATTCCAAGCATGTTCCTAGATTCTTTCTTATCGAATGCTGGTAGGAACTTTGGATATTTCTGATCTACCGCTACTGTTGAAGTTGTGCATCCCGGTAGATCATTGCGTCCGTTTTGACCTTCCTTGCCATACTCCTATTCAGATCGTCGTGTAGATGATGTAAGGGTTTAGCAATGTTGGTCACGTTTCCCAAAGATCAGCCGTACACCACTTTTTCCATCTCGCCCAGTTTCTAATTGTCATCGATGCCTTTGTGATCTGACACCTAGTAGAAGTAAAGTCGTTTGGTTCTGGCAACAGTATTCACTGTTGCCCTGCTTTCCCAGACACTTCTGACCTATACGCGAAACGATGTTAAGGCCTTGATTGCTGATTGACTGTATACGTAGTTAACTCTGCAGTTGCTTGTTGGGTGACGCATTCAAGGCTAACTCTACGGCTCTTCCAATAGCAAAGACTTTTGCTTGGCTGCCCTAAGCCTAACTCTGAATAGTATATAAGTCTAATTAAATAGGCTGAAAAGAAGTGGAGGCACTTGGTATATCCGAAATTAGAAGTATATATTTCTGATACCTTTCGAAAAACTAATGAAATTCAGTTTCAGTTTCTTTTTCTAAAACTGTACGTCGTCAGTAGCCATTTTATACTCTCCAACTACAAATATAACCACTGTACAGCGGCAGTAAGTCGTTATGTAGAGCAGCCTCGTGGAAATTGCTGGTTGCCACAGCAACAGCAGCTACGTCGCAAGCTAGCAATTTGGCGGTCTACAGCATCCATTTTAAAATTTTCGAATTTTTTAAGTTTTTCACCCACTCGCCAGCCGCGGTGCTTCAAAAATGTTGTTGCGTATTTTATATTTCTTTTACATTTACCCGGCGGTTTGCATTAAATTAAGCTGCCAGCGATTGCTTTTTGTAGTGGACGCAAAGATGCAAAGGTGAGGACAATACAAGCGTATCAATCGTCTGCCAAGTTGCAACACCGTGTGCGCATTGAGCTGAAAAGCCAACATTAAATCGAAGTTGTAACCAAAAACAAAAGCAGCGCGGCAAATGAAATGAAGTTGAACTGCTTTGGCTTTTATTTTCATTTTCAATTTCCTTTTCATTTTCGTGGCAAGTTTAGTTTCAGCTGTTGTTGGTTGCAGGTACGGATGCTGTTGCACAATGATGCCAAGTAGCGGCGTGAATTGATACTTACACGAGTGTATTTAAAAATTTGGCGTGACGGTACCCCATTGGAAAAGTTGCAAGTCTTTATTGAGCTGGTCCGAATTTAAACTTTTTTGATTGAAAGCTTCCCATAAGTTTAAAACTCTTATAATTGTGGTCGTCCATCTGCCGCGACTCTCATTCTCCCAGCTTCGATGTCGTGCGAGTATCGTGTCTTTCTTTATTCAGTCAATTGCGCTCTTATTATTTTCATCCGTTTTCTTTAGCTCCCACAGTTTTTTTCTTTCGTGCGCTAGAAGCTCAATGGGATCATTATCACTTATGACTAATATTGTATCACCCGACACCCGACTTACGCCGGTTTTCATTTTTTAGCACATCTGATCAAATGTCTGCTCCATATATAGTAAGACACTGGTGGTTGTTGTCATTAAAAGCCTTATTTTTTCTTGAGCGGGCACGCCTGTGTTGGATATTAGTCTGCTCAGATAGGATGTGAAGAATGTGCTAGTTCGTCAGCAGTTATAGCTCTGATTTTCTGTAGCGAGCTGGAGTTTACGTAAGTCTAGCCATGTTTACGTCCGAATCATGCCCTGATTCAGCTTTTTCGGGCTTCCTCTATGTCTCGGGCTGTGATTACTGATACTATATCTGGCATTTCAAGTGTATTCCGTCCGTTCCACAGGGCTAGGCCTAAAATGGACCCTTGTACTGCTCCTAACATCTATTTGTCTTGGTCCCTCTCTAGTCTGGTACAGCAGTTTTCTGTTACTAAGATACTTTCAGACCACAGCATTGATGTACAATTTTTTTCTAAAGCTATTGAAGGCGTTTCGAACGTCTAAAGTCGCCAACAGAACTCTTCGCTCGTATTTGGGGCATCTATGCTGTGCGACTTCTATACTTTCAATGACGCTTCGGATAGCGCTTAGAGTTAACCTTCCGGGTCTAAAGCCGTGCTTCCAGTCTATGTTGAAGTAGTCTTTCATAGAGCTTTCCCGTTGTGTCGGGCTTGCATAGTGGGCGGTATGCTGATAGCAAGCTGGGATTACCTTTTCCCTTGCTGATTAGCACAAGTCGTTGTTTCTTCCAAATTTCAGGAAATATTTAAGAGTAATGCGGATCGCTCTATGGCGATTGTTTTGATTATTTCTGCTGGGATACCGTCCGAGCTGGGCGATTTGTTAGTTTTGAGCTTGCCAGCGGTCAGTTGCAGTTCCTCGAGGGTGAACTTGGGGATTTCCGAAAGCCTTATAGCCTATTCTGGTTAACCATGCCATCCATTTTGGCAGCGTTTAAGTCAGGTGGATTGGTTCGAGCATCGAGTTTCTTCATTTTTGTTATCATCCTCGCGTAGTTGCTCCCATTTTTCCTTTTTGTCTGCTTCACTTTACGCCGCTTGATATTGCTCGGCTTCTTCGTGTCCTGTATCTCCGCGCCTAGATCTCGTGTATGATCTGTAAACTGCTGCTTTATTTTTTCTTTGTGAAGTCTTGAGCATTGATTGATTGAACTTTCCGGACAACTTTGGGAGAGCTACTAAGCGAGGTCTGCTCGTCTATTTCCAAAATTAATTTCGGAGTATTTAATTTCGAAACGATCCATTTTCGTGCTCCTGTATTTTTCCTTTTCTGTGAGGCGTTTGTTCCGTTGTCGATCATGAAAGATTGCTTTTGGGTCATTCTTTGTAGAATAAACTGTGTTAACTATTTGGTCGGACTTTTCATTTTCTAAGCAAGTCTAAAGTGCTCGTTGAAGAACGAAGCACTGAAACGCTAAATAGGTATTGCCAAACGGAAATTACGAACAAATTTGAAATTTGGCTCTTAATATGGCTTGAACTCGAACTTCTCATTTTAAGATATAACATCTATGGTCTATGATCTAATCCAGGGGTATAAGCCAAATATTCGAGATACAGTTCAAAGTTCGGATCAAAATAGAAAAAATAAACAAATTTTTGGTGCTCTCTTTGCGTTTTTAAAGTTAAGTCAATCGGGGCTCGAGATTGCAGGGCAGCTTACACGCAAGTATCTCGGCAGGGCAGCTTAACTTGTCGAGTCAGTTGCATAAATGTACTTGTGGCAAGTGGCTGTGGCGTTGCATCAAAATATTCATCCTGCCACAGTTGTTCCAGTCCGCTATGCGTTGTGCACGCTCCTGGCGTTGGTGCCGCTGCCGTTCCCATTACCGTTGTCGCTGCTTTTGCCTGGCTCACATTTAACCTTTTCAACGGTAAACACGCTGTGGCAAGAGCTTTGCGGACTTTGCCTTTTGGGCGAACTGGTGCACTACCAACACGCTTACTGTCATTATTATTATTGTTGTTGGTGCTGATGTGTTTGTGGCAAGATGCCTCCACCCATGCAAGCGATCGCTCCTCACCTGTGTGCCGTATTGGGTTGCCCCAGCACAATGCAGTGCTCGAAGCGGCTGCAACACAAACTGGTTTATTGGCCAAAAATTGGTAAATTTCAGGTTTGTTAGCCACACTCACCAGGGGCATGAATAAAGCACACACACACACACATACTTTATGTATTTTGATAAAGCGTGTCAGAAAGCGTGCGACATGCGATGAAGGGGCGACACAGCGTTGACTTCACAGCGCACTGTTGTTCTTGTTGTGGATTGTGGCAACGCCATTGCTGGCGCTGTTTTGTGTATGTGGTTGTGGTTGCTGCAGTTGCACGTTTGTTGTCATTGTCTTGTTGTTGTGTGCCAGTAGTGGTGGATACACCTTTGTTGTTGTGCAAATTTTGCTTTTGTTCTCGGAGTTGTTGTTATTTCACTTTTTACTTTTATAACAATTGTTGTTGCTATATTTTTGTTGGGAACCCAACCTTAATTTTTTCGCATCACACAACCCTACAGCGTTGCGCCGCCAAAATCGCCACTAATTTCGCCTCACCTTGTTGCAAGTTGTACGCGCGTTTGTTGCCGCCGCTGTTTTTGTCATGACTTAATGTGTGTTTTTGTTGTTTTTCTTGTTGTATTTTTCTCCTTGTTTATGTTGGCGCATTGTCGCTTTGTTGTTGCTGTGGTGTGGCCTGCCAAATGCGTGGCTCACTCAATTTATTTTAGTTTTTCGGCGAACTTTTGATATTTTTTGCGTCGACAGCTAACTAAAAAACAACAATAAGAAAAAAAATCAGTGTAGTACCTACATACATACATATGTATTTACAATGGAAAACATAGGCATACGTATGTATGTGTTTGTATGTGTGATGCGACAAATGTTTAAATATGTAAAAACTCAATTTCCCAATACACATTTAGTTTTTGAACTTGATTTAACGTCTTGTTGCAAGCAAAATTTATTCCTCAATTAACTGTTATAATATTTCAAAATTTTGTTTTTTAATGTTGAAGCAATATTGGTAGTATCAATAATTAGGTTTATAAATATATTCAAGTTTTCGAGATATCGCAAAATAACGGTTTTTATCGCGGAAGGTTTGATTAAAAACAGCGTTAAATTTACTTTAGTAACCGGTGATTCATTTTGCCAAATTTTGTATTTCTCTGAGCTTTTAGCCGATCCCAGGAGGCCCTCGGAAGAAAAGTGGCAACCGATGACGAAGATTTTTCTGCTTAAAATTGTCTCAAAACCAACTAAAAAAGATGTTCTTACAACAGATGAATACAGATTATGATCGAAAAGCTAGCCGAAATCTTATTTTTGACAAAATGACGGCCACCCAAAAAAAGGTGTTTTTGGTGAAAAATTTGCAATTCGCAAATCATAAAATTTGTTTGTTGGGTTCACAGCTCTATTAAAGGCGCAGTTAAAATAAAACAGATTTCAGCTACGAAAGTTACAAATACACTGACAACAGCAAGCATTCGCTCCTTAACTAACAACAATCTACAATATTCTCAAAATTATTACGCCTTGCTTTATCGCTTTCGATAACAAATAGGCAAGTTCCATGCATTGAACTAGTCATTGCCCACATTTCGCATGGCCTCACCTTATCAATAGTTACTCGCAAATTTTGGTGGCGCTTTTATTGCGCAATATTATGTATGCCAACGTTAATTTTTATCGCATGTACACTTTTTGTCTTAGGACATATCAGACATATGTATCGCAAGTAATCGGTTCTATGTGTGACAATCGTTTAAAAAAAAAAAACAGTGTGAACGAAGTGGTAGAAAAAAATCAAATCCACTCTTAAAAGAGTTATAAATTTTGCATTTTCTGAACACAAGCAGCGTTGGAAACCAAGCCTTCATAAAATAGTAATGCGAGCGCACCTTGGTAAATGTGGTCACCACATATTATAATTTTAGACTTTCTGAAGAGAGTGAAGTTTGCATATTTTTACAGGCAATAAAGTAAAATAGATCAAAGGCTTCACAGGTTAGTAGCATTACAATGACTTCTTGGTGTTCTTGGAAGTCGGTTCTCTATACCTTGGTTACAACAGTCGTACCTGCTAACGACGTCCTTACCCCTTAGTGCTTAAAAGCGCGTAGTTCAAAACAATGCGTTGATCAGTGCCCCAAATAATCAAACTCTTTCCAAGTATTATTTGGTTCCAATTCGTCAAATGGAAGAGGCTCCTTTTCCACATTGGTCGGTTACGAGGCCCATCTAAAAACTCTGTCGTACTTTGGGTCCGGCACCCGGCCGCAGTGCGATAATACACTGAAGTGAATTTTTAATTCTGCCTGCTTCTAGGTTAAGACGTGAAAAAAAGCATGAAAAAGTCTTCGAGAATTTGTGAATTCTTCATAGTAGCTTTTTGGCGCCGTCGGTTTTGGTGTTGAAATGAAGTCTGTACTTCTGCGTAGATAAAAATCATATAGTCCTATAATTATTTAAGATCCCTTTTGGAGATTGGCGAGCTGCTGAGATAAAAAGTACTGCTGAAAATTTATCTTGATTAATATGCTTATATTTTGCTTGCTTGTCTAGTTACTCTTCTGATGCCTGTCAACTACTCAAATAGTTCGTAGTCAACCTTTTGAGCCTAGAAGGAAGTCTTGAGCTTTAAAATAATGCATTCGAAAATTTCCGGTGTATTTGACGTGAAAGGAAGAGTGAAATACTTTCACTTAATGAAGGATCATTTTCTATGAAACGTGTTGTATTTGTACGAAACTAAAGGCTGAATGACTTTTTTAAATAATAAGCAATAACTGAGGGTTATAATACACTAAAGAAAATGATATCACACTCAAAGAATGGAAGTAATACCGCAGGGTTCCCTTGTCAAGGCCTATTAAAATACAATATATTTATATAATCCAACTTTTTGAAGTCGGACTTCCGTTGCCTAAGCTATTTATGAATTACAATATTACACTTTTGAAAAACGATAATTACCTTCCGTCTTTTATTTATTTGACTAGATTGCACTCTGAGTGTCTGCTTTAATTTACGACGTAACAGTCTAACATTTCAATTAAAAAGACAACGTAGCACTTACTAGATGGTGCCCATAGATTTAAATCTATGTATATGATTTTTAGTTTGCCCAAACATTCAAAAGACGCATGTATAAATTTGTCACCTTTCGTATTTTCAGCTTGTGAATTACATCATTTTTGTTATTGTGAAAAATTAGATAGAAAAGAATTTACGTGTTGATAAAATACTGTATTTCGAAGGGCAAAAATACAGTTGAAGCATACCTTGGCTTGATGACGAGTTTCCGGGCAATGCCTCAGGAAAATCAACCATCAAGGATTGGTATGCTCAAGTTTAAACGTAGTGAAATGAGCACCGAAGGCGGTGAACGCAGTGGACGCCCAAAAGAGTTTGTTACCGACAAAAATATCAAAAAAGTCCGCAAAAGAATTGTGGATGACCATAAAGTGAAGTTGTTCGAGATAGAAGGCACTTAATCTCGATCGACTGAAAGTGTGTATCATTCATGACTATTTGGGTTTAGGAAAACTTTGTGTAAAGCTCACTTTTTGCAAATTGTGTTTTACTATAGTAGGCCGAGGACTTTTCAATTGACCACTTGTGATTTTATCAAAAGGTTATTTACTTCTACTTTCAATGAATATTTAACGGGTTCTTGAATATCTGAATAATTAATAGGATTCCTTATTAATGAAGTCGGTTTTCCCAAGCATAGCTTTCCGTTGATGTTATGTAGTTATGTCCTTTGTCTTAGCTCTAATTGACTCTGACTTCCAATTTCTACCGGCATTGTATGTTTCCTTTACAGTTATCTTTGGTTCAGCTGCAATGCATCAAGTTGTATTTTTTTAATGCATCGATTTGACAGTATTTATTATGAGCTCTGTAAATTTTTTGAATGGAAGGCATTAACTTTACGCAGAAGTGGAGTGGAGGCCACTGGAGACGGCCTGTGGTGTTGCAGAAATATATAGAAATAAAGAAGTGGGTCATACACATATCATGTGTCACATTATTAATGAACTCTTGTCAAGCCGTGAAGTTTTAACTAAATTCGCATTTGCACATGTTTCACGAAAATTTGAACGTATGTATGTACATAGATATTTGGAGGCATTAACACGTTGTAGCATATGAGCAAATCAGTTGGTCATTAGTCTGAGCGGAGAGGACAAACATCGGAGTAAGCAAAAACTATGCGAAATTGTGCGAACCGAAAATAATTTATGACCGAATTAATTTTTTTTTCAACAAATGGCGTTTATTTCTGTGTGACTTGGGCTTTAATGCAATGAAGAATGATAAAGTTTACGTTTCTACAATATATTCGAATGTATGTATACCTACTACAATACTATGTTTGATTGTATATTTCTTTGCCGGGTGTTTCCCAAACACAGAGCTTCTGAAATCACTTGCTTCGCGACCAAAACGAGAATAAAATATTTTATTCAAATTTCCAAATGCTCACAAATATTTAAAGAAATTAAGGTAATGCGAAGTCTGGTGCAGACGAATTTCAAATGCTTAGATAATTTTTATGAAGAAAGACTTGTGATTTGTAAATATAAAATTAAACAAAACAACTTGTAAGGGTTGTCCTTATCTTTCATAGAGAAAGATGTTTCATCAATCTTTGCCTACAAATCAAATTATACCAAGTTCAATATCTGTTCACAAGTTTTTGAAATATTAACCGATATATATCCTAAAAAGTCCAGCAAAAGCATTCAAATCAATATTTTCGGTAAATGAGGTCTAGCACAAAACGTGAACTGATCTACGAAGCCTACGAAAGAGCAGATCATCATATCAAACCAAATCAAGTTCCAAAATACTTTTGGAACTACTCATCCGACATGTCCCTATGTATGGTATAAAGTCACCGAAGGGACGCAGACAGAAATTTGCTAACTAAAAAAACTATGCAATTCTTATCGTCCTCATAATCGTTTTGTTATATATGTAGTAATTAGGTATGTATTTTACTTTAGGAAAAACAAATTATTATACACCGTGCAACCTTCTCTGAGGGTATAAAAATTCAGACGCAGTTTAAAATAATTCCATAAGCATAAAATCAATTCATGTATGCAAATTATTTTTGGTGGAAATGTTTATAAATGCTTTTCAAAGCAATTTTAACACTAGTAAGCTGAGATTTTTAAAGAGTTAAGCCAATGCACGATTTTAAAATTCGAATTTTTCCGACTTAAGGTACACTTTAGTGTTAAATAAAAGGGGCACATATGAAAAGATAATTCCGAAGGTCTTGCAGCCATCATTTTGTATCAAAATGTCAATAAAAATTATTTTATCAATCTTGCTTAAGCAAGAAAATTAGATTATTTTAACTTATTGCTAAATGGTGATCCATTTCTAGGTTCCCTACTTTTTTAAAGAAAAAAACACAGAAAAATTCTCTGGCGTTTATTTTTTGAAGATTATCTCTTTCAAATGTTGGCGGCGGCTCTGTCTCAGATGGTCCATCCGTTGAGTCCAATTGTTGATGACTAGTTGTAGCATTTCGACTGGCGAATGACACGCATGATGTTTTGGTCTAAGTAAACGAAGCAGGATTGTCGGCATAGACTTTACCCATCCCCACATGATGTTGGTAGCCAATCGACGGAACCAAAACGTGAAAATATCTACTCACTGAATAGTTCTTTAAATAAATCCATTCATTGATGCGATGTGTGGGAAGTGGCGCAGACTTGTTGAAACCAAATGTCACCAAGATCACGAGCTTCAATTTTCATATTTCGAATAATGATATACAATATAGCATTTGTTTCTATACAAATCTGAATTATAATATCGAAAAATATTTATATTTTCCATTTTTGTTCTCAAATATTTTTAGAAAGCCTTTTTCGGCGATGCGTTTTTAATGTCATCTATGACGGTAAAACAATGGCCCTTTAAGGTTCTTTCTATTATCTTGTCGAATAAGTAGTTGGGAGCATCGTTACAGTATTGTTTTTGCCAAAAATTTACGAACAAATTGTTTGCTTCATTTCTTTTAACAAACGAAAATCGAAAGGTAGTGAAATATTTGAAAAATGTGAAGTTTTAATAAAAATATATGTCTATACTTGTGGGTCACGTCGACCCCATCTGCTTCCATTGGAGTTAAATATCAGTCAATATTTTTTTACCTGCCATTTCTGACTGTTATTGCGAAGTCAAGTGTGAATATACAACAACAAGCATAACAACACAAAATGTGCTTTCAACCATTAAACCAGCAACAACAAGCAAAGCTGATCGATGACAAATTTTGGCGACAGCTAGGCGCCATGCATTAATTAGTTCATAAAAGACGGTAAAAAAGTGAAATCGAGTGGACTTTTTGCGGTGATGAGCCGCAGCTGATCGTTAGCTTGATCGCTTTTAGCCAAGATTTTTGTCAGAAAACAGCATTTAAAATGGCATTAGTCGCAAGCAAGGTGGCTGCTGAATTTATTTAACCAACATCGATTTTTGTTCACTTCGTAACCATTTGTGTGTGTATGTGTGGTATGAAAAAGTCTGTTTTGTTTTGGTCTACTAATTATACTTTTTTATTATTCGTCAAACTGGTTTTTTCAGGCTTCTTTTGATTTTTAATTGGTATGGTTGAATAAATTGTTTAAAATCACGGCGCCATTTATAGTTTATTAAACATTAATTATAAACAAAAATGTAACAATAATATAAAATATTTTTTAATGTCATAATTATATAAAACAACAACATATTGTTAAAAAAACAATTTTATTAAATTAAAACTTAATGACAGAAGTATTTTTCATATTATCGAACTACATATATTTTTCCTTTAACGAATCAATTTAGAATACACTTAAGAGTATAAATATGTATGTCGCCTTCAGTCGCGCGCATGCCGCAACCCCACACACCATTATATTGGCGCCACATTTGGCCAAACTTCACGTCTTAGCGAGACGTAGGCACGTGGGTGGCTTTGCGAGCGTGTCAAACGCCATCAGGCCGCTGTGACGCCAGGTCATTAATGTTCGCCTCAATTTATGACTTAAATATATCAATTTAGCGATTTCGTTCTTTGCATGCGCTTATTTGGAACAAGCTATTCATCGTAATTCGTGGGCTTTCCGTCAACTCGGCTGCTGTCGAAGCATTTTTTTTTTTAATAAATTACATTCCGGAACTATAGCAGCTCCGCTAATTGAAAAGCGATTAAGATGAAATGATTTTTTTCTTTTATGTCAAAATATACAAAAAGCAACTAAGAAAAATGTGTGTGTCAACAACTTTTTAAAATATAGCCAGAAATAAAATTTTAGGAAATTTATAAAATAGTTTGGTAGACTAATGTATAATGTGATAAAGGTTTGTTTAGCAGTATTCCAAAATAATGTGCTTATAATTAAGCTTCCTTAAATGTTTATAAAACTTTTTTTCTTTTGAACATAAGTCGGCACTTCGTTGTTTTCTTACGCTTTAACGCTAGGCCTATGAAATTCCCGTGAGCTAAATTACCAACATGAACTTGTAGGCCTCGAAATAATTCTGAATGAGAGTGAACTGTAAGAGGTCCTCTGACTTACTTGCCTTTAGTAAAGTCAATCCAATAAGAGTTCTGACTGAACACACGTGCTGCGCTTAATATTTTAACGTAGGTTTTTTGACAAAGCCGTAAGAAGGAAGGCAAGTCCTTCGAGATACTTTCTCATCTACTTCCCAGATATTGCCAGATTGACATAGAAATACCATATATTGGTAGACGCAACTCCGGCGAACCTAGAGAAGAGGCTGGGATTGATATTAACGGCCTTCGAAAAATATGTGGTAAGCTTAAACGCTCTGTCGATTTAGTGATCTATTTTTATTAGTTTTTGGGCAAACACCAAGGTCGTTCATCTTTGGTTCGAGGATTAACCATACGACCTATCAAACCTTTTTTCTGGCGATTATTTCTTTACAATAAGACAATAGATTGTTTATCCGATTTCTATATGTGCATAAAAAATAATAGAGATTAATTACAAATGAGATTTTACTATGTCTTTAGTATCCGCAACAATAATTGGTGCAGTCAAATATATTCCTTTACATTATTGGCATTGATGTTCGCTACATTTTGTCTTGAGATCAGAAAACTATTGATTATTTAATTCCTTGATGGGGTTAGGTCCGTATAGGATTTTCAAGAAGTTCATAATTTTTTCTCTAACAGTACACTTAAGGGTTCTAAAAATATCATTCATCTTTTTGTGGGTTGGTATTTTAGGTTAGGTTGAACAAAACGGAAATTTTTATATTTATGCGATGATTGTATAAGGAATTACATTTTGTTCAAAATTGGCCTAACACAAGAAAATATACATTTCTATATCCTAAAGTCTTTAAAAATTAAAAATTAATAGATTTCAGAATCAGAAAAAAAATATGACGCCAATACCGATATAATTACATAATAGGTTTGGTTACTGTATATTAATTAGCTGTCACGCTATACTTACACCTACAAGTTCTTTGTAATACCAGATGGAGATTCATTATTAAAAAGAGCACTTGTTTAGGTCATGTAGGACGTTATGTGAAGTTTAATTAATACTTTATATCTGCTTCTAACACTTTATTTAGTCTCTTGAACTGCGTATCTCCTAGACATCTAATTCATGCCTACTTCCCTGCACTTTCTACATGCACCTTCGTTAATAATACCCTTACGGTTCGCAAGTAATGCCACTAAGTTGCGACCTGTGACTAGGCCAATAAACGTCCTGCAGTCTTAGCAAAACAGTATGAGTAGAAAGCTTGCGTGTTTTCATTCCGCTCCCTTGCATATGACTTGGCGATCCTGCGTGTCCCTAAGGCTGTACATCTCCATCTGATCCGTCTGGCTTTCCTTTCGGACATTCAATTGTGTGTAATTTTTAGCGAGTTGAGATATTTCCTGAAATGGTTTGGTCGCCAAGCGCATGGAACTTTTCTCGGAACGCCCTTGTGACCTGAAACCCGGCATAAATGCAAACGATTTCCGGCAGCCACGACATCTACTACTGTTAAAGGCATTTTCTCATGAATTACAACGTACCATTATTGCTATAATTGCCGCTGGGATCTCGACTTACGTATATATTGATGTTCTTTACGTCGTTTCCTGTGTTGTTAACTATCCCATCAGCCTTCCTGCACGCAAAGACTTCTGCCTAGAAGATACTGCAGTATTCCAACAGCTTGAAAGGTCGTCTGAGGTCTAGCTCCGCTCAATACTTAGATCCCGATGCCCACGCCAACGGCCATTTTCGATTCATTCGTTTAGATGTTTAAACCTCGGCTGGTGGGTGGTGTGCTCTTGATTTTAGAGTTTGCACAATTAATTTTTATAAAGCTTCGTAGCTTCTCATTATTGATTTTTTTTCGTTAGGGTAAATATTTTAAAAATTATACCATATACAAGGTCTGTCGCAAAAGAAACAGGACAGTTAAAAAAAAACAAAAAAAAATTAAATTTTTCAAAAGTTATATTTTTTTATTCAAAGTAGTTTCCTTGTGCTTCGATACAGCGTTTAGCCCGGTCAATTAGCATTTCAAATGAGTGTTTAAGGCCATTTTTCGGAATGCTCTTGAGAATATCGGTCGTCGCCTTTTGGATAGCTGAAATGTCCTGAAACCAGTGTCCTTTCATGGGCAAATGAAGTTCTCCAAATAGGTAAAAATCACAGGGTGCCAGATCAGGTGAGCAGGGTGAGTGATTAATGGTTAATATGGAGTTTTTTGTCAAAAAATCACTTACAAGCGTCGACCGATGACACGGCGCATTATCGTGCAACAGGCCCCAGGATCCTGCCTCACGGTATTGTGGTCGAGCACGACGAATGCGTGACAAAAGACGCTTCATAACACCAAGGTAAAACACAGCATTAATCGTTTGGCCAGGTGGGACGAACTCTCGGTGTACAACACCCTCGGAATCGTAAAAACAAATCAGCATTGTCTTTATTTTTGACTTCTGAAGACGACCGACTTCTGATCGTCACAGAGGTCCTCACGACCTTCTTGGAATCGCTTAAACCCCTCATGCACGTTTTCCCAAGTTTAAAACCAAATTTAATATTTGTTCTTTGCATTTTACGACCGATGACCAAAAGCTGCTGTCACTTTTTGATCGGTAACATCGATTGTAGTTATACAATTGTCTTAAAATTTTTACGAAATGTCAACAAGAGATCAAACTTTTTATTTCATATACCCACCAATAAGTGGCGCCACCAGAAACAGTTATATTGAAAAAGTTCTGTTTCTTTTGCGACAGACCTTGTACTTACCTCGACTAACTTTTTTCTGTATGTGAATATAACACAAAATACAGTCTAGTTGAAGAACCCGAATGCTCATGTATAATCTTATAAGCCATTTATGTATACTGAAGATTGTTCTTCCACCAGTGGCGAAAGTGTCATCATATGCTTTCTCTAAAGCCAACTCGGATTACCCGGAAATTAATATAATTTAAGCTGAGAATATCTTTAAATGTCATTTTAACGTAGTCACCTGTTTCCCAAGCTTTTCATCAAATCACTTTGAAGCGGATTGGATTGACGTTCGGCTCGTAATGACTCTGCTTATTAATGAAAGATGAAGTGCCAATTCTCACAACAAAAATGATGAAATATTAAGAAAAGAAAGCACGCGCAATTCATTTGTGAATAAAATGCGCGATTTCGGTTAAAATATGGCAAAACAAAAGATATAAGAGCTGTGAAGCTATTATGCGTAGCACACGCATTTATCAAATTCGCCAAATATGGAAATTCTGAATTATAAATGTGTGACAAAAGCAAAATTACAAACCAACATATATTTTTACACAAACTATAAAATCTTTCAACACCGACTTGAAGATTATACACGTCTGGAGAAATAAGCAACCGCTTACCAAGAAACAGTTATTATTAGCGGCGATTCGTGGCGCACAAATTAATGTCGTTTTGCTTGACCACGTCTGTGTAGTTCTCAGAGTTGTTGGCTCATTTGGGCTGATCGTCACTCATATCCGTTGAATCGCTTGGCTAACTTGTTGCTTTCATTACAATAACTTTCTGTATTTGCTAATCGCGCGATCAAATTTAGCAATCTTAAGACGTAAAAAACTAGCACAGCAGCAACGCTACTAGAAACATATGAGAATTCTGTACGAAAGCTATTACGTATGCAGTGAAAAAAGCTAACGGAGCGGCAAGTGATCGCACCGCCACTAAGTGGTCAATGCGATTTTGCGCGCTTAGCCAAGTTGGGTAATCAGGCGGCGCCGGCGTGTGTGAAAATATGTACCGAGTTTGTTGGAACGCTGATTGCATTGTTGTTGTTAAGGCTTTAGCAGTGCGCTTGCCGATCGTTATTAACAATATGATTAGAGAAAAAATAGACTGTATCGAATAGTTGAGTACGCGTTTGTATCTCTGTGTCTGTAAATTAACAGTTCATACGATTTTACGATCCAATTTTAAATACTACAGCAGCCGATCAACAACATTGATCAGCGCTAACAGTCATCTTACTTTGCCCCAAGCGTCAGTAGCTACCCATGCTATACGGGCGTATGAGTGGCGTGCTTAGCGAGCGTGTTGCAAGCGTGGCTCGTAAACGCTTTCCGTTCTGATTTTTTATGCGCTGTCAGCAATAAAATTATTACAGCGCGTCCATTCGATTAACTTCGTTTTTACAACGGCCAGTCCATAAAAGGTTGGCTCCACTACTCGTTTGGTTAGTTTGATTTCTACGCTATTTTTGTGCAACATATTTTGTGTTTTTTTTTTGTATGAATTCTCTTTTACTTGCATCTCTTGCGCGCGCCGCTTGCCAGCATTCATTATCCAGCCTCGTTTAATTTCTCATTTGTTGTGCAAACAGGTTGATTGGAAGGCGCAGAGGTGCACTTGGTTCCCACCGTTAACTGTATCGCGTACAGCCATTTAGCCGTGCGCAGTCAACGAGTCTCCTGTTTTGTCAGCCATAATCGTGCCGCCGCCTGTCATCTTGCGCGCCAATTGCAAGCATGACAAGTTATCGCTATGAAAGATGTATATGTTGCATGTGTGACTTTGGCAGTGCCGTAATTTGTTGCTGCCAAACACAATTCGCCCAACCGCCAACGGCTGTCCAACGGCAACGTTCGATCGATCAGTGCCGTCGCGTACGCCTTGGCTTCTAACTCTCGTCTAAACAACACAAGTCACGTCGTCTATTTACCACATTTTCTGATCGCTTGTCGGCTTCATTGCTGGCGAGGTGTGTGTCTCGTTGGCTTGCCTTGATCGCCGTTAGCCTAGAAACCATATTTGGTGTGGTGACATATGAGTATCTCTGAGACACAGCGCTAAGCTTTTGTCTCGTAACAGGTGTTGGCTAAGAAAATGTAAAGAATCACAGCAGCCGAACAGTTGCATCAGTATGTTATTGCAGCAAATTGCTGTGGGAAAATCGCAGCCAACATATAAACTAAATATACATATGCATTAGAAGTGTTAAGCCGTTTTTTCTTGTTAGAATATTTTAGTTTCAAAAGCAGTTAGCCGTTTTTCATGTATTTTCTTTTTCTGTGAGTTTTTTTTTTGTACGTCTCGAACAATTTGTGCAACTCTTCGCTGGGGTTAAGTAATTAGTTTGTAAATTGTTCCGCTAATACCAAATCTCAGAGTTGTAATGAAATTCAGTACAACTTTAGCTTTCAACATACATTTATCTTCAAAACACTGCACTGAAAATTTTTTCGAAAGCTACTTCTGCTTCTTGAATATTGACTAAAGGCGGTTTAAATAGTTCTGCACATTATTCCATTTGTTTTCCCTTTTCATTTTATTCACATAATTATACTCGTACTACTTTGCCATCCCACTTGAGCAGGAGGACCCCATATAAACGATGAGATGTGAACATCGAATTTTCACTATTATTTATTTTCATTTCACACGAACTCTTCGAAGGAAGGCAACTGGGCGAGTGAGTCACGCTGTACTTTATTTTTTGACATTGACTCCCTTCCCGTTACCCAATGACACTTATGTCGTAATATGTTGCAGCCTTGACGAGCGATTCGGCTCACCACGTGACTTTTTCTAACAACTGCATTTTTATATTCGAATGATTCAAAAAGTTGAATAAAACAAGTAAGGAAGGGCTAAGTTCGGGTGTCACCGAATATTTTATACTCTCGAATGAAAAAGTGATAATCAAGATTTCATTATCCGTTATTGAATGAAAAAGTGATAATCAAGATTTCATTATCCGTCATTTACATATTTTTCAAATACCGTATTTGTGTAAAGTTTTATTCCGCTATCATCATTGGTTCCTAATGTATATATTATACAGAGAAGGCGTCAGATGGAATTCAAAATAGCGTTATGTTGGAAGAAGGCGTGGTTGTGAACCGATTTCACCCATATTTTGTACATGTCATCAGGGTGTTAAGGAAATATTATGTAACGAATTTCATTGAAATCGGTAGAGCAGTTCCTGAGATATGGTTTTTGAACCATAAGTGGGCGACGCCACGCCCAGTTTCAATTTTTAAAAAAGCCTGGGTGCAGCTTCCTTCTGCATTTCTTCCGTAAAATTTAGAGTTTCTGACGTTTTTTGTTAGTCGGTTAACGCACTCTTAGTGATTTTCAACATAACCTTTGTATGGGAGGGGGGTGTGATTATTATGCGATTTCTTCCATTTTTAAACTGTATATGGAAATGCCTGAAGGAAACGACTCTATAGAATTTGGTTGACATAGCTATAGCAGTTTCCGAGATATGTACAAAAAGCTTAGTAGGGGGCGGGGCCACGCCCACTTTTCCAAAAAAATTACGTCCAAATTGCCCCTCTCTAATGCGATCCTTTGTGATAAATTTCACTTTAATATCTTCATTTATGGCTTAGTTATGACACTTTATAGGCTTTCGGTTTTCGCCATTTTGTGGGCGTGGCAGTGGGCCGATTTTTGCCCATCTTCGAAAGTTTCATCATGATATCTCAATTTCTCCTCAAGCTACAGCTTGCACGGACGGACGGACAGACAGACATCCGGATTTCAACTCTACTCGTCAACCTGATCACTTTGCTATATATAACCCTATATCTGACTCTTTTAGTTTTAGGACTTACAAACAACCGTTATGTGAACAAAACTATAATACTCTCCTTAGCAACTTTGTTGCGAGAGTATAAAAACTACTAAAAGTGCAATAAATCAGTAACTAAATACCCCAGAGATATTAAAATTGGTATGAAAGAGCTTTATAAGAGCCAGAGTGAAAATTGGATGGTGGGTGTGGCACCACCCACTTTTCGGTGAAATCCGATGTGTCGGGACTCGACCAACCGATTTCGACAAAAATTAGTACGTGGCATTCTTTTTATTCACTTATGTTACAGTACGAAGATGGATGAAATACTACATCCACGCCTACTCTCCATATATCACAATTTTAAATTGCATCAGATTCGTTCAGTTGTGACTTTGCACGAACAATGCTTTAAGTACATGCCACCTTATGAACAGAAATTGTTCAAATCCAATCATAACTCGTCAAGCCCCTAGGTAGCGAATATTTGAACCCAAGTACCTATAGTTGACTTTTGATCGAAAATATCGGATAATTGAAATTCTGGGATAATACATCTCTGATAATGGTATGTCTATGTGTCAAAAATGGTTTGAATCTGACAAATACTCCCCGTAGTCCCCATATACCTACGTAATATAAAGATTTTCGGCCAACTTTGTACCGCATATATCGGCCAATATATGAGTTATCTCCATGAAAATAACAGAGCGGGTTTTACTAATAACAGTGTATCTTTGTGTTTAGAATAGATACATTTCTGCGAAAACTTGGCCTAGCCCCTATATAACTAATGTCAGGATTTTCGAACATTCGGCTGACTTTACTCTAGTATATGATTGTTTTTTTTTAGTATGGGGCATGGTAATAGTAGGTGGTTTTGGGAAAAAAGATAAAACCGGCTCGATACTACCCCAACTCTCATATACTACATGGAATGATTTTCGTTTTTCTGACAAACCTTATGTGTCCGTCAGTGTATGAGTTATATATGGATATGTATATATAAAATTGTTCGGCTTTCGATCATCTGCTTGACGTTTTACACCTTAAAGTATTTCCAAGACTTTAAATCTAGCAAGTTGCAAGGGTATAAAATGTTCTGTTGCACCCGAACTTAGCTTTTACTTACTTGTTATTATTTATTGCAATTATTTAACCATTGAGAGAAGCATGAGTTTTATGTTGGTATAGCTGATATTCTTTCTGTAGCATCCTCTTCATTGGAAGTTTCATGAAATATGCGTGAAAGGTTGCTAATATTTGGTAAGGGAATGACATTTTTCGTATTTGGTGAAAGTTTTGTGTTTGTGAAGACAAATGTCCTACTTCGCTGATTATGTATATTAGATGCCCTTTGATATCTTTATATATCTTTATCTTTTTCAATTGCTTTTGGGAGCAATTGGGACAGTTTTGGCTTCCAAACTTCTCAATAAGCTTAGTTTATTGTAAACAGCTAATCTGCAAGTACACAGCGGTAAGTAGATTTAGTAACAGTTAGGCACATACACTAAATTTCTAGCTGGGAACTTCCCTATCCCACTGTGTGACTTCAATATTGCCTAAATTTCAAATTCCAAGGGATAAGATAAGTGGTATCAAGTCCTGTCCTCAATTTCTGATCAGTTTAAATATATATAAATATTAATAATGTAAAACTTGCATTACCTTGTGGACCCTTTTCCGCATGTAGAGGAGTTTTAGAGGAAATTAGACCTCTGAAACTTTCTCTTTGAGGCGATCCTAATATTGGGCAGAAGCATGAACAATACAGAAATTTACAGCTCCATTCTTGTAGATTTGAGATTTTGCAACCCGATTGTTCGCTTCTTGTATATTTGATTATATGTTATGAGTTTGAAATCGAATAAACAGAAATTTCCATAGTTATATCATAATAAATTGTTCCAACCAACTACCGAATAGGTAATCCGTATTGCAAAGACCTTGAGCAAAAGAACTTGTTTGCAAAATTTTTTTCTATAACACAAAATGCTCAACAGTCATTATGACAGAAAAAGGGAAGTAACAGATACTTGTTGATAAAGATTCGTATACTACTTGGTAACCCTAGTATTTGAAAGGAGTAATATTAATCGTACCACAGTCAAAACACAGCAAAGTGCTTTTAGCCACAACGATAACAAAAACACGTCGGTAATCAATTCCGCGAATTTTCGTGCTACCTTCAACGCGTTACTGAACCTACGCTTCGTTCACTAATTTCTCTTCTGCTTTTTACGCATTGTCATTGCTGCTGGCTAACATTTACGCTTCATTTAATAAATGGCATGTACTAGGTATGTCAGTGTGAGTATAAATGCACGTTATGGCGGCGACTGTAAAATCAGAAGGGAAATTTTTCGATAACCCTTAGCAGTAATAAGCTTCGCCGGTGTTTTTGGTACGCTCATTTCTCGTCTTCTCTTTTCTACTGATTTGCACACAAATTAATTTTGCCACTGTTGCTGTTGCTGCAGCTTCGACTCCTCGGTTCTTGTGTCCCGCCAAGCTCGTATGCTTCACTTGCTGCCGGTTATTGTTGAAATGCGTGAATTCGGCCGGTTTATTGATGCCTTATTAGCACGCCAGGAGGTGTTGAGCGCCGTGTCCCAGTTTCGGCTGCTACTGCGGTATCTTATGCCGTTATTTCATTTTCTTTATTGATTGTCTTTTTTTTTTGCCTTTTTAATATGCGCTTATTTTTGTTGTGTTTTTGGTAAAGTGGAAAATGAAGAAATGAAAAATTTTTGATTGCCCATCATTTAGGTTAATATTTCCGATTATAGCGGTACGCCTGAACTGCTGTCATTGCACGTTGATGGCTTGTAAATGGGAGTTGCCGTAAGAAATTGTTTTATTTAATGAGACTGATTTTGCACATTATAAAGGCAACAAAAACAAAATAAATTATTTTTGGTGCGCTAAAGATGGTGAAGACAGCGCGACGGTAGCTTGGTGAAATAATTTGAATTATTTGTAATCTTTTTCCTATTGGCCTTTTGTTCAAACTTTATTAAATCATAGTTTGTTTTCTTAAACACACTATAAAGTTTTCGTTAAAAAGTCATCATTGCATATTAAATAATTGCATTCTAGCAAACTTAGCCCTCCGCTCACACACTCACACATGCTGGCCGCTTGCTTATAATATTCGAATAAACTTAATAAGGAGCACAGCACCACTTGGCGCTGCGCTATCCTTCATCGCAAAAATGTTATTATTCCGATCTACCAAACCGCAAGACCACAAACTTTATGCTGAAGAATTTCCTGCTGCTGCTTAACCGCATTTGCCAGCGTTGCTCCCGCTGCAGCAAGCACTGCAGTATCCATAACCCGACATCAACACCGTACAACGGCGAAATGGATTGACGTACGAGGCCCGCACTGTCAGCAGTCAGCGAACGAAGACCTGATAAGCTCGCAAGCGACCAGAGACATGAAGTATGGTGTGACCGCATATGCAGAGCATCTTCTTTATTCATATCGGTATTAAATGGTAAACAGCACGAGCTCCTTAATATATGCCACAGTCTCGTATTTAGCTATCGCTTCTCAATGTGCAGACTGCAGCTCTTGGTTTTATTTGCATTTTTGTCTGGACAACCATTAGAAGACGACTGTAGTTAGATATATATGACAAGCTTTTAACAAGAACATTACACACATTTATATATATTTACAAATACATATATGCGTGATTTCCTACATTCGTGAGTATACTGTTGGTATGACTTCTTCTGAAGGGAAATATGTGCAAAAAAATGTTCGTGAATATTCAGTTGAATTTTACACTGTAAAAAATATGCAGAAATTTGTATTTTAAATTTTTCAGTGATTTGAAGTCAGCTCTCCGTTTTCAGAACTCGGTATTAGAATGTATTCTTTTTCTTGACTGGCGTAGAAACCGCTTACGCGGTTATAGCCGAGTTAACAACAGCGCGCCAGTCGTTTCTTCTTTTCGCTTACGTGACGCCAATTGGAGATTCCAAGCTAAGCCAGGTCCTTCTCCACCTCGTCCTTCCAACGGAGTGGAGGTTTTCCTCTTCCTCTGCTTCCCCCGGCGGGTACTGAGTCGAATACTTTCAGAGCTGGAGAGTTTTCGTCATTCGGACGACATGACTAAGCCAGCGTAACCGCTGTCTTTTAATTCGCTGAACTATGTCAATGCCGTCGTATATCTCATACATCTCATCGTTCCATCGAATGCGATATTCACCGTGGTCAACGCGCAAACGACCATAAATCTTTCGCAGAATTTTTCTCTCGAAAACTCGCAACGTCGACTCATCAGTTGCTGACATCGTCCAAGCCTCTGCACCATATAGCAGGACGGGAATAATGAGTGACTTATAGAGTTTTGTTTTTGTTCGTCGAGAGAGGACTTTACTTCTCAATTGCCTACTTAGTCCGAAGTAGCACCTGTTGGCAAAAGATATCCTGCGTTGGATTTCTAGGCTGACGTTATTGTTCGTGTTGGTGATTAGTAGGTCTAGTAAAAAAAATTGTGGGACTAATTGTTGCCATTGTGAAAGTTGTAGCGGCAGAAAACCTCTCTGAAGTAATTTGTAGGAATACTAAGGAGTTGACAATATTCCGACTACGTGGACCCATCTGTTGTTGGAGTGGCTCAAGAAACCCCGTCTTTATTGGTAAAAAAAACTGGAACTGTTGATTTTCATTAGCTTCTCTGGAGGTGGACTCTTCACCAATAACATAACTCGCCATAGAAACTGTTGCAGTTCCGAACTAAAATAGAAAGTAGTCGGGTTTTGTACAGGGTTTTCTAATGAGAGTGATATAATTAAAAAAAAAACACAAATTGTTTAAGTGAAACATTTTTAACTTAATGTGAAGCACAATAGGTTCAATTATGTCCTGAATATAGCATCATTCAAATGGCCTCCACAACTTCTCTGGAACGAATTCGATGAACTCAATTTTCGAGTAATTTTTCCACTAAATCAAGTGGTTTGTCATGAATAGCACGTTCAGTATTGACTTCTAAAGCGTGAAGAGAGTCTGATTAATTGCTAAACACCAATGATTTCAAATAACCTCACAAGAAGTATTCTAATAGTGTTAAGTCACAACTACTTTTCGACCATTCAATGCCACAAAATTCTTGAAATAATCGAATTTCTGAAATTTTCGCGCTATAATTCAAATCAAGTGGTCTGTCATGAATAGCACGTTCAGTATTGACTCTAATAGCGTGAAGAGAGGTCTGATTAATTCTAAACACCAATGATTTCAAATAACCTCACAAGAAGTATTCTAATAGTGTTAAGTCACAACTACTTTTCGACCATTCAATGCCACAAAATTCTTGAAATAATCGAATTTCTGAAATTTTCGCGCTATAATTCGCTTGTTGCACGTAGCCCCGTCTCGTTGAAATCAGATGTTATCAAGTTCAACCAATGGCGAATTTAAAATGTTGGTCATCATCGATCTACTATATACTGCTCTCCATCCAGAGTAAAGGTGCCACCAGTTTCATTTCAAAAGAAATATGTACCGATGATTCCACCAGACCAAAAACCCGGTATAGTACTTGGAAGAGTCAAGAGAATGACAAACTTATTTAAGTTGAAAAGGGATAATTTTGACAACTGACTCTGGTAGGAAGGAAAATGGAATCCTATTTTCCGCTTTCAGGCTTTATCAAAAAAAAATATTATTATTGTATACTGATATTATGCCTAGTCTCTGAGTACCGACGTCGTCCGAACACCAACATAGAGCTTTACATGGTGAAGCTGAAAAAAATTTATATATAATGTCTTTATTCCTCTGGTCTGGTTCTAACCTGTAAATTTTAAATAAATAAAGGGCAAAAATTCCTGCAAATTGTGTCAAAAGTGTATGTACAAGATATAGGGAGAAAATGGGTTTTTTCTATGGCTTTTAATAAGATGTCTTGTAAATTTACTACCAATTTCCTCAAAAACCGTATTGTGAGAATTGTGGAACTTCAGAATTAGCGTGGCTTCTAGTTCCTAAATTTTATATACTTAATATCGAAGGTATTTTGTAAAAATTCACTTTTGTTCGAACCACCTCATGAAACTTGTAAGTAGGTAGATAAAGGGGGGCGGCAGAACATCCTTGGCCCCGGGCGCCCGAAGTTGTAGCTACGCCACTGTGTGAACCTGGTTGTTCGGCTTCGAAACGAGTTCGTTTCAGGAAACCGTCCAAGAATGTTATGGCATCAGCGTTTTGGAATGCGAGAGTAATTTTGTTTGTGGATTACTTGCAAACTGGTAAAACAATTAGTTCTGAATGTTATCGTAACCTTTTGGACCAGTTGAAGGAAAAAATTCGTGAAAAAGACTCGGTTTGTAGAAGAAAAAAATCCTTTGTCACCAGGATAATGTACCGTGTCACAAAAGCATTTTGACAATGGCTAAAATCCATGAATTAAACTTTGAATTGTTGGAGCATCCCCCGTATTCACCAGATTTGGCCCCCGGCGACTTCCATTTGTTTTCAGAACTCAAAAAATGTATGCGTGGCAGGCTTTTTCATCAAATGAGGAAGTCATAACGGCTTTTGCAGACCTTCTGGATTCTCACTTCAGGGATGGGATCCACAGGAGGATTGTTGGAGCAAAGTGTATTAATGTTCAGGGAGATTATATTGTATTTTGAATCATAAAATTGTGTTTTTCTTATCAAACGACAAAACTTATTGAACCACCTGGTAAATTGCAGGTCAGAGATGTTTGAATTAGGAGCAAAGGTATCCATATACTTATCTTGATACAGTGTTTTGGAAAAATCTTTGAAAAAAAAGTTTCACGATTTCTGCAAAAATAATGCAAAGTACACAAATTATAGGTGCACAATACCAACAATACCAATGAAACTTATCAAAGTCAATTTTGGATTTCTGAGTTTTGTGAAAACGTGAAACTTTTGGCAGTGTATTAAAATATGTGTGTATTTCAACTATGGAGGAAGCCAAAGAAACGGTGGCGCTATGTCTGAATGAAAGTGCTTACAAACTTATACAAATACTTGTGCTATCCACGTAAGAACCTACAAACATAGATTTCTATGTGCAAATGCAAGTAGACCACTAAAGGCAAGGGCTTTAGGGTGCCAAGTGATGTCAGCATGCCACCACAATCGCCACTTACAAGTATCACTAAGCAATCAAACAGGGATCACTACTACAACTACTCACGAAAACGCAACGGTTACCACTAACAACACCAACCCACAAACAGAGAACCGACAATACCACTGACAGCCACACATGATATGCTCAAGAGATCCTTCAGTTGAGGCTGTGACAGGCTCTTGAGCACGACAACTCGGTGGCAGAAATAATAAAGAAATAAGTGCAATAAACCCGAAAGTATGCGAAACTAATGAATATATATAGGTGCATCCACACTTACATACATGCATACATACGTGCAAACATATGTAGATGCATATATGTATGCATATAAAGATGCAAGCAAATATTTCCTTATGCAACATAATTCCACTTGCTTGCCATCGCTCTTTACTTGTTAGAATTTCTGTGCATGTGTGTGTGCATGGCTCGGAAAAATTTCTGCTGATGTTAGCTTTATTCATGAAATAAATGAAGTATTTAGTTGAATTGCGATCTATTGCACGTTCTGCGGTTACCGCCGCTTAGACAGCAGCGGCTATTGCTGGCGCAACGTGATATGGCAGCAGTTGTTGCACTCATTGTGGTAGCCAAGGCGGCCAGTTGCCAAAGACTTGAGCTTCGTGAGCGCATCGCTGTGTGCCAGTAAATTTAAATGAATGACTTTTGTAGCTGCTGCTGTCCGTTCAGCGAGTGCATGGCATGCGACATTTTATAGCAACTGCAACAGCAACTGCGGCGGCAGCAGCAGCATCATTGCTTGCCACAGCTATAGATCTTGTAGATATGTATAGTACGCCCGATGGCATCAAATTGAAGTAATTTGTGGTGAAAGATGAGTGACTGATGGTTG
Source organism: Bactrocera neohumeralis (assembly GCF_024586455.1). NCBI lineage: Eukaryota > Metazoa > Arthropoda > Insecta > Diptera > Tephritidae > Bactrocera > Bactrocera neohumeralis. The sequence goes on from NC_065922.1 coordinate 46,007,150, forward strand.
GATGTGATGCGAATATGGCGCAAAAGCATCAAGCCGCAGCAAGCAGCCGAAGTGCTAGACGACACCGGCGCGTGGCATGTGGAGACAAAGTGTGGCAGGCGCTGCTGGTGGCGTGAGTGCATTTACAACTGTTGCCCTGGAGTTAATTCCACATATGGATGGTGAATTTTTTAACTATACCGTGCATGCTATAAATGAAGGTACTTTGTTGGTGGAAAATGTTTATGAAGAAGAGTTCATTAGTAGTGGTTATAGAGATTCCTTGGCTTTCTTATTTACTTTCTAAAAAGCTTAATGATAAACAGATTCCTAGACATAAGTTTTTTTTATTTTTTTTATAGAATAGGTATTTCTCCAAAAGGATTTTTCGAAACTCGAATTATTTTCAAAGTTATAGCTGTTTTAGTGTTGTGACAACTCGGTCGATTTAGTTTTAATTTAGAACTTTAAACGAAACTATTTTTTCGTTGCAGTCGTCACGACGTCGCAAAACCTATATCAGTAGCATGAATGATCTCTTAAGAAATCCTTTTCCCTTACTAAGCGGCAACTAGTGCCAGCTTTCTCGGCCCACTCATCGTTTGGTTCATACCACAACCTAGGTGGCTGAAGAAATTACTCTATGTCAGTTTCGCTGCCGACTGGTAATAAAAAAAGTGGAAATTTATGCAAAGCTTTTTCCAACAACATAATTTTGCAACATTATCCATCATCACCATCACTTAACCTGAAGAATTTGGAGGCTATTAATTAATAATATCTAACACTACCAACAGAAAGCTACTCGACATGCCCCAAAAGGCATATCAACCATTAATGAAAAATGTAAAAAAAGTTTTTTGTATGCCCTAAGAATTCCAAGAAACCCGTTTGTGAGACAGCTAACGATAAGGATGATAAAAATCTCAAACCTGTCGCTCAACTTATGCAACCCAGCATTATGTGGATTGCATATGAGTGACAAACGTGGATTCATATACATATAAATATGTACTACGTATATACAAAAATGTTCACAGTGGAGTGCCGAAAATGAAACCTAATGGAAATTTAGACCTGAACAAGTAGTGGACTGGCTTTGATTTGTATTTTACTTTTATCAGAGACTGGTCGAATTCACACTTGCATGGGAATTTTTTTTTATCAGAATCGCAACTTGATAAATGCGCGTATATATTCATGACTTTTTTTTATAACTTTTAAGAAGAGTTTCATTTGCAGATAACGAAATGTAAATAATGATTATTAAAAAACAAGTAAGGCAGGACTAAGCCCGGGTGTTACCAAACATTTCATACTCTTTCAACTTATCAGGATCAAAACCTAAAGAATACCTTCCGGTGTATAAAGGTTGAAGTTAAATGGGTCTAGGGAAAGCTCTCACCTGATTTTATCTCAACTATTGTTCTGATTCAACCCATTTTTGACATATAGACATACTATTCTTAGAAAAAGATTCTCTCCGAATTTCCATAATATATCTCATAGGTTGGCCGACATTTTCGATAAAAAGTTCGCAAATGCAACTTTGATCCTCATATTCGATATCTACGGAATTTAACCGTTAGGTACGACTTAGACAATTTTTGGTCGTAAATTGGCCTACTTTAAGCACACGATTTGGGCAAAGTTTTGTCCTGGCATATTAATTCGTTCCTGATTTGTATACTGGCAAGTGAATGAATTAGATGGAATTTGAAATTGGGTTCTATGGGCAATAGGTGTAGTTGTAGTTCGATTTCGTTTGTTTTTGCACTGGAACATATGGATGTCAAGGTAACATTGTAACCAAGTTAGGTGGAATTGGTCTCGTTATATGGCTGTTTGAGAAAATGTGGGCAGTGCCACATCCGTCGTCCATTTTTTACCTAGGCTCCAATAAAGCACTCTTGAATCATGCTCGGTGTAAAAGTGAATGGCTCTGGAGTATTTATTTATTGATTTATCAAGCTTTTAGTAGTTTTTAACGAAACCGTTATACGGGCAGTGAGCGGAGTTATCACCGATTTCATCTATTTCTACAATGTCGGTTACGATGCTTAAGTGATTTGTGCTCGCTATTGCTGTGCCAAATTCATTTAGGCCTAAGTTATTTCGTTTTATAAAATTCTGTTTAATGGCGTTTTATGGGCGTGGCAGTGGCTCCATTATGCCCATCTACGAACTCGTCTTCACTTTTCCCAAGGAACACGTGTACCAAATTTCAAGATAGTGTTATGTTTTGGGTCGCTAAGGCTACTCATGATGACTTTTTCTCGCCTTACAGTTCGAAGAGGTATGTGTGAATGGGAAGTAGTCGCTGGAGAAGTGGCGCAGTAAGCTTTCTCACCGGTGGGTCGAAGCTGGGGGGGAAGTTTGAAAAAGCAGTTTTCTGTAAAAAGCTCTCGGTCTACCTTGGCTCTAGGCTAGCAGCCTACTGTAGTGTTTTTCAGACAGAACTGGCTGCTATTAAGGTGGCCAAGTGGTAGACCAACTAGTCAGAGAGGTCATCCTTGCCTCGCTCACATCTGAATGGGGCCGAGTTCGATCTCCATTGGCATCTTACGGTCACTTAGCAGGCGCTGAACAGCAGCTCGCTTCTCTGTTACTGCAAGATCCTCTTGACCTAGACTAACACGTGAGGAAGCCGCAATCGTAAGGGTTGTTCCTGGACGCTGTAAAATATGCATTCGTGCGGTTGGGCTAAAAATCTAGTTGGACGCAAGCTGTCACAGTTATATGGAGGAGAATGAGGTGGAAATACACGGACACTTTCTTCTACATTGTCCCGTCTTTGCAAGACTGAGGTTGCAACTATGGCGAACAAGTAAAGCAACGCTTTCGTTTTAGAGTCTAGCTCATACGTAGCCTAACCCAAACACCAATATAATTATTTGATTTTGTAAATTTTTTCGGTTTCGTAAATGTCAATAAAGTAGCTTAAAATAGTTCATCCTCATCTTTTGGCGCTAAAGCGCTTTGTGAGCTTTTAGCTGCAAATTAGTTAGTCAGTCGTTCACTGTCTCGAATTCTAGATTATTGTTCTTTATTTTTGCGTTTCTCCCAAAAAGAGATATTCTCTTTCCTGTTTTGTTTTATGTACCATTATAAACAAGTTATATTACCTTTTTCGAATTTATCTGTAGTGCTTCAACGCACTTCTTGAAGGGACTCGATGTTCATCTCACATTTTTCGAATTTAATTGCGATTTCAGTCACTTTACGAGGTTGTAAAATAGCAAAGAGATTGAATAGTGATGGGATTCGTTTCTGCAGAGTACAACCTTTGTATGTCAGGGTCTATTCTGGACAAGTAAGAGTTTAACCAGCTACTATACCCAGAACGAAGTTGCGCAAGCGTCACTCTGGTTTCACGGGGCAACTCGAGCTCTTGTTCTGTTATGGTGGTGTTTGAGGTCTTAATACGCCATCCACTTGGGAGAGAGCCAATGAATGTGCTAATCCTTCACCGTGAATGGAGTTCAGTACCTGCTGGAAATTGATCTCGACCGAAATTCGGTCGTTATATTGAGGATAAATAATTATTTGCCATATTCTCCAGGGAAACAGTTTTAAGCTAATACCGTCCATATTCGGTCGCCAGAGCCTCTTTTGTTATCGCCATGATACATCACCACTTAGGAGATTTTGACGATTGAATAATCTTGCGTGGACTTTTTTTTAGCTTTCACTGTACAGCTTCATGAAATTACTATTAATATTTATTGAAAATATGTATGTACATATATAGCTGGACGCAAACCCACCTTATACAGCTCATTACTCCACCATATACTTATAGCTCCGTGAGCCCATGTACTTGAGTGTTGATGAGACTGCGACATAATCGTTGCTGCCACGCAACAGTTGGCTCATGCGTTCGGTCTTGCAACGACCGCAGCAGCAACTATCGATATAAAAGCGAGTGGAGCAAACTATAAATTACAACAACAACCCAGAGTACAAATGCAAGCAAATCGAAGCAGTAAATTGTGAGCAACAAACTACTTGCTTGGTTGAGCAATTATGATGAGCTGACAACGCTTGTGGCAATGCGGAGCTATCATGTTTATGCCGAGTGCCGTACACACACATACACGTACATATTGTCGATATTTGCTTCGAAAACGTACGTATATAAAAGCAGATTGATATGTGTTTATATATGTAAGTGTGTATCAATGCTGTTGCTGCCACCTTTATTGCAAGCATATCGAATTAAATTGTTGTCCTCGCCGCTACAAGCCCTTAAGGTGCCTCAAATTTTGCCACACAGCTGCCAACTTAACTGCTGGTATTCTAATAAACAATTAAGCGTCATCTACACATACATACTCACACACACATACATATAGATATCATATTAATGCATGCATGCTTTGAGCTCAATCAAGCGCAAAATGCTGCCGTGTTGCTAGCAACATGACTATGAAGCTACGTGTGCATATGTGTGCGTGTATGTAAATAGATATGCTGACATACGAGATGATTACAAAATTATGACAACAAATGCCGCTGACTGATGACATTAGAACGCTGGACGCTGCTCAAGCTGTTGCTCCTGCTGCTGGGTTCTAATGAACACACCCAACTCACTAGTCGGTCAATGGATTCGGTAGCTGTTGAAGTGAGTTGTTTTTGCGTCGTGCTTGTAGTTGAGTGCGAAAATTGCTGTAGGCGATGATGCTGCTGTTTGCGCGCTCACACTTTAACTATTCATGCAACAAATGACAGTTTTTCGCTTATTGATAGAAGCAAGCAAAAAGCGCATAAAAACAAATATAAATTTACAATAACAACAAATCTGGTAATTATTTGTTTAAGTCTAAAACTGGAAAAAAGCTAAAATACCCTTCACAATACAAAAGGTTCCTGCAAGAACTTGATTCCCTTCGTTCAGTTTGTATGCCAGCTATATGCTATAGTGCTGCGATCTGAACAATTTTTTCTTCTATTACATTACTGCCCTAAACAATAATCCATGCCAAATTTCATGAAGATATCTCGTCAAATGAAAAAGTTTTCCATCTAAGCATTTTATTCCGATCGTTCCGCTTGTATTGCAGCATATATAGTGTTTCGATATCGGCCGTTCTGACAAAGGAGCAGCTGAGATGAGAAAACTACTTGTGCAAATTTTCAGATCGATAACTCAAACACTAGAGACTAATTCGTGTATGTATAGATAGGCGGGACAGACCGATAGAGACACGGATATGACTAAAGCAACTTATGTACATAGGTCGTCATGCTAATCATTTGTATACTAGTATTTATACTAAAGTGGACCTTCGGTGCTTTCTTCTGGGTTTTACAAACTTCGTGTCTAACTCGATATACGCCGTTCAGGGTATAATCATCAACGTTCTGCGTAGTTCTCTGAAGTCAAAGAGGACTGCAGGTTGACTACGCCGGCTGTGGCTGCGGCACCGCCTAGTGATGGCACTAGCCAGCGTGACGTTTGCTTAAATGAGACGCAACAGTGGCAAGTAATAAAATGACAATAAAAGGCAATGAAAAAATTTGTCATTAGCAAAGTGATAATAAAGCAACAGTTGTGTGTTAACATACACACACATAAACAAACATATAAATATATATATACATATGCACGTATATTAATATAGTTGCCTTTTTATTTGCCAAGCTGACAACTGCGAAAAAAACGTGTCTTATGTCTGCTTCAAGCCTTTTCCTTTAACATCTATCTGCTACACACACTTTATTGTTGTTTTTGCCTTTGTATAGTGTGCCTAGTAATTACACGCCGCAGTGCTTACCGTTTGTTGATTACTGTTTTAAAATTTAATTTGCAATTTTTTTGCATTTTATCACTTTAGTGATTTGTTGTTTATTGCCACACAAACACTCTACGTGGCATATCCATGTTGCAAGCACTAATCCGTGTATGCAAAGCATTTGCCTTGGCAAAAACACCAGCAGCTAGTGTATGCTATGTACTGAGTAGAATCGGCTAATCATTTGCTAAAGAGAAGCTGCAAATCATGCGATTTATGCGTCGCACACCTTGCAGTTTTTCATATCCTCAGCAGCCCTTTCAAATCGTTTTTATATGCCACAATGCGTCTGCTGATGACGTCTTTCTATAGACTGCTTCTAGCTGCCGAACCCCACAAGCAGCGGAGGATTGTAATGTAATTAGCCAACATTACTTGCAGAAAGTTGCGATAAGTACCTGGTTGGCGGGTCTTAAGGGAAATCTTGCGAGTGTCTCTCTTCCGTATCTTTGAATGCTTATAATGTATAGTTGTGGTTTTCTAATTAGTTATGATAATATTTGCATAAAAATTAATAAAAAGCAAACAAAACTTTCATTTCGACTGCATCGAGAATAGAATACCTTTCAGAGTTGCATTTCTTTAGCAATATATATCTTTATAGCACATATCAACAAACGAGGGACTACCTCCAATATATGCAGATAGACAGACCAACAGGTGGAACAGACTAAATAGACTCAGCGCATCATACATATCATTACATACTTTATAGGGTATCCGACGTTTCCTTCTGGATGTTACAAACTACGTGTCAAATTTGATATGCTCTATTCAGGGTATATCAATTTTTAGTTGGCTTGAGATCAGAACTTTCCAGTGGAAAATTTAATTCAATAACAATATTTTATATATTGACGCGAATTTCAACAGACTCTGCGACCTCATTATCCATATCTCCTTCAGTGTATCACCAGATGCTTACAGGGTGGTCTTGTCAATACGGGACAAGTGCACAAGAGATGCTCCATTGTTTCCCAGGTGCTCTGCTCTAGACATTTCCTGCAGACTTTTCGATCTGTCAGCCCCATGCTGAGGGCGTGTTAGTATTCCAATCATGTTCTTACAGTCTCTTCTATAGAGTTCCAGTAAGAATTTTGTGTACTTGCACATGATTTTTGCAGTTTTGCTCCCAGGTAGCTCGTTTCCATCGGGTTTTGATTTGCTTCTATCGAGATCGTCGTTTAGACAATGTATGGGTTTCCAAATGTTAATCACTTTTTCGGATGTTAGCCGTACACTATTCTTGGCAATTACGTCCATAATTTTATTGCACTCGTTGCCTTTGTGGCTTGGCACCCAGTAAAAATGAATTTGCTTGCTTCTGGCAACACTTTCTACTGTTGCCCAGCTTTCCAAGGCACGTCTGGTCGATAAGCGGTACGAGGCTACAGCCTTGATTGCTGTTTGGCTGTCGGTGTCTGCAGGTGCATTAGTGGCTAGCTCCGCGGCTTTCGCAATCTGGAAATCACTACAGTGATCCCGCAAACTAAAAGGTTGCCTTATCTAACTCTGGACAGTATTTTCCCGCACCAATTTCATCGTCCATTTTCGAACCATTCATATAGATGTTTAGAGTGTACATACCTTTACGCTAGCCATCGTTTTCTATGTTTACTTTGAACCCAGATGAAAAGTGGGATCATGTAGCCGTTGTTTGCCCAATCGCCATTACCCACCGAGCTATGCCCAAATGTTTTATCTCCTGCAACCTGTAGTTGTCCCGCTGCGCAGTTTTCAGCGAAGAGATCTATAGGTGGCAGTTTAGTACCAGTTGCGCCGTTGGAGTTGCTCTTAAAGTTCCCATGACGCACAGCGCAGCGATTCTTTAAACCCTTTCAATTAACTTCCGGTTGGTAGATTACCGTCCGCCTGTCCACCATACTACTGCACCGCAGAGCAGAATTGGTCTAACAATAGCTGTGTAGCACCGGTGTATGAGGGAGGAAGATAGCCCCCAGTTTGTGCCGAGCATCTGTCTACACGCATAAAAGCGTAGTTAGTATTCCTCACTTTTTCTTCCACGTTGTGCTTTCACAGCAATTTACTGTGCAAGACTACCCCAAGGTACTTGATCCGGTCCCTGCGAGAGAGTTGTGTCTCATTTATTGAAGGGAATATCCATAGTGGAATTTTGTACTTTCTTGTGAATACAAGCAGATCCGTTTTCTCCGGGTTCAACCCTAGACCCGGTTGCGATGCCCAATTCTGGACTGTATTGAGAGTGGTGGTCATAATATTGCTAATGGTCTGTGAACAAATACCCGTTATTAAGATGTTAATGTCGTCCGCATGTGGCACTATCTTATAGAATTTGCTTTCCAAGTTCCTTAGCAGTTTATTCACCACTGATGTCCATAGAAGCGGGAATAGCACTCCACTTGGTGAGTACCTCTACAGACTTCCTTGGTCATTTTGGCGTCGTTCCATTCTGCTTTTATCCACCTAGAGATCAAACGGTTTCTGATCCAGCCTTGTATTACAGCATCAACACCTATTGACTGGATAATATTCAGAATATAGTAGATTCCGTAGAGACGTTGTTGAACGCCCAGAAATGTCCGGAAATGCAAAAGTGTATTTCTTATATTCAAGAACCCTTTCGATATTAAATACAAGTGTATGAAGTGCACTCTCTACTATTTTCATGTTATTTCCTCGGATATGGATAATAAGATGAATGAAAGCTCCAAATTATTTCTATGATCACCACACTTTTTATAACTCTTGGATTACCAAACTGTACTACTGCCAATACTTAACCATCCCGAGGAAGACGTAGTCAAATTATGTTTTTACATTATTTCTTTATTCATTGACAAAAAGGCAATAACACAGTAGAATTATAAAAAAGACCAAAAGTCTAAAATGTTGACTCTGGGATTCTTTTTAGTTTAGTACACATGTATATAGCTATTATATATTCTTCTTCTTAATTGGCGTAAACACCGCTTACGCGATTATAGCCGAGTTAACAACCGCGCGCCAGTCGTTTCTTCTTTTCGCTACGTGGCGCCAATTGGATATTCCAAGCGAAGCCAGGTCCTTCTCCACTTGGTCCTTCCAACGGAGTGAAGGTCTTCCTCTTCCTCTGCTTCCCCCGGCGGTTACTGCGTCGAATACTTTCAGAGCTGGAGTGTTTTCGTCCATCCGGACAACATGACCTAGCCAGCGTAACCGCTGTCTTTTAGTTCGCTGAACTATGTCGATGTCATCGTATATCTCGTACAGCTCATCGTTGCATCGAATGCGATATTCGCCGCGGCCAATACGCAAAGGACCATAAATCTTTCGCAGAACTTTTCTCTCGAAAACTCGCAACGTCGACTCATCCGTTGTTGACATCGTCCAAGCCTCTGCACCATTTAGCAGGACGAGAATTAGCTATTATATACCCATACTTTAATATAAGAATTTCACATCTTACGTGAACCACTCATGGGATTTGCATTTTATTTTTAGTCCTTTCGATCCTTGTGTCACTTTCGGCCGAACCTCGAAAAACGCGACGTGATAGCAATGCTTTCCAGAGTATGCATATAAGAGGTACCTAGGCGGTCCAATAAAGGTTTAAAGCTGTACAAGTACATTGTCTAAAGCTATTATTGCAAAAACTGCTTTCTTCCATTAAAAAATAAATACACGAATAAAAAATGTGTGAGTTTTTTTGCTTATCAACCAGAGTAATATTTGCAAATGTACCCCTTAATATGCATTTTATTGCGACGTTCGTATGAATATTAATTAAAGCTGCTGATGCGTATGACTTACATGCAAATATCCGTCCATCCATACATATGTATGTACTAGATATGTACATATCTGCACAAATATTCGTCCATAAAGTTATTGCACGTGCGCACTTGTCGTGGCAAGGTTCCATTTTTGCTGCACTGTTATTTATGTTGCCTGTTGCGAAAATAGTTTTCATAATAATTGCAAGAAGGATATTCAACATTCGAAAAACAAAAAAATAAAAAAGCCGCCATATCACTTCTGAAGCTTTTTAGCCTACACCGGCGATGCGAAGAAGCCTGTTAGCGATGCTTTTTCATGTCACTCAAAAACACGACGGCCAGTCCCATACCAAGCGCATACTCTAGCCGTTGTGGCCGAGCTGTTGTCCTGCCTTGCGTTCCTTTTATATATTTTTCTTGTTGATTTTTGATTTTGTTACCAGTCCACAATCCATTCCAAGCTTCGCATTGATATGCAAAAAGGGGAGAATAAAGATACGGTAATAACTGTTACAAAAAAGGATGGACGGATTCCTTACACAGACCCTCGCACGCGGCACAGATGAAGGATTTTCTGATATGAATGCAAAAAAAAAGCAAAAAGATAAGTAACGTAATGATTTTCCATAAAAGGCCAAAGTGCGAGGTGAAGTGGTAATTAAGGGTCTCGCATACAAATTATTATATTTATTGCGTGCGAGAGTGTGTGGCAATTGGCTTGTACCATGCAACTATATACTATGTATATATATATATCGATGTGCTTAAATATATATTTACATATAAGTAAGTGTGTAACCGTAAACCGCAAGGAATTCCAACAAGTAAACCCGATCATGCGACGGCAGCAATCAATACTTATATATTCATATACGAGAGCATACACATCGCTACATACATATTTAATATTACTCCTCACATGCTCCACATGTCCATATGCGTATGTGTGGCTGTATGGTCTTGTTGCTCAGTGTTTGTTGCAAGTGCTCGGCAAACTTAATGCTTGCCTGGCATTCGGACAGGTAGGAAAATAAGCCTTACAACCTTAAGCCACAGATATACATATGTATGTATGTCAGTCTGACTGGGTTGGCCTGCAGGGCTGTCAGGCTATGTTGGCATTGTTTGAAAACTCTTCACAGCCGACCACAATGGCAGACACCCAAAACTCTACTCAGCACACATACTTACACGCATTGTGTCAATGCGAAAAAAAACTTTTAGCAATGAGTACACGGAGAACAATATACATATGCATGTGTGCTGCAAAAAACCAATGTTGCAACATTATCCTTTTATGTTGTCGTCTCTAGCAATCACTTTTGCTTCAACTACTTATTTTCCATTTTTTGTGGTTCCTTGAGTAAAGTTTTAAATTTCACAATTTTGATACTTTAATCCAGGCGATGGCTTCTGGCGGTGTCCAGGTTGAACATACACATAATATACTAATTAAAAACAATGGTATGAAGAAAGGAATTTTCGGTTTTGAAGAATACACACTTAACTCCATAAACTTTAGGCTTGGCGACTAGTCACAAAATTCCTGAAAAACGTCGTAGGAAGAGACTCGAATAATGTCGTGGATGTTTAAGCACTCCAGTCTACAATTTATGCGTTGTCTTGATTGTGAATTCGTTTGGAACCCATTTGGTACAGGGTTTTTGCATTCCCGAAGATTCCTGTTCTTTAGAGTATTACCAGCAACCTCATTCATTCAAAATAACTTTGGATCCACTTTATAAACTCTCGAAAAATGTGACATTGCTTTTATGTTGCTAAGTAAAAATAAAATATCTTGATGAAACATCGTACATGTGTTCTTTAGTACCCAAATAGGGTTGGTATTCCAATGAGCGGACCAGATTAATTGCCGTAAGCAGCCGTAAGTTCCAAGTTAAGATACAAAACTGTTATTTGATATCAGTTTTCATGGTGGAAAGGGTCAAACTTGTACTGAAAATTTACAAAATATTTTAAACAAGCTGAATAAAAAGAAGTCCTTTGAAAAGTTCTACATTTATTGTAAAAATTAGTTAAATCAGATGATAACTATACCCACCCAAGTGCGATAACTCAATAAGTAAATGCGTTAGAGACATAAAATTGTTAAAAAGGGCTCCATGAGAGCCGTTGCCACAATTGAGAAATGGGCGTGGAACATCTTTGTGTGAAATTTTTTATCTCAGAAACTATTAAATTTTATTCATTATATATTTTTATTTTAATTAATTACTACTGCTGTGAAAATCGACGAAATGGACGCGTATAATCACACCTACTCCCCATATATAACAGTTTTTAATTTTCATATAATTCTTTCATTTCAAGCTTATGTATGGTAGAATCCGAAGCTAAGGTTGTTTTCGAGGTTTTGTTTTTAAGGTATGCGATCTTACGTCCAAAATCAGTCGATATCGGACCATAACTTTTCAAGTTCCCAATCGCCTGTTGTCCGGCTGACTATTTACCGAAGATATCAATCAATCTGTGAGGCTTAATAAAAGTAAGAGAACATCGCTTCATACTTCTCTCAGCCACACAAACCTAATAGAAAATTTTCAACTATCCGCTTGACTTTGTAATTTTTATATTAGTGAATACCTGAGCTATCTTAACGAAATTTAGAGAGCATCTTTTCCTAGTAATGCTATGTTGTAATGTCAAAATGAATGAAATCCAGTAAATAATTATTCTATATCAAATATAGCCGGTATACTAATTTTTGATTTACTAGCTGACTTTAAACCGTTTATATTGGTCAATACTTTTGATATTTCAATGGTTTTTTTATATCGCATACTATATCTCATTTGATTTAACTAAAATTTATAAAATGTAGTAATGAAGCTAAGTGAGTCTACGACTTATAATATACATAAGTTAATAAGATACAAATTCTACGAATAATGTGTCTTGAGTTCTTTCGCGATATTTTTATACTCTTGCAACATGTTGCTGCAATGTACTATATATCCGTTTTGTTCACCTATCGGTTGTATGTAACACCTAAAGCTAAGCGAGATAACTATAGGGTTCTTTATACAAGGTGCGTTCCAAAGTAAACAGGACTAAAAACAACAGAACAAATGGTTTTTTCAGCAAAATCAATTTATTTTATTCAAAAAAGTCTCCTTCTGCTTCGATACAGCTTTTTGCACGGTCCAAGAGCATTTCGAACGAGTGTTTTATCTCGTTGGCCGGTATGGCCGCCAGTATGCCGGTGCAAGCCTTTTGAATGGCCTTTACGTCTGCATAACGTTTTCTTTTCATGGGCAAATGCATTTTCCGAAAAAGAAGAAGTCGCACGGTGCCATATCAGGTGAATACGGGGAGTGGTTAATGGTTAAAATGTGATTTTTGGTCAAATAATCGGTCAAAATCGGTCCTTCGAATGTTGGATTCTGAGCAATTTTTGGTCGTCAGTCAATTTGTGCGGAACAAACCGTGCACACACCTTTCGTAAGCCCAAATGTTCGATCAAAATGCGATAAATCGATGTTTTGGAGATGTTCAATTCCATTTTCATGAATTTTAATGATGATTTCGGCTGATTTTTGATGAATTCACACACAGTTTCGATGGAGTTCCCACTGATCACGAATTTTGATTGGTCCACATGTTGATCGTCATTTATGTCCTCACGACCACTTTGAAAACGTTGAAACCACTCGTGCACTCTGCTACGTAATAGGCAATCATCGCCATAAACTTGTTTCATCAATTGAAACGTTTCGGTAAAAGTTTTACCAATTTTAAAACAAAATTTAATGTTGTCTCTTTGTTCGAAGCACCGATAACACAAACATACGTAATAACTTCACTTTCAATCTATGAAATGTCATGAAATTCTCACTGGACAATCGATAAGGATAGCAGATTCTTACGCACCAGTCGACATATAGATGGCGCCATCAGGGGACGCTAGATTCAAAAGTTCTTTTTACTGTGGAACGCTTCTTGTACATATACATATAAATGATCAGGACAGCGAGACGAGTTAAAATTCGGGTGACTGTCTGTCTGTTCGTCCGGGCGTCCGTTCGTGCAAGCTGTAACTTAAGTTAAAATTAATATATCTTGGTGAAACTTGGTACACATATAGCCGGGTAAAAGAGTAAGATGGAGTTCGTGGATATGCGTAATAGCACGAAATTAAGATATCGAACTGTAATTTGGCACAGGGGCACCTGTCGGCAAACAATTTACAAAAACAGTTGCATTTAGTTTTTCCCGCAAGATGGTATGAAAGGAATTTGATGGACGATTCCATATACAACATATGTATGTATGTATAATGATTTTTGTTTTCACAACAAACCGATTAGCGTATGAGCGACCAATCCTCTGATTAACGTTTTGCAACTTAAGGTATTTCACTGGCTTTGATTCTTACAAGTTGGAAGAGTATAAAATGTTTGTTTGCAAACGGTCTTATCACTCCCTTACTTCTTTTATTATAACTTTTAACAAAATTTTTGGAATCAAAGTGATAACCCAGCGGAAAATTCAAATTTCTGAATGTCAAACAAATTGTTTTAAAATTACCCGAACTGAGATTGAAACGAATAATTATGAAAAATTTTCCGCAAAAGCAAATTTTATTGATATCAATTTGACTGAAGCTTAAATTTGCCATTTTTCGTAGTGAAAGCTTCATAACAGTTCCTTCTAAATAAAAAGGTTTGTAATACGTTGCTTAAAAACATTTACCGTCAGATTGTTGAACTGGTTACAATTATGATCCTAAATCCAGGATTTAGCGGAAAGATATCACTACATAGATTTCAAAATCGTCACATTCCACTATATATCGAGTTATGATGCAAAAATAATTTTTGAATCGGAGTTTTGTGGTCGATTCTTTAGTAAAAATTTGTCACATGCAGCGAAGTTATTTGATAATCTATTTCTTGAATGCGTTTGATGAATATCAGTCTTGAAAGGATCCCACCCTAGAATATCTTAGTTTTCTAGGCTTCTTATGTTAATTTTACTCCTAAAAGCACAAGTCTTAAATGACAAAACTGCATTATAAAATTTTAAAGAATGTGTTGTAATTGAGTCAACTTATGTACATATTTGAATTTAATTTAGTCATATCAGTTCGGTGTGCTCACCAAGTTAAAAGAGAAGCTCGGGCAGTTACATACAGTTTTCCAGAAACAGCAAATTTAATTCCGTTATTTTTCGCTTCACTTAACCTGCAGTGATAATATGTCAATTAAATGACAACATTATTTATATATTATATATGCATTCGATACCAGCTTGTGGCATTTGAGCAGAAATATTTAATGAACTAATGAATTCCACAAACTAAACGCGCACACATGCATTCTAACCCATATTTAGATACATATGTATGTACAGATACGAGTACATAAAAATGTAGTTCGTTCTACTACTAATTTGTAGTTAAGCTCCAGCTAATTGGTTATCTGTAATTGATATTTGCAAATTGTTATACATAAGTACCAAATGATTTCAATTGCAAAATTTTTCAATAGATTTAATATCGTACTTATTTGCTTTTTACTACTAATTTTCAAGCGGATTATTGTGTTATTAATCTGCGGCATGAAGCCATAAAAGCAGCTTTAAATAAAATTTTAAATATAACTGTAATTAATACTCACTACTACATTGTGCGCTTTTATTTGTTATTCATAATGGTATTTATTTCTTTTTTATTGCTCATAATGACTAAATGAAATTATCTATTTATAGTTTCTAAAGCTTATCTGCATTACATTCAATTGCTCACTTTTTTTTTAACTAATTAATATAATTAATTAAGCGCGAAATTTAATGCAGTAAACAAAGCGGCTGAATAAATTGAAAATATATTTTATATACCCTGAAAAGGGTATATTAAGTTTGCGAAGAGTTTTGTAACTACTGGAAAGAAACATTAGAGTTCTTTAAATATACATATGTATATTGAATATAATTATCAGCGTGATGAGCTAATTTGATTTAGCCATTTTCGTCTGTACGTCCCATTAAAGACGTTTAAAATATCTGTCAGCAATAAGAAGATACTTTAGTAGCATAAATATGTGTAAAAATAAGTAGCATCCACTGTGCCCAAAAAATAAGGTGGCATTGTATTTATTTTGAAAATTCTTTATTTATTCTTCCAAATCAATTTCATCTCCTTCGAAGTAAACCCCTCCCGATGCAGTGCACTTAAGCCAACGGATTTTCCAATCTTCGAAACACTGTGATTGTAGTCACTTTCCGCGATGGCCTTCAGATCCGTCTTCGCTGGGGCTTGAATCTCCTCTATCGTATAAAAACGGTGTCCCCGGAGCGGTCTTTTGAGCTTGGTGAACAACCAGAAGTCGCACGGCGCCAGATCAGGTGAATACGGTGGTTGCGGAACGATATGGGTTGAGTTTTTGGCGAAATGATCACGAATTACGAGGGCAGTATGGGATGGTGCATTATCGTGGTGTAAAAACCAAGATTGTCTTTCCACAATTCCGGCCTTTTTAGGCGGATAGCGTTACGCAAACGACGCATAACGTTCAAATAATATTCCTTGTTGACTGTTTGACCGGTTGGAAGGAATTCATAATGCACAACACCACGATAATCGAAGAAAACAGTCAACATGACCTTGATTTTTGAACGACTTTGGCGCAATTTTTTGTGGTCTCGGCTCTCTTTTGGCACGATATTCGCTCGATTGATCGGTTGTTTCGGGGTCGTAAGCATAGATCCAAGTCTCATCGCCAGTTGTAATGCGTTTCATGACACCCTGGTAGTCGGAAAGCATCGTTTCACACACTTCAACGCGACGCCTTTTTTCCAAAAAATTCAATGCTTTCGGTACCAGTCGAGATTTGACGCGCTTGAGGCCCAAAACATCCTTCAAAATGGTATTGGCTGAGCCTTTCGATATGCCAACTTCATCAGCAAGGTCTCAAATTGTTAATCGACGGTTTTTCAACACCAAATCTTTGATTTGTTGAACGTCTCTTCGTCTTCGACACGTTCACGCCGGCTGGACGCTCACTATACCACGTTTTTTTTTAGACATAGCCTTCACCAAAGGCCTGGTTCTTCCATGGAACCTCACTATACCACTTGCAAACATTTTTTTTAGACATGAGCCTCATCAAACCAAAGGCTTCTTCTGCACCATCTCTCAACGTATCGAACGCAGCAGAAAATTGATTCCGTAAACAAAATTTAATGCAAATTCTTTGCTCAACAAATAGGGTTATATTTACCAAAGACATCGCAAATAACGAAAAACTCACTTTTAGCAGCTCACAAAACGACACGTATCTCAAACACTAATAAGAATATTTTGACATGGAAATTGGACATAAATGGCGACTGACAGTACTACCAACCATAAAAAAATATTAAAGTAATTCTCCAAATCCTTCGAGCGCGCAGTTTAAATTTAAATGTCACCTTATTTTTTTGTACATCTTTATAGTATTTAATATCATTGTCTTTCCATATATTCAAAAATGTCCACGCACTTCTTCCATGGTTATGTTAAAATCACTAAGAGCATTTCAGACATCAAAAAGTCGGTTTTCATGGCGCGATAACGGTCCTCATTTTCGGCTACATTCTCACCGGTATCATTTTTAAAGAGATATGGACCGATGATCCTACGGCCCACAAACCACACCTAACCGTTGTTTCTTCTGAATGAAATGGCAGCTATTAAGTCTCTTCAGGTTGATCTTCGTCCAAAATCGAACGGCTTCAGTTCTTACACAAGCTGTATTTTTTCGCTTTCAATTTAAGATCTCAATGTAAAATGCGCCAAGATGCTGCGAACGGCGCCGAATAGACTCTCCACGGTCTTCGTATATACTCGACGGCTGTTATATTTTCTTCACTACGTGCTGGACGTGGTGTATTCGGACAAATATTATCCAATAATGAGTGATGGGTCTCAAGATGGTTGATGGTGTTGCGAAAAAAGTACCTCTACTTGGATCACCAACCAAATTTTGAAGAAGGAAAATTCAATCTGCATAAAGAATGAAGGCTAATCATATTTACGTAGCAACTAGCGCCACAGTATTTCAAATGCTTTCCCGAATATAATCGCGTTCTTTTATAAGTGGAATTGTAATCAATTTTATAATCTCTTCTCAGCTTACGTAATCACAATCGCAAGTGTCGACAGTTAAGCGAGTCTCCGTGATTGTTTGCTCAACACCGTGTGGACTTTTAACTCATTTTGCAAATTTTCGTTATGAATATCGCAAACAGCGATCGCCTGTTTGTTTGGACAAATGCTATCAACGTCTAGTCGCCAACATCTATGTACGTAAGTAATTGCGTCATTTTCATTATGTCGTCGCCGTCGCCGTCGCGCCAAATTGTCGTTGGCATATTGTTGTTGCATACACATACACGCACACTGCATTGTTGGCGCGACACAATAGCGAACAATGTATTGTTGCTTTGGCAGCTGGCTATTGGCGACTTCGCTATCAATTGTTGTTGTTGTTGTTATTGTTGTTGTCAATGTTGCGCCAAAACGACATATTGTTCACCTTTTGTTCGCAAATCAACAACATGAATGTTTTTGTTGCTTTTGTAATTATGATGTGGACCATTGTTTAAGTTCGCTTATTCGTTGTTGTTTTTGTTTTGTTCGGCTGTCATTTGTCTGATTGCAGTAATTGACGCAATGTTGCCAATGACGTCCTTCAAATTTATTTTGGAATTTGTCGGGTAGGCCGCCACAACCTGCCACAATAACTCGGATATACTACACCCATTCACACGCCGTTTTCTATATGTTGTGTTGTACGTATGTATGTATGTATATGTGCTGGTATTTTCATATCTTTATTCATTATGATTTTATTTCAGGTGGTCTTGCTGTCAACTGTCAGTTCTTTACTGATTGTTGACTGATGTTGTTGCGCCTGTCAGCTTTTATTTAATATTATAATTTGTTGTTGTGCTTGTTGCAATTCAAGCCATGTCCTATTTTTGTACATTACTTTATTGTCCTGTTGTTTTATTATATTATTTCCACCCTAATTTTGACAGTCTCATTAAAAAAATATTATATAGTAAAAAGTTACTATTCAGAAATAATTTGTTTTTCCACTTTTTACTGAAATTCGTTGTAAAACGTTTACATACTTTACCAGCTACTTATTTCCGCGCCCTGTATTCACTCCGATTGTCGAGCGGCTATATTGATTTTGAGCTCACTGTGAGCGCACAGTCAGCACCTCATTAGCAATAGCTTTAAGTTTCTTATTGGGTGACTGGTCCCAGCAGAAACTGCTAAGTCGATTTGTTTCATAGGAAGGGCACCCTTTCACCAATTACATGCGATTAAAAGCGAATCGGGTATTCTTTTGAAATCTGAAAACAGGAAATAGGCACAGGAGGCCAGATCTGGGGAATACGGTGGAGGCCGCAGCAATATCAAGCCCATTTCATGGATTTAACCCATCGCTTTTTCTAACTTGGTGAATATGCACTTTCTTTTTTTCAAATCCGGCCGTTTTTGGTCCATTTCCTCTTTCAAACGTTCCAAATAGGCTATGTAATAGTCGGTGTTAATGGTCCTTCCTTTTTCAAGACATTCTTGAAATTTCATGCGCATGCTGAAATACAGACGCCATAATTTTGCCAGCCGGGTGTTGCGTTTTTCCACGCTTTGGAGCAGATTCATGGTATACAGTCCACTCTGATGACTGGTGATTAGACTTCGGAATGAAATGATGGAGCCATGTTTCATCCGTTAGCATACATCGGCACAAAACCTCGGACATATTCTGCTTGAACATCTCCAAACACTGCTCTGAATCATCGACCCGTCCTTAGTTTTAGTCAAAAAGTTAAAGAGCTCGCATGGCACCACTTTGCACCCAGCTTTCTCATACCCAAATATTCGTGAATGATATGATGGGCGTTCAGTTGATATCTTCAGGGTACCTGCTATCTCGAACAACTTGACTTTACGGTCATTCATAATTATTTTGTAGAATTTTTTTTTTGATGCTTTCGTTGGTGAAAACGTTTTTTTCAAAAAGAAATATTTTATCAACCACGAAATTCCTTTTTATCTTTTTTTCAGAATGACAAAAGTTGCTTTACACAAAATGATGTAATTCACAAACTGATGATCCGATAGCTGTCAAGTTTATACATGCGCTATTTGAAGGTTTAGGGTAATTAAAAATCATACGTATTTAATTTTAGTAGTGTCACTATGTGTCAGGCCGGAACTTCAAATGGCCTGTTATATATTATAATACAATATACAAACTGATTATTCAAAAGCAAGCCTTTTTTATTGATCTATTCACAAAATTTTCCCTACTAGCGGATTTTGTTCAATAATGTTCGTCGATTTCTTAACCGATTATTCCCAGTGGCAGATTAAGGCTCACTATGCAAGAGCATCAACCTCGTCATCGCAATCCGTTTATTGAACTAATTGAGTTTCAATAGACTTGCATTACTGGCATTTAGCCTCTCCTGGTCGCATTTATTAGGGAAACTATGAGTTGACATTGTAAATTAATACATTTATTATCTTTTGTCTTTTCTAAATCACCAAAATCCCCGCGAATTACTTGCAATATCCTTTAATTCATTCATATATATATATAATATGGATTCTTTAGTTCCAGAATGAATTAACCATTCACCACGTGAAATTTGACGTCTTCAAGGTACATTCACATAAACTTTTAGAGTAAGGCCTCGTTTTATCTTGGAAACTTTATAAGACATTGTAAAATATCTTCAAATGTATTTCTCCGTCTTCTGATGAAGAGAAATACAGTTCAATCTATAAAAGAGTACTTGATTGTTCTTTTTCGGTATCTTGTGCTAAGGAATTGTCCAATTTCGGTTAGAAAAAACATATTTTATTAAATTTCAATAATTCATTATTTATTAAACTTTAAACATTATGTCCAAAGAAAAAAATTATTAACAATTGCCTTATAATGCTTAAATAGGTTACATGGGTTCACGAGCTTCAAAAAATCGATTTTTTTATTGCCTTATTAAATTCCACAACACCTCTAGAATATTGTTGATCCGAGTAATAGTTTCGTAGGTACAGCCTTGCGAACTTATGCGCTCGAGGTTAGCTAATCTAAGTGCGCCGTCTTTAAACGCGTTTTTCTCGAAACTTTGTTTTTGAAATCAGTTGGCAAGATTTCCCGAGAACTACTAAACCGATCTTCATGAAATTTTACACAGGTCTTTGAGATCCAATTCTTAAAGGCTTGAGCGAAAGATTGACAAAATATTGAAAAAAATGTCTGATTCAAAATAATAATTAACTTCTTCATTACATTTTTTATAATAAAAGTTTGGTGTATTCCTTCGGCTCCCAAATTGTAACATTCTGAAAAAATTTAATTGAATGTAATATTATATTTTGAGTATTTAGTGAAGTAAGTCAATTGATAGTGAAAACGATGGTTTTGACTGCGAAGTAGAAAATAGATATTATTGTTGCGATTTCTTTAAAAGTTAGTTGTAACGAATCATAAGTGTGGAGGTTTTGCGAAAAACATTTGAAAACTGATAGTGTCCTCCGCTAGGCTGGAAACGGACGTCGAAGGCAGGCGATTCAATGGGAGGACAGGGTTTCGTGCGAATATCTTTGAGGGACCGTTTTAAAACTGCCTCAGAAATTGCTGCGGAGCTTAAAGGTGTTCATCGAATTGCTGAAGAGCTGCAAAAATCCCCGCTTCTTAAAGCTAAAATGCGTTCTTCACGTCTAAATTGGTGCAGGGAGAGAGCAAATTGGTCCAGAAATTAATGAAATCGTATTGAAAGCAAAATAAACCTTATTGATCCAGATTTAGGAGTAATGGTACGTCGCCGAGTCAATGAGTACAGTGATCAATGTGTTCAGCGTACTGTAAAGAATTCGCCACGCATTATGGTTTGGGGAGCAATCACAAGTTAGGTGCTGGCGAAATAATAATATTAGATTGTACTGTCAACTCAGCAGAAATAATAAGAAAAGGTGTTTTACCTACCATCGAGACTTTAACTGAGAACGTAGGAAAAGTAATTTTTCAAGATGCTGCAGAATCAGAATCGTGTCATCGGTCAAAGTCGGTTAGGAGAACATTGACAGTTTTGTTCACGAATAGTTTTTTGAGTTCCATACACACTAATTATTACAAATAAACTAAACTTTGCATAGGTTAACGAATATAAAGATATTTTGAGGACTGAGTCCCTTTCATGGCCTGGAAATAGTCCTGATCTAAACCCTATTGAGAACTTGTGTGCAATTATGAAGCACAAAATTCGTCGCCATGAACCAAATAGCATTCAGACAAGGAAGGACATTGTGGAATTTATATGGTGTAATGAAATTTCTTCAGATTTAATTAAAAAATTATACGAAAGCATGCCCAACCGGCTACAAAGTATTATAAAGAGAAAGAAATGTTTCCTTACACCTTATAATTACACTAATGTCATTAGAATATAGTATAACCTTCGGCAGCTTAATATAATTTAAAACATTTAACTTTTTTCAAATATCGTGCCCAAATGCTCGTACCGGTAAAATCCTATAACTTTTTTTGTTGACGTAAGAATTTAAGCCGAACGTAACCCAAATTAAGGTGGTTTTTTCGAAGTCGGTTCCGCTGATTTATTTTCTGACGGCAGCTAAATGCTTTTACGCAGCGGCTTGTGGTGCCCAACATGCTCCACTGATTCGCAAATATTTTTGGACACGGTTTTAGTGGTTCGGCCTGTTGGAATTTTCACATTTTTGCCTTTTCACCTGCGCAGCAAGTGCGGTGAGCTACTGAAAAGTGGAAAATATAATGAAAATAAGTGCAAACTTCTAAAAAAAAAAGAAGCACACACACACACATATTCAAGCTATTTTGGACGTTGTTGTCACTGCCTGCGGTGCATTGCCGTTTGCCAATTTCACGCTCTATTTGGTTTGTTTGCAATAACTTTGTTATTGTTGTTTGCTCTTTGGCATCAGCCAAAGGCCATTGGTAGATTGGTTCATACTCCTCCGCAGTGCTATTGTTATTCCTGTATACATACATACATATACGTATAATATTTGGTTTTAAGCACTGGCATTCGCATGCATACATATATACACCTGTATGTGTGTGTTTGTCATTTTGTGCGCATGTGTTATATAAAATTCTCTTTACGCAAGTTGATTTTGTGACCAAATTTGTTTTGTTTTTCCAATTTTATCCACCTGAATGTGGTTACTTCCATCGCTTCCTTTTCTATCGCCAAATAAAAGTAATGAAACCTGATGAACTATAAAAAAAATATGGCGAAACTTTCTTGGGTAAAATACCTGACAATTATTTCATGTTTGCGAAGCCACAATGATTGACAGCCACGAATATGCAGCTAATTGAGTTTTTAATTGTTTGCAAAACTAAGAAAAACATAATAAACCGATAAATAAAAAATTGGCAAAGTAATAGTTTTTGACTTTGTTTACACATGTATATTATATTCACAAACTTTAATAAAAACAGGGTTTTTCAATAACATTTATATGCAAAACCGACTAATCCTTAAGGAAATTCTAACGTTTTTTATTTAAGGTGAAGTACAAGCCATACAATTAAGCTCTGAATAATATCATTCAAATGGCTTCCACGACTTCTTCTGCATGACCAAATTTCGCAGGAACCCAATTTTTGAGTAGTTTTCCACGAAATCAAGGTATGCCATCAATATCACGTTGAGAATTGACTTCTAAAGCTTGAAGATAGTCTGGTTGATTTCCAAAGACCAATAACTTCAAATAACCCCACAAGAAGTAGTCTAATGCTGTTAAATCACAACTTCTTCGAGGCCATCCTCTGTCAAAATTTCTTGAAATAATCGAATTTCCAAACTTTTCTTGCAATATTTCGTTTGTTGCACATCCCGTGTGGCATGTAGACCTGTCTTGTTGGAACTAGATGCTATTTATACCAGCTTCTAAAATTCAATGATCTATACCACTCTTTATTAAAAAAAAAGAATTTAATTCTACATAGTCATTTGAAAAATTGTAATTTGTTGTTTTCAAAGCAATCTTTCTGCCGACGATGTATGAATATGTAAAATAAATGAATACATTAGTCACTAACAGCGTTGCCGTTTTGATACAATTGTATCTTTTTTGATACTTTTTTTCTAAATTTTGTGATTTGATACTTTTTTGTTCACAAACGGCCTATTTTGATACTTTTCTGCTGATAGAATTTAATTTTTTGAAACTATGAAAATGTTAAACTAAAAACAAACCTATTGTATCTGGATAGTATTAAAAAGTTGTGGGAATGTAGGCCAATTAAAAAACCCAGAAAAATATAAACTGGACAGAGACATTTTTTTTAATTTGCTTCAAAGTAATGAGCTTGCCTTATAACTCTGTGGCTGCTGAACTGGATTTTTTTAGATTTAAGGGGAATTGTGAGTCGAAAATGGACTTCTTTTGAAAATTAGTTCTGAACTGAAAAGTCACCAATAAGGTTTATATTATTTTTTTTTACAGTTTATTGAAAAATAAAAACTCATTTATTATGACTTTCAGTTTTCGTTCCATGAGCAAACTGTTGTGAAATAAATTTAAATTTAAAAAAATTATGCTATTTGCAAAAAAATACTTGAGTGTCTTAACTAAAATGTCTATATTTTTAATAAAAACAACCTGAAAAAACTGGACTGAATTAGATACACAACTTTACTTATTATTTGTTTTTCATTTGCTGAATTTAGAATGTGGAAAAGGTTAAAAATCTTTTCTTCAGATTATATTTTCTAACTAAAATTTTGAATATATTTTCAGGAACTGGTTAAATCAAACAAAGAGATCCAAAACTTTTTTAGTGCATCGTTTTTTAAAGATTGGAGCAACAATCCCTATATCTGTCGCTTCAAATGAACGCTCGTTTTCCTCACTCCGCAGGCTTAAAACACATTTAAGAAATAAAACTGGAGAAGCACGCCTGAACGGAATGGCTCTCTTGAATATCGTGACGGAGGAAGAGATTTTAAATGTTATGGCCCAAAATAAAAGAAGATTAGACTTCAATTTGTGAATAAAATAATGAAACATTGTCTTTTTACATAAACCCCCCCCCCCCCCAATTTTTTTCCTGCGTTCGCCACTGATATTGATTAAAGAACGCGTTAAAGTCTCGACTCGAATTTTCGTCTAAAAAAGAGAATTTAACCCTAATGAGTGAATACCTATTTGTATGTACATTAGGCGGAGTAGTTTTCTTTGTCCAAACGAATTTATGGATATTTTTTTATTTATAAATCTTTATATATAGAAAGTACGTGTCACTTTGTCCGCGATGAACTCTTAAACTACTTAACCGATTTTAGTAAAATTTAGCACACTGTGTCCAGTTCGAACCAACTTAGAAGATAGGATAGTTAAGACAAATTAATAACTAAAGAATACAATTAAAGCTCTCTTAAATGGACGCCCTATTAAGCGGACATCTTCATTAACCATGCACATTTTTGATGTTTATTCAGTACAATCAATTAAGCGGACATCTCTCTTAACTGGTCAGAAACGCTGGTAACCAGACAAGTAAAATCCATTGAATTCTTATACCGACTAGAACATTTCGCCTTTATTCGTAAATAAAATTTTCACTGTATTGAATAGTTTATTATATGAATAATAGTATAAAATATATATCCCAGCAACGCGTGGCCGGATGCCCTAGTATTAAAATAAATTTTCATACACAGGAAAAATATTCCATCAAAGCAGAATTTGTTATTTTAACTTCATTTTAAAAAGTGGGGCTTTCAAAGCTCTCTATTTAAAGAACAATAAAAAACAATTTTTTCTAATAAAAATTTCATGATTATTGAACCACTTAGTATACAATTTTCTATATCACGGATTCTTGCAGATCATAACATTTTTAAAAAATTTTATCTGAGATTTTTTTCAATCCACAAATTCTCCCTAATGTATAAGTATAAACGAACTATGTGTAATTCATGTATTTAAATCTTAGACGGCGCCTTAACGGTTGATAACTTCCTGAGTGGCGAGGCGCAGTGAACGTGCGTCTATGTGAACTGCTATTGTATCTATCACCGCATAGGTTCGCTCATACCACATGCGCACCTTTATGTCTAGGCAAATATTTGCATGGCGAAGGAACACTCCACCACTTCCCTTCTATAACTTTTCTAGCGCTTTGAAAACAAGACAGTTTTTTCCTGTCATAGCGCTATTTACTGTTGCCATTGCTTTGACTAAATTTCTTCTTTTTTTGGTCGCTTGCTGTCAGCAGCAAAAACTGTATTGCCAACTTCCCTTTGTGCATGCCAGGTTGACACAGCAGGTCATTCATATAGGCACGCACGCTCATATACATATGTACATATAAACTCATAAGCACCCTTCTACGCGTATTCAAAGTGTAGTTCATTCAGCGATATTAGTTTCTAACAATTTGTTGTTGCTGCTTGGATGGTATATGTATGAGTATGCAACTAGTTGCAATAGATTGCCGTCTGGCTGCGTCGTAAAGGCAAAGCTCCAAGAAAAACGCCAAAGGTTGACTGTCATTGTGGCAACTCTTGGTATTGCTTCAACAAAACAGTTAAGTTGCGCGGAAAAACATTAAAAAAAAATCACGAGTGAATATTCTAAGCCAAGCCCCTGCTGCTGGTGCAAGCATTTTTCTTGCCATGTGGCACAAAAAGCAAATAATTAGGCGGATACGGAAATGATGTGCCGTTGCAGGTAGCAAACTGCAAGTTGTAAAAGTTCATGGGGAAAATAATTTTTAAGTAGCAAATTCATTGATATCATCCGGTTATGATGTTAGCAACACAACACATGCATGGTTGCCATCTATAGAGCAGAAGGAATGTGGTGAGTGGAGAAGTAACATTTGGGGAGCTGATATAATTCCATACATTAGGGTAACATTTCTTCAATGGGGTATTACATGACTCAGAACTCTATTATATGAGGCCACAAGTATATAGCCGTGTAGAGTACACCAGGCTACTTAGTTGTCTATGATCGGTAATGATATATTGTAGAATATCTCAGTAGCTGATTGTATTTAAGATATATGTTACTTGGGATATCTGGAACGCGTTGCTTCACTCAGATTAGTAGAAATTAACTTTTAAATTGGATAATTAAAAATCCATGCAGCCATATCATTCCATAATGACTCCGTACGACCATACTATTCCATAAAAGTCAAAGGGCTTGTTGTTGCTAAGCTTTCATGCTTATTTGAAACTGTATCCTAAGCAAATTTACGTACATATGTACGTAGACTGCGTTTAATATTTCGGGATTTGGCATTGCAATCTGGCAACTCTCAACTTTGTCGTAAAACATGAAATTATTGATGGTACACATATTCTTTAAATATTCATTTCCGCTCAAAAAATTAAATTAAATCGCGAATATTTTTCGGGTGACTGTTTTCGATATAGATTAATTCAGCAACAATAAATCGATGAACTTAAGCTAATCTTTGACGATGAAGTTTCATCAAGGACCAGTGTTTATCGATGGTATGGTGAATTCAATCAAGGTCATAGATCGCCCCAAGAAAAATTTCGTAAGGGTCCTCCAAAATCAGTTGTTTTTTCGGAATCTATTAATGCTGTGCGTAAACTAATATTGCAACGAAATAATGTAAACTATCGTGAGATTGAGACGACTACTTACATATATAGACATTAATGAGACCAGAATACATTTAATATTGTACGAACATCTCACTTGAAAAAAAATTGTTCACGTTGGACGCTACACAATTTTTCAATCGAGAGAAATGTTAAAAAAAATCGAAAACGATGCCTCCAAACACATCTGTGACTACGTGAAAGATGATGAATCATGAATTTATATGTAAGAAACCGAAATTTAAAAACAAATTCAACCAAGTAAATAGTGGCCTCTTTTTTGGAAAAACTGGACATGTCGCAACCATACCATTAGAACAACACCGTATATTAAATTCTGAATGGTATGCAGTAATTTGTTTGCCAGTTGTATTTCAAGAAATAAGGAAACCCAGTCGCCGAAGACGAATCTCTCTTCACCACGACAATGTGAGCTCTCATACATCATCTGAAACAACTGCATTTGCACTCAAACCATCGATTTGATGTGGAATCCTCTGTATAGTCCTGACTTGGCATAGAATAACTTCTTTCGTGTCCTGCACATAAAAAATAAGCTAAGAGGTTAACGTTTTTAAACCCCTAAAGAGATGGTTGATGCGTTCAGAACACACATTTTGGCGGCAAAAGTGCTCCGACAATTGGTTCAAACGCATTCAAAAGTATATAGATCTTAATGGAGTATATTTTAGAAAACCAATATAGCGATTTTCGACTATTAAAATATTTTTCGTATCACGAAATACAAAGCGTAACCGTCGTGTTTACATACTATATGCTAAACAGTGTATATTTCGTTAGATGTGAAGTTTGTAATACCTAGAAAGAATAGTCAAAGACCTTATAAGGTAGTCATGTCCATGACCGTCTGTCTATTTTTATGTCTGCCTGTCTGTATATACTCGAACTAGTCTCAGAATTTTTAATATATTTTTTGCACACCGCCTTTCTACCCAGGAAGCTGTTTTTTTGTTGGCATCGCCAATATCGGACCATTCTGATATAAAGCTGCCATACAAACTGATCATTATATAGAAAACTTTTTATTTCTCAAGACATCTTCTTAAGATTTGACATGAAATATTTTCGACGTTCTAATCTCCGAACATATTGTTCAGATCGGACAAATATAGCATATTTGCAACTGCCATTGAAACACACCGTTCAAAATCATCTCATCTATCTTACTAAGCAACCTTAATTCAACTGAAAAGTATTTAAATCAAACAATGTGGCTATAAAGAACTAGAAAACGATTTTCCGTTGGATGCAAAGGTTGGCCGGTTTTGTTTTCACATATAGTTATATATACATATTAGGGTGGCTTTTTTTTTGAACTATTAATTTTTTTCAATCCCGTCATGAAATTTCCTTAGAAATACCCTAAAAAAATTCCCTGAAAATTTGAGCCCTTATATATCTCGTAAATGACAAGAGCTAAAGAAAAAATGTTCATGACAAACTTGTAGGAAATTGTATTTGCTACAAAAATGTTCGAGGTCAAAATCGCTATCATTAATACTTCTCGACATATTCGCCCTTTCAGGTAAGGCTTTATAGAATTATCGTAGATGGTATGAAATAAAAAAGCTATGAAAATTCCATTCAGCTTTAATTAAAAAGCCGAATATCTCGAGAAGTATTAATGACAGCGATTTTGACTTTGAACCTTTTCTACAGCAAATAAAATTTTCTACAAATTTGTCATGTACATTTTTTCCATAGCTCCTGTCATTTACGAGATATATACAAAAAAATGCGAATTTCGTGGAAAAATCAGGTTTAGAGCCCCGTACTACCTCGCCGGTGTGAGTTTCGACTTTGTCGCAATGGGCACTTTTGTAGAGTGTTCAATTTGAGGAATATGTGTCTAAAGTCAAAGCGATGCCATAAAATGCCTCTGAGCTATAGAAATTTAAAGATAAAAAATCGCGATTGTAGTGTATTTTGAATGGAAAATTTTTACATGTCTTGGTCTAGTCCTTAATGTTAATATTAAGGGCTCAAATTTTCAGAGAATTTTTTTAAGGAATTTCCAAGGAAATTTTATGACGGAATTGAAAAAAAATAGTAGTTCAAAAAAAAAAACAAAAATGCCCTAATAATACATATCAATAATTGCTATAAGAAATGTACATACATAGCTGTGAAGGAGGAGTATCGGGTTTTTCTTATTTTAATTATTTTCTTTTAAGCATAAATGCAAAAACGAATTTAAAAACAATTGAATCTACTGCAGTACATTCCTATTACATTTAACTACAATAACTTTAATAAATGTAACTGAATTCATTATCATACAATAAATTGCATTATCAATAAAATACATCATAAGCAGTTGCGAGTAACTAAAATGTCAGCTCTCATCGAATAATGTAATATAATCAACTGTAAATGGCATGCGATTGCCCTTCAATGGAGCACCGTTGTATTCCCATTTAAATGCGACTCTTCTGCTTCACCGTTATATGTATAATGTCGCACAACACTATTAACTGTAATATTATTGTGTTTATTGTTATTTACTTTCGCTGACGGAAGAAATGTCTTCCGATACGCTGCTGTAACTGTTGTTATTTGCCGTTGACTTCTATTCCTGTCACAACAATAGCAGTGACACACGGAAAAGGTAACAACAATTCAAGTGACATCGACAACAAAATAAATACATTCATATGTAGTGTAGATATCTCGGTATGCAAGATAAATAAATGAATTGAAATAAAACAGTTAGCGATGAGAACGTCATTTATTGATTTCTTCGCAAATAATTTATGCTGTCAAGTAGGAGACCTAACACGGTAACTGTTGATACTGAATGAGAGGAATTTTCTTCAACATACATACATATGTACATACATTGGGTTACTTCCCTTAGTCTGCATATACTTAATATAAAGGTTTTCGAATTTCCAAGTGACTTTATGCTGCATACATCCCGATAAAATTAAGGTAGCGTGTTTTTCTTATACGCATCTTGGTGTTTAGAATGATTAAAATTGGGTGAAAAATCGCCACAGACCTCATATAAATAACAAGCGTTATGTACCTGAAGGTATTTCCGTGGATTTAATCCCTGCAAGTTGTAAGAGTATGAAATGTTCGAACTTAGTTTTTCCTTTCTCGTTTCACATAAAGTTTATTCTGTTATTACACTCATCATAATATAACAACAATACAAATATCTCTCTTTGCTCTGAGAGCATTGATAATCGTAAACATTTGTTTCGAATTAGAAGCTAGAGAAAACTTATGGAGTTGCAGCAACACAGGTATTTTTGTTAAGAAAAAATTTTGAGGAATAAAAACAGCATACAAATATGTACATATATTGCTTTAACGATTCCCTCTATATATCTGAATTTCTTTAACAACTGTTGAGTTAAAGTTTTTGCGACATTCCCACGAAGAATTTATAGCTACCCCTCTCGCAATTTCACTTTCTACCAAAAGATATCTACATACAAAAGATAAAATGTACGCCCACAAAACTCTGTTCACTTATAAATAAATATAAGCACTGCCTACACAGTAACGTCTTTTCTAGGTGCAGACAGGTATTTGATGAGAGTTAATTGTGCGAAAATATTACGGCATGTGAAGAGAATCACTTATGAACCTTTGAATTTTCCGGAATGTGGGACTTTCTTTGAATAGCCTGCAAGTGTTCCAGTTATTTTTATAACTCGCTATTCACTTTGTTAGTGTGACACCTAGCGGTTGACAGGTTGTTGACATTCAATGTCAATAATGTTTCCAAGTTTGTATAATAAAGAGAAGTCAATAAGCAAATACTGAGGTATAACAGTAAATAATAGCGGGAAGTGAGAGCAGGAAGGATGTTGGTCTTCAGTAGAAAACATAAAAATATTATTTGAATTAATCAAAGGATATTTAAAAATGAATTTTCAAATAAAAAAGAAGTCAGTGGCGGTTTCACAGGGGGAAAATGGAGGAAATTTATAACGCCCCAAGGGCTAAATGGCTTATTAGTAATTTTACTGCTCTGAAAAAGTATACAACAACAGAAATTTAATCCAAAAGTTTGCCATTTCTTTAAGAATAAAATACATTTTTTGAATATAATAAATAATGCTAAGATATCACTGAAGTTACAAAGTGTAGCAACATATGTGGATTAAATTGTTAATAAATTCAATCAGATTCATAACTGAAAGTGCTAAATTTGAAGCGACGCGGCTTGATAGAGTACTTGAAACATATTCCGCTCCATCTGTGATATGTTTGATTGATACATTCTTAGCGGTTTATGCTCCAAGTTTTCCAATATAGAAAATTAGTAACTGGAAAAATAAAGAAACAGCGGGAAAATCAACAATGCTAATAGCAGCCCTGCGCAAATTTCAATTTATAATTGGGATTTTTTGCTTATATGATATTCAATCTGTAACTCATTCACTCAGTGTGATTCTTCAGAAATAATCAATCAATCTGGTAAAGGCATCAACTATGATAGATACGCTGCTTGTAACTTTCCGAAATCGAAGGCAAAAAGCTGAGAAACATTTTCGATCCATTTATTCAGACACGAAAAAAATGACGACAAAACTGAAAGTTGACGATGAAAAACCAAAAATCTGCGGCCGAAAAATAAAATGCGAAAATTTCTGCGTGATAACTTGCAAAGCATACTACAGGTGTCAGTGTCAGAAGACAGCGTCGGATACCCGATAAAGTATATATATATAAATGATAAGTCCGTTGAGCTGAGTCGATTTAGCCATGTCCGTCTGTCTGTCTGTCCGTCTGTCCATCTGTCTGTATATATACGAACTAGGCCCTCAGTTTTTAAGATATCGTTTTGAAATTTTTCAATCGTCATTTTCTCTTCAAGAAACTGCTCATTTGTCGGAACGGCCGATATCGGATCACTATAACATATAGCTGCCATACAAACTGAACGATCGGAATCGAGTTCTTGTATGGAAAACTTTCACATTTGGCAATATATCTTCACAAAAGTTGGCACAGCTTATTTTCTAAGATAACTATGTAATATACGAAGAAATTGTTCAGATCGGCTTACTATAGCATATATCTGCTATACAAACTGAACGATCGGAATCAAGTGCTGGTATGGAAAACTCTTGCATTTGACAAGATATATTCACGAAATTTGGTATGGATTATTTTCTAAGGCAACAATGTAATCTCCGAAGAAATTGTTCAGATCGGTTAACTGTAGCATATAGCTGCCATACAAACTGAATGATCGGAATCAAATGCTTGCATGGGAAACTTCCTCATTTGACGATATATCTTCACGAAATTTGGCATGAGTTATTGCTCATAGAAACAATGTAATATCGGAAGAAATTGTTTAGATCGGTTAACTATAGCATATAGCTGCCAGACAAACTGAACGATCGGAATCAAGGGCTTGTATGGAAAACTTTCGCATTTGACGTGGTATCTTCACGAAATTTGGCATGGATTACTGCTTAAGGTAATAACATAATCTCCGAAAAAATTGTTCAGATCGGATTACTATAGCATATAGCTTCCATACAAACTGGACACATAGTTACTAGAAGAAATGCACCTGTGAAGGGTATATTAGCTTCGGTGCAGCCGAAGTTAACGTTTTTTCTTGTTATTATTTGATATTATGTAGAGAAGGTCGGTTTGAAATTTTTCCAACATGATATAAAACTGTATAAATACTGCTATATTTAATATAATAATTTTCATGTTTCAAATAACTATTTATTTTCCCTCCAAAAACGATTTCTGAATCCGCAGCTGATGAAGTGAATACATTTTAAGAGAAATTCGAACATACATAAGTTCATCGTGATTATTTCGCAAATAATGCGTTGAATATCATTTCCATCTTGTTTGTACAGCAATAGGGTAATCAGGTTGATCTTCGTATATCAATGAATGATAAAACTAGCAAATTCACGGGATGTACTATGGCATGTTGGACAAAAGCTCTTACTTTTAGGTAACATTTGAAGGTGTCGTAACAGGGCACTTATCTCGAAGATTCCACGTTCAAAAAAGAGGTAAAATGGAGTCTTCTGTCGACAAAATATGCGCAGATGATGATGAGATTCTAGAACTTTGGCCAGCTGAGGTAGAATGGTCAGCTATTTTATCATGCACCCTATGACGACTTTAGAGCTCCTGCGCCCCGGTTTTAGACCAAAAAAAAGTTGTAATATTTTTCGGCCATTTAAGTCACTTTACATGAACTCGCCTGTCACATAAGTATGTATGCATATAATTGGCGCAAATATTACTGTAGTCAAAAATTAATAAGTTTTTTTATTTAAATTTCGCGTGAAAACTCATCCGTAAAAATATTTTTTTATTAGGTTTAGGTAAATTTCACATCAAAATAATGATTACTATTTACTACTTCTCTTTCTGAAGTATGTATGTAAAGAGCGTTCGATGATTTTTACGATGACTGAAATTATTCAATAAAAATAATTGGAATAAAATTTCTGGGGCCGAAACGTTGAGAATGTTGGAGCAAGTGTTTTTCATTGGTAGGAATTATTAAAAGAGGATCGAGAACACGTTGATGACAAACCGCGTCCAGGACGGTCAATAAAATAAAGCAATTTGTGCTTCAGAATCGACGATTAACAGTCAGAGATCTTACTATGGAGATAAGATTGGAACATTGAAAGGTTCATTGAAAACCATTTTGAAAGATGATTTGGGATGAAGAAAAGTAAAACACGATTGGTTCCAAAAGCACACAACTTTTTCGAACGGTTCGCGTTAAACTCTGTGAAATAATGCTTTTCGACTCCCAGGATCAAACTTATTATTGCTGGCGACTAGCCTTGGACTATACTTACAACCCGGAAACAGACAAAAAACGTGGCAAAGGTGAGCCGAAGCCAAAAAAACACGTCAAAGCTGGTCAAAAATCAAGGTTATATTAATAGTTTTCTTCGATTATCGAGGTGTGGTGGACTTCGAGTTCCTTCTTACCGACCAAACTTGCAAAAAGTAATACTAAACAGAGGCCGGAATATGTGTTTTGGACTGGCTGAAACTCTGGTGCACTAAATTTGACATGCTTTTTTATGAATAATACAATATTCTGATCTACAGAAGTAACGAAATTTAAAAAATATATATGTATTAGCCTTGTAGATGTCTTAGACCTTGCCAACGTCTCACTTGATCTTGGACTAAAATAATCATTCACTAAAGGTGCCAATATTCAACCTAGATAAAGTTTCTTTGTTAGAAAAAAACAACAGTTATTTGTACGTTATAATCAATTAATACACAGTTGCTTTGAATTATTGCCACATTTTGCATCACTTTAAAGGAATTGTTCCACCTCTGGGAATAAAGCATCAATTGCTGCAACGCCGCATTTCAATTTGACTCGCATACATCAATGTTGTTGCGACAATTGACGAACTGCTGCAGGAAAACATTCATACTGGCGCAGTGACTTGATCTGCATGCCACAATAGAGCTAGAGGCACGTACTTACATACATACATATGTACGTTTGCAGTTGAAGATGCGCCTGTTGCAAGATACAAATCATTTCGCAAAGGAACGGATGGTGACGCGCAAGGGGCTTGAATTGAGGAAAAATTCTTGATCATGTTGTTTCATTTGTTGTTGTTATGATTGTCATTCCTATTTTGTTTACAAGTTTGCCTCTTTAGCGTTCGTCTGAACTGTGTGCAAGTGATTGAGTGTACTTGTAACATAAAATAGCGTAAATTGAAGTGCGTGGCAAGTGGGCATCTCGAGCCTGTATATATAGCATACACACAAACAAATGAATTGTCAGCTCTGAATGTTGCTCTGGAATGTTGCCGAATGCTTGTTGAAGTGGTTGTGGCAACTTTTGCTATTGTTGTTGCTTTTTATTCACAGCTACTGTTGCTACTGCCAATATATTTGCAAATGATTGTCCGCCTCTTTATGTGACGAGTCTGTCCATACATTCATGTATGTATGTGCGTATGCCTATCCATACCACTCTTCTTGGCTTGGTGCCACTGTACACTCATTCCAGTACTTTGGTCTCTTGTAATTCTTATCTTTGGAATTTCTAGCCTTGCCTGCCTAGTCTCAATTTCAGTTTCGTCTGTGCTTTACCTCCGACGTCCGTCAATGGTTTATCATGCAGCATTCAGAATTTCTTGCTTGCTCCCATAATTCCTTCTCTTCGCGGCATTACTACTTAGCTAATTTAGTAGTTCCTTCAATTCACTTCATTGCGTCAGTTTGTTTTTGCGCACTCACACATCCATACCTAGTACATTTTATACTGTCCTTATATTGTGCTACGGTCGAGGCCTTGTCTCTGAACCTGCTTGTTGTGGTGCGTAATTCTCGCGTTGACCAAGCAATTTCTGTTATTTTTCCACAGCCATTTGGTTTTCCTGCCGCTTGCTTAGGCACTCCTTTATATGTCTATATATATCTACGCATTTTATATAGCTATGTGTATATAATGTAAATGGCATTTACGTTTTTAATCGTCAAGTGTAGGGGACAACCGTCTGAGTGCCCATGAATGCCCCAGCTGCAGCTGTCACATACCGATGGGGAGGCAAAGTAATTGGCGTAGTCTCCCCCTTCGGAGCGCACACCAGTAGTAAGCAGTGGAAATCTGTTTCTGCGATAATTGTTTTTGTTTTTGCATAGTGAGTTTATGCTTTCATTATAATATACGCAAAATTTACTAGTCTTTTGTTTTAACAAACTGTAATTGTTCTTCCAGAATTGCTATTGCTTCAATGTATCTTTGTCTGTATGATAATTTCAATTTGCAATTTGAAAAAAGTCGCTTACATTGGTGTTTACAATATTTTAATGAAGAATGACGTCATAGTCTCTCAAAGAAGTGTCTAGCAGTGACTAAAAGATTCACACTTTTCATATTTATCAGAATCGCAACACTACATTTTCTGTTCTGTGGAAAAGCTTCAGCATCAAAATTAAAGTTTCAATGTCTGGCTTGACGGTAAATGCCAGAATCACTCGTGCGTTCCCATCCTACTTGGAACTAAGTTTTGAATCAATACGTAAAGACCTCCGTCCTGAGAGGTCCAACTAACATGGCACAAGGGCTTATCTTGCTTTCTAAATATAACGATAGGTCTCATTTAAGTCTTGGGACTATACACGGGTCTCTCTACAACATAATCTGGTGGTGTGCCATAAATATGGCAATACTATGTGTTTTTTCTTGGATTGCGAACACCTTCGGTATTCGAATTTCAGACACACAACTGAGATAACGCTTTTAACGATACAAACCTAACGGGTGATCTGAGTGAATGTACTTTTTTCAATAGCGTTTTTTTGACAGATCACGCGTGAGTTGTGTCCAGCACATAGTAAGAAAATATAGCAGCCATAGCTGAGGGGGTACACGAAGACCGTGGAGAGTCGATTCGACGCCGTTTGCAGCTACTCGGATTGACGTATGGAAATACTTGGCGCGTTTTGGTTCGAGATCTTAAATTGAAATCGTACAAACTACAGTTTGTGCAAGAACTGAAGCCACTCGACCTTCCCAAGCGATATCGATTTGCTCTATGGGCTCTTGAATACTTTCAAATAAGCAAAAATTACGGATTTTGAATAAAGAGCAACCTGAAGAGTTTCAAGAGTTGTCATTTCATCCTGAAAAAAAAACGGGTTGGTGTGGTTTACCGAAGGGTGGAATCATGGATCCACATTTCTTCAAAAATGAACGTAACCGTCAATATTTGACGCCTGGAATTGAAGCTCGTGTTCTCGGTGACATTTGGCTTCAACAAGAAGGCTCCACTTCCCACTTATGGCATCAATCAATGGAACTATTGAAAGAACACTCCGGTAAGCAGATAATTTCACGTTTAAGGCCGGTCGATTGGCCTACAACATCGTGTGATATCACACCGTTTGAATTTTTCCTGTGGAGATATGTAATATCTAAAATCTATGCGGACAATTCTGCTTCAATTCACGCCTTGGAGCAAAACATCACACATGTCATTCGCCAATTACCATCTTCAAAAAATAAATTCCAAGGAATGATCTTTCGAATGATAATAAACATTCCCCATAATATTTGATACCAAAAATATTTTATTAGCACCAACTGAAAATTATACGCAAAATTTATGTCTAAACATATGCTAATAACTTGCTGAATTTAACTCTCTGAATGTCAAATCTGTCAGTCGCTGAAAGCTACAGACAAAACAAACAAAGAATTGAAGACATGATAATCCATAAAATATGGGATTATTTATCATCATTCAAGCATTGATTTTATTGATATTACACTGCTTGATAGTTAACTGTCTATAAACTTTAATGTCATTCTTTATTCAAACTTCAGTCATAACATATTATTATTTAATGTTTTCTCCTTTCCTGCGCCAGACATACAAACACCTAGATATACATACGTATATTCTTTGTTCCACCTTGAGCGTGTGCAGATTATTATTAAAAGACATACAGCCATAGACACACATACATCCATACATACATATGTACATAATTCAGTCGTTGGACAGTTCATTTAATATTCAGCATTCGATTTGTTGTGACTTAATGGTAATCGTAATCGATATAAGACGAGACGTTTTTTTCCACAAATATGTCAGTGTATCGGTGGCACTGGTGGAGATGTATAAAACAGGGGATATCACAAGCACATGCTGTATGATAAATATTGTGGTAGACGCAGAGAAATATGCATATTTAATAAAAAATTGATTTAGCATTAAATTGCTAGCTGCCGAACGAGGCAACTGAAGCTATTCGAAACTAGGGGATTTCATAGAACTTTGGCTTATCCGCATGGATTTAGTAAGTTTTGTAGAAAATATCTTTAGCTGGAAATATTTGCATACATACTTAAATACATAAATTGAGAAGTAGTAAGTCCAGTATATGGTAAAAATATGTTTTGGGTAAAAATTACATAAGTAATTCTAATTTCCATTCGACTACTAATTCGTAAAATATTTTGTGACTTTAAGACTTTCATTTCATATTTTGCTGTTATTTTTGCTTACTTACTGTTTTCTTATTCGCTACTCCACATATTGTAATACATTTGATTTATTGGTTATTACTTGCATCATGTGAACTTGAGAACGAATCTTTTTCGAATTTGAACTTTGCCTTGTTACCTTTACGCAGTCACTATTAATTAAATTATGAAATTGGACATCATTTCAAAGTTTTACAAGGCAAAACATACAGAATTTCAGTCCCCTAAAAATTTGAAAACCTGCTTCACTTATTATGAAATTATAATGTCCTTTAGAACCTAAAAAATTACTAAATATTAAAAGTGCTGGAGGAG
This sequence comes from Bactrocera neohumeralis, assembly GCF_024586455.1. Classification (NCBI taxonomy): domain Eukaryota; kingdom Metazoa; phylum Arthropoda; class Insecta; order Diptera; family Tephritidae; genus Bactrocera; species Bactrocera neohumeralis. The sequence continues at coordinate 46,045,651 of NC_065922.1, forward strand.
ACTCCCATCTTAAAGAACATATGTCAGGCTTAAGATTCGCATTACTTAACGGCCTAAAATTTTTAAAAGATATCTCCAGTGATTAAAAGATAAGTGGAGGTTTATAAAATTATTTAAAAGAATTACTTAACTTATATATTCAGCAAGCATTAACCATCGATCATCCATACAGAACTTTGGTTCTTCTCCTACTACTTTGAGTAGACACTGCTGAATATTAAAGCGATTAAAGCCGATTCAACAATAGCGTGTACCTAGTCTCCTTGCAGTTTGGTGCCAATTGGAAATACCAAGCGAAACCACGTCGCTCTAAACCTGATTTTTCCAACGGAGTGGCGGTCGTCTCTCTGTTATCACTAGCGGTTACTACATCAAACACCTTCAAGGCTGGAGTACTTTCGTCTATGTCAACATCGTCGAATAAGCTCATCCTTCCATCGTCTGCTGTATTCGCCGTTGCTAATCTTCAAACGAACATACATCTTCCGCAAAACCATCCTCCCTCGAAAGCTGAATTGCCGCCTCATCCGATGCCGACATCTCCCCGCTTTTGCATTATAAATAAGGATAGGAATAATTAGATGTTGGTTGACTTCAGAAACGAATCGATCGGTTGGTGGCTTTGTGATCCGGAGACAGCAAGGTAGCTTGATGAATTTTTCTATGCTAGAATCTAGTACCACAGATAACCATATTTCGAAGTCGATCAGTCTCAACTCATTTGGGTATGTTTAATCATGGAGGCTGAATTTGGCGACCCTTGCGCCAAAGCTACCTTCTTTGCGCACACTGGCGTTAAAGTTGCCAAGCACGATTTTGACATCGTGGCTGGAGCACCTCTCATACATAGGTGGTCGCGAATCAGCGATATGTTGAAGAACTTCGCTTTGATACGGATTGTGGCTAGACGTTCATTCACCGGGGTGAACGCCAGGACTTGGCGACGGGGTCTCTCTTCCACCAAGAATCTCACACCGAATTTGCGCTCCTTTATATGGCCACTGTAGTGAATGCCACAAGGACCTACTCGTCTCAGTCATTGTCTCGTCCATTGTACTTCTTGGACGGCGGTGATGTCAGCATTTACTTTTACGAGGACATCAACCAGCTGACAGCGGTACCTTCCAGGTACATGCCCTTAAATCGTAAATCTTAATGCGTTTGCCGTGGTCGTCATCAAAAGGAGAGTCTTTCGTCTGAAGCAGTTGTTTCCGGAAGTCGTAAGCTGCTTGAGCCATATGTAAAAGAATCGTTTCAGGCCACTCCCAAGTGAATGGCACTCAGAGAACTTTCCTCACTTGCGTGAACTTCTACACATTCCTCCACTTTCCTTTTTACTTCATCACCGAATAATAAATCAGTTGCAGATCAGACATACCGAACATGAAGATATCTGAGAATATGACTGATTTATTCCTAAAATATCAGTTAATTTGTGAAAAAATATAATGAAACTGAGTGAACTTCTATTAATTAAATTACGTGGTCTGATGCCAATAATTCAATAATGTACGAAGTCGGTTAAGAACATATCCAATATCATTCATATAACTGATAAAATGAATTTCGTTATTCTGGTTGGCTTCATCGGTCAGTAGTTCTGTAAGTAGTAATTTCTGGTAAACTTAACCAAGACACCTTCTTTCCGTTGAGTTTACCAGAACTGACAGATTAACTTTGTATTGTAAATGTAACCGAAATTAATTGAACCTTTTGCTTTAGCCACAATAAGCCATACAGCTAAAAACTGTCCAAAATCTTCAGTTTCAATGGAGCTTACCCCTACCTTACTTACAAGTTTATTCAAGAAGTTCATGCCTTCAGAAAAGTTGAATTCAAATGCAGCTGAATGACAACTCATAAAATACAGTCATATAATCTAAAATAATGATTTACGATAGCAATTTCTGCAGAATTCTTATGGATTGCTAAACCGTAAACCATTGTATCTACTTATCACCATATGTCCCGTTAATATATACACGTATTTATGATGTGTTCTATCATTATAATTTATTTATGTATAGAAATAGTTTAAACGTCTTGATTTGTATGCGTTCCATATTCAGTATGACAGTTTTATTATTCCATTCCATTCATTTACCATTGTCTTTCTTTCATTCTTAACTCCAACGAAACGCTCTCACGCCTTTGGATACATGTCTATCAATAGATCCAAAGAACGGTTTTTTTTGCGTCAAACTGTGCTCTCTTTTGGTCTAATGCTCAATTCAATTACAATTTCTTTTTATTCACCGAAAAGAAAAAGAAAATTAGTCGTAAATTTACGATCTTCCCTACACATTAAAATTCGTGCAAACACAAACAAAAAAGCGATAAGAAATTCTACAGTTTTATGTGATTTTATTTAACTGAGTTCGCTTTGATGGAGCTCATGTTTTGACTTGTTAATGTGTCTAACATGACAGTCGAACATGATGGCTGAGTAGCCGCCATCGTCGTCGTCTCCGCAGAGGCAGTTGGTGTTGTCTGCTTTAAGCAAAGTCTGCGACCCTACACTCTAGCTTAGGCACAAAGCATAGGTATACAAGTGCCTCCACACATATGTATGTGCATACATATGTAAAGCAGTTCCATACGTCGAATTCTAAAGGTCCAGACAGGCACCCAGCACACGCATGGAATACTAAAACTCTGAATGCTTTGAAGTAAAAAGTGAAAGAGCACATAACATAAAAATTTAATATAAATTTACAAATTTATACCGGCTTTTGGAAGTCATCGGTAGGCCGTTCAGACCGTTCAGTTACCCGTTAAGCCGTCCAGCCATTTGCTCAGCTGAAGTTCACCTCATCTCTCTCTGACTTTGACATCCAAATTGAGTAGTATTACGTAGCAGCAGGATCAGCACTGTGCCGTGTCGCTGCCCTTCATCGCCGCTAACACACATTTCGGCACAGTTTGCCAACGCGTACACACGCACAGTAAGATTGTGAGCATGTATGTATGTATGTATATGATATCTAAATCTGGGCGACTACTGTTTGGTGCCCATCGGCCGGCTGAGCATTGCACCTGACATTCCCTTGGACAACCGCTTGATTGGGGTTCTTTGTATACCTTCTGTGTGCCACGACCAGCATAGGACTTTAAGGTTGCCGCACACGTTGCTCTTTCTTCATTTGCGTATGTGCACATATTCGTTTAGTTCTTATTATACTAAAATCAAATTATATAAAAGCCATGAAAATAAATATTTAGTTGTCTCGCTTACATTTTTTATTCTCCACTTAAGTATTTGCTTTTATTGTTTTCTTCGTTTTATTCTTATATTTTTCATATCAATTTTTTGGTTTTGTTCTCTTTTCTTCCAGCTTGGAGTGCTGCCATGCTGCTGTTTCAACGATTGCTTCGCTTAATTGCTGCAGCTAATTTACATAATCATATCATTACGCTTCAATTGGATTGGAAGATGCTATCGCCAAGTGGTGGCGATCGATAATAAGGTAATTTAGAAAATATTTTTGTCCAAAAAAATGGAAAATTCAATTTGTATATAGTTATATAACGTGACGAATTGAATTCCGAGTATCTTTCTGTCTGTACGTCCCTTCGTCTGTGCAAGCCTTAGCCTGAGTAAAAGCTGAAAAAATTTAATGAAACTTGGTACATATGTACATATGTATATTCATTGTCGAAATAGGAAGACGAGTTCGTAGATGGACGTAATCGGACCTCTGCCACGCCTACATAATCGAAAACTTATAAATTGTTATAAATAAGCTCAAAATTGAGATACAAAAATATTTTGGTACAAGAAATTGTAATGATCAAAAGCACCTATGGTTTGAAAATTTTTAACAAGTCTTCGTGACCCCGCTCTCTAATTGGTTATGTTTATGGCTCCAAAACCATTTACGCTATAGCACCCAAATTTGCACAGACCAAATCATCTTTCTTGCGACAGCTCGAAAGTGGATGGAATGGAAAGATAACCACGCCCACACCCGATATCACAATTTTGTTAAAAACTAAAAAAAAATGCGATAAATGTATATATAGTATAACTAAATGCGTCAGAGATTTTAAATTTCACATCCTATATGGCTTCATAGCAGGAGATGTTAAAATTGAACGATGGACGTGTCACCGCCCACATTTAGGTGAAATCCCATATATCCCAATTGCAACCTAATTTGTAACGTACGATTATTTTGAAATTTGAATAGTCGAGTCTCTGTCTGAAACCTCGGTTTGTATAGAACGGCTCAAGAGGTCCTTCCTGATCCTGACGGAGCTTTGCTCGACGACAGCTTACACAGCCGTATTATTTTTAAGGGAATACAAAACTCAGACATCGCGGCTGGTAGGCAGCTCCTTTCCATACTGTCAAAAGCAGCTTTGAAATCGACGAAGAGGTCGATCTTCTTTTTACGAGTCTTTTTCAAAATTTGGCGCATGGCGAAAATGTGATCGATTGTATATTTTCTAGGTCTAAAGCCACACTTATAAGGTTCAATCAGTTTGTTGACGGTGAGCGTTAATCTTTCACACAATACGCTCGATAGAAACTTATATGCGATGTTGAGGAGGCTAATCCCACGGTAGTTGGTGCAGATTGTGGGGTCTCCTTTTTATGGATTGGGCAGAGCACACTTAAATTCCAATTGTTGGGCATGCTTTCGTCCGACCATATTTTGCAAAGAAGCTCATGCATGCATGCGGCCGGCAATCCATCGGCCCCCGCCATTTTGTTGTTCTTCAGGCGGGTAATTGCTATTCGAACTTTTTTATGGTCGGGCAATGGAACGTCTACTCCATCGTCATCGATTGGGGAATCAGATTCGCCTTCTCCTGACGTTATACTTTCACTGCCATTCAGCAGGCTGCAGAAGTGTTCCCTACAAAGTTTTAGCACGCTATAGTTTTGAAACCTTCTGTTAGTCGCCCCATCTTTTCATAAAATTCTCGACTATTACATATGTATCAGCTGTTCTTTTGCCCTTTACGAAAACCAATGGTTTCGTTTGCAGCTGTACGTAAGCTTCTCGACGTCGAACCTTACTTGTCTTTGTTGACGTGCTTTTATTGCCGCAGAGAGGCGGGTGCGTATCTTGGCTGCAACAAGTGGTCTGAATAAATGTTAGTACCTAGGAGCGTAAGCACGTCTAAAACACTGGAGATGCGTCTTTCGTCTATCACAACACGATCGATTTAGTTGGTGGCTTTTCGATCCGGAGACAGCCAGGTAGCTTCATGAATTTTTCTATACCGAAAAAAGGTCTTATTGTTTCAAAATAGGCGTGTTGGTTCTACGATTATGCTAATTTTTAACAATTTTAGTCTAAAGTATGCTACAGATACTATGCTTCTTCTTAGATTTATCATATTACTGAGGCTTGATGATGAAGCAAAAATATTACTATATTTGTGACTGCTATTTTTACAACTATTAAATCCCCTCAAATAAAAGCTATTGTTGTGAATAAGTATATTTTTACTTGATCCTTCACTACGCCAACTTATTTTAAATTATTTTTTGATAATAAAGGCAAAATTCCAAACTAATTTCCTTTGAAATATTCCCACTTAACTGACAAAGCTTTTTCGAAGTTTGCCAAACACATCACGAGTAATTTTACTGTGCTTTGTGGTTTACACGTTAAAAGTTTGCCTCAAAACGGACAAAATTGGAGAAAACTGACTTTGGTTTACTTGAAATGGCAGGTCATCACACATTCTACCATTTGGGCTGCGGTGGTCGACAGAATAGACAGGTCTAAATGAAACCTATACTATTTAAGCATACGCACATACATACATATGCATATGCATATAAACTTGTATGCACATGTGAACTAAAAGCCTCTAAACAGCAAGTGTATTGGACTCATTACTGAGCCAGGTCTGGTCGGCATTTAGGCATAATAAAATTTTCAACTCAAAATCATTTCCGAGGCTTATTTGATATTCCCATTTAATAGTCACACTTTAATTGTGTCTTTAACTTTGATGATATCATTTAGAGCTTGAACATAAACTGAGTATATGGTGCATTGCTTACATTTGTAATTACATACACATATACTGAATCTACTTGTATATGCCTATGTGTGTACATACATATGTACATAATGAATATGTAGGAAAGTGGTTTGATGTGTGTGATTTCGCTGCGCCGGCTTTCTGTTCTAACAGTTTGAACCATTTACCGCCTTTTAAAGCATCCTTGCTTCTGTGTGCGTATGTGTAGAATGACACAAATTCCGCATCCGAAATCCTTAAATCATGTCACTCGGCCAACTTTAGTGCCACACTCTCTGACACTTACCTACCGTCATCAGTTGTCTTTATGTCTGCGCTGGTAGACAGAATTTGTGTGTATTTGCATATTTACATATTAATATTGTCTCGCATATGCATGTGGTCTGTATGAGCGTGGAAAATTGGGTATGCATTAAAATCTTTGGTCTGTTTGAAATATTCAAATTTTATTTAACCATTCCTCTTTGTATGAAGCTCACATGTAAGTAAAAAATGAAAATGTGAAAACAAAACACAGAAAGCACATCCAAATTTTGGAAATGTAACCCATGTCATTTATGAGTTGCAGCTTGAAGCTTACATTTTCCTGAATCTATGGTAAATGAAGGAGAAAACAAAAGATATAAAATTGGCAAGTTTTAAATAAAGTTTTCATTACATTTCTCAAACTGTTTCTTTTAACTACTCTATCGTAGTTTATTTTTTCTTATATTTAGTATTATTTTTATGTAATGAAGAAAAAACTCCTAATTTGAAAGACTATATGTCGCCAAATTTCGTTTCTCGTTGATGACAATACTTATGGTGGCATCTCTTCCTACGGAAGATATTCTAGAGCATAGAATGAAAATATACGAAATATATGTACATATGTACATTTGGGCTAAAAAATCACTCGGAAATTGTAATCAACATTCTACCGTTTGAGCTGCCCCCGGTAAATAATATTAAAAAAAAAATGTATTTTAAGTTGGTAGGACTGTCCTTAATTACTATGAGAAATATGAGCGCGATCTGTCAACCAGTTTGTTTAAAGGAGTTGCTTAAGTCGGTGCACCTCAGTAGTGCGTTGCGATTTTTACAATGGATAAAAATATCGAACAAAGAATTTGTATCAAATTGTGTGTTTGTAACGAAATTTCGTGTGCGGAATCAATGCGAATGTTAGAAAAGGCTTACTGTGATTCAGGTTTATCAAAAACACAAGTCTAAGAGTGGTATGAAGCCTTGAAAGACGGTCGAGATACGTTGATCTCTCGCGAGTCCGTTCGAATCATTTTGATGTATGTATATTTTGGGTATGAAACGCTTTCTTGCTCGACTAGTCCGCATGGAACAGATTTTTTTTTTTTAAAAAGAGTGCCGTAGACAGATCTATTTGGACATGCATGATCGTGCGAATTCCGATCCCGCATTCATGGAGAGCGTTATAACTGCCCAGGAGACATGGAGACCAAAAAACGACCACGCCTAGCCGTTCAAAATGCTCATTGTTTTTTCGATATTCGTGGTTCGGTGCATCATGAATTTGTTCCGGCCAATAATGAGTTCTATTTGGCCGTATTGAGGGGTTTGCGTGAATACACACATCAAAAACGGCCGGAATTGTGGAAGAACAACTCATGGGTTGCACACGATGATAATGTACCACAGGATCGAGCCACGATTGTGACCGAATTTAAAGTCTAAAGCGCAACGAATTCCATCGGTCAACCACCGTATTCACCACATTTGGTTCCATGTGATTTTTTCTTGTTCTCCAAACTGAAATTGCCGCTTCGTGGAACCCTTTTTCAGTCGATCGAATAGATAAAATGAAATTCGCAGAAGGAGCTGAAGGCCTTCCCAAAAAGTGCGTATGAAAATTGTTTCGAGGTCTGAAAAAACCATTGGCATAAGTGTGTTACATTTGGTTTGGGATAATTTGAAGGCGAAAAAATAAATATTGATGAATAATTTAATACATTGCGTTTTATTTACATTTTTGTCAAAATGAAATGAACAAAATAGAAATTTACGACCTTTATTTCCTATATTTAGACTTGCTACATGAACGAATACTCCCAAGCCAACCGAATGCAGCGGTCGCCATGTTGTAGCAATTACTGCTAAGGTCTAATTATACCCTTATCAATATTCTATTTTCAGAGTTTGCCTCAGTATTAATTGTATACAATACAATTTTAGCTTTTTATAATTGGCTAACTGGAGGAGGTTGAAAGAACAGCCAGTGGAAGGAAAAAGAAAATTGCTTAAAAGTTAAGGGAAACTATATTCAGACCTCATTTCGAGATGTAAAGGAGAAATATTGCGCTGTTCAAATTTCGTTCGTTAAATCTTATCGTGAAAGATTGATTTTCTTTCAGACAGTGGTAGAGCTTTTAACTCTGCATACTTCATTTTTCCGCTAAGGTTGGTAAATTGTATACTGATACAGGTAGACCTCAATGGGGAAAATAGAAAAATTTCTTTGGTTGGAAACATTTTCGGTGGTAATAATTACAGGAAAGATTAAAGATCCTTATAGAAGAACACAAACCATTCTCATGAAATTTTTAACACCGAAATGGAAAATTCGGAGTTCCTATGAAATATCTATACAATATAAACGGTCAGCATGATTTAACCATGTCCGTTTGTCCGCCTACACACCTATCGCTGTATACACGCGAACTATTCCTTCAGTTTTTAAGATATCGACCTGAAATTTTGAATACGTCCTTTTCTCCGCAAAAAGCTGCTTATTTGTCGGAATCGCCGATGTCGAGTCACTATAGCATAAAGTTGTTATACAAATTTAAAGATCGGTATCAAGTGCTAGCATGGAAAGTTTTTTCGTTTGACGAGACATCTCCGCAATATTTTGCATGGGTTATTGCCTAAGGCATAGATGGAATCTCTGAAAAAATAATTCAGATTGACAAAACCAAGTTCTTGAAGCAATATTTTGTATCTGTGAAGGGTATTATAGCTTCGCTGGAACAGAAGTAAACGTTTTTTTTTCATGTTTTCGGTTACATTAATTTCAATGCATCTTTTATCTTGACAACTGGAACCTTCAACGGACTTGTTATCATCGTCGGTATATTTGGAAGTTTGCGATTTTATGTCAGGAGCACTTTCACCCACTTTACACTACCGCTCACTTTTAATTTTACTACAGATATACATATGTACATATAAGTATATATTTTTACATACCAACTCCGCTCGTTATCCCCGACAACTCGAAAAGTGAACATGTGTATGCGGGTTCGGTTTTGTTTGACTTGTGGTTATGTTGGCTGCCCACATACATACCTACATTATCTATGTGCATATTAATAGATGAATGTATGGTACTTGTCAGTATTTTCACTCAAACCTAACTATGACCGATTTGGGCACCGCCGACCTCTGTTGTTCTTCTGGCTGTGCGTGGGGCTTGTTACCCGGTTCACTCTCTATGCTCTGCTACGCCTTTTTTGTCAACTAAATTTATGCATTCATATGCATTTTGTTGTTGCTACTATGCATATTTCTTGACCGTGTTTTGTGCCTTAATCCAAATCATAATATCCGATCCGTGTCGCATGCGTAACTTGGGTAGCCTTTGACCGTGACTCGCATCAAGCCGTCAAGCTTTTGTTTTGCTTTTATTCACATTACTTCTAATTTATATTCACGTTTTCCCTATTAAATGTGTAATTTAGTAGTTTCGGCATCCAAAAATTTGTCTTTATTGTCATTTAAGCAAAAAAACTGTGCGTCTATGTCGCCTACAAGCTTATCTCACATGCCTTGCCGCTCAATCTTGTTGCGACTGACACGCTCGGACCCACTTGTCGATTTCGTTAATGTGGTCGCTCTTGTTTTTAATGCCGTGGTTTGTGTTTTTGATTGACACTTCGTTTGTTTTGTCTTAACTAGGCTTGTTATTTCGCCCTTTCTATGGCGAGTTTTTGGTTATAAATTTATTTTAAAACGTTTCTGATGTTTTCAACGGCGGCATTAGGTGTGTCATTAACAGTTAATTTATTAATTAGTTATGCAAATTGACTTAATTTACTTTTTTAATTACCTGTAGTGATTAAATTTTTATTTCGGACCTAAGTTTTTCTTTAGTAAGCTTGAGTTCCTCATTAGTATATACAGTTATGCTGGATTTTCCTTCTTTTTGCTTTAATATTAAACCATATTTAATTTAATATTAATTACAAACTTGTGTATTTCGTATTTAATTTTGTTAATCTGAATTAAATGTAGTCTTATTCTTCTTTAGAGGCTATTTTAATAACCTAGTTTGAGTATAAGTTTAGTTAGCTTGATCTGATAGAAACATAAAATAAATTCTAACTGAGAACTACTGTATTATTTTTCTCTAAATCTGAAACGTTACGGCCTTACGAATCTCCAAAACTTTTTATTTTTAAACGTATTTTTGTCCACTGATGTTGTCTTCGTCCACACTTCTATACAGTGCCTTACATAGAGTTCCAAAAAGTATAGTATTTGAGGTTGTAGTATAGCAATACGACCCTTTTTTATTATGTTTAGAAAATGAGGTAATTGTTCCTAGTCCGTAATTGTTAAAGATTATCAAAGAGTAAACGGCCTCAGAACGCTATGAGGATTATATTTTTGGCGAAACTAATTTATGGATGTTATAAGTTCAAGAAGAGAACTTTCTGCGAGTTGTTTCATAGTGTTCGGGAGCTGGGTCAAGATTTAGTATTTTTATTGATACGATATTTTTTACAGAACACGACTTTGACCGAGGTTACGCCCATTAATAAAGAGTGATCGGTTTCGAGGTTACCTACTTTTTTAAAGAAAAAACACCGAAACTTCAAATTTAATGGAGAATTTCTATTCTCATTCGAAAGAACATTATTTGGCATTTGTTTTTTTTTTTAAGATTATCTCTTTAGAATGTTGGCCGTGGCTACGTCTCAGATGGTCCATTGAGTACAATTTTCGATGACTCGTTCGAGCATTTCGACTAGTAACTGACGAAACACATGCGAAGTGGGATTGTTCGCACAGACCTTAAACTTTTAATATCCCTATAGAAAAAGTCCAACGGTGTGATATCACACGATCTGGTGGCCAATCGATCGACTCAAAACGTGAAATTAGCTGCTCACCGAAGTAGGAATTTGCGCTGTCTTGTGGAAACGAAATGTCGCCAAGATTCAAATTTCAGGAATCAAATAGTCAGTTATCATGGCGCGATAATGGTCGCCATTGACGGTTACGTTCTCACCGGCATCATTTTTGAAGAAATATGAACTGATGATTCCACCGGCCTAAAAACCATGTTTAAACGTTGTTTTTTCTGAATGAAATGGCTGCTCATTTCCTTTTGTTTATCTTCATACCCATTCAGCCAGAGATGGGTATCAGCAAAATTTAGTACGAAAACTTCGGATCCTCTTGGAACTTTTCAAGAGCTCATAGAACGAAGCGATGTCGCTTGGGATGGTGGTGACGTAAAATGCGCCAAGTCGTTCCACAAGTCAGTTCGAGTTGCTGCGAATGGCGCTGAATCGATTCTCTTCGGTCTTCGTGTACTCTTTCAGCTACGCTGGTATATTTTCTTCACTGCGTGCTTGACAGGGTCTATTCGGTCGAATATTATAATAACAAAAATAACAAGACTGCTTGACATGACACACGCGTGATCTGTCAAAAAAAGGGTTTTGAAAAAAGTACCTACTTGGATCACCCGTTAGTATCGCCGATAAAATCCATTTGTTCACTGATTGTCGAAACATGAGACCCGCAAAGCATCAACGTTTTTCTATGGTAATCTTGATAGAAAAAATAGCTTTGAACTTTATGGCGGCGATTCTGTGCTTCTGTGCTTGAAATCGTGGATGTAGCTAAGGGCAGCAGTTAGGTCTCCGTTTTAAGTTAGATTTTTAGTCCATAGTGACTCCACACAATCTGCTGCTTAGGGACAGCACTAACCTGAGGCACACCGATTGCTCGGAAGGCACTGGTGCAAGAACTGTAGGTCCGCGCAATAAATTTTCTGAGCTTATGGTATGCTTTCCGAGCACTTTTCGAGTTAAGCTATTTGCAGCAAATCGGTGTGCAGAAATAAATCTCTTCGCAGCTTTCGCAAGAATCATATTACATTCATAGATAGGCCGTCAGACTGTAACCGGGTTCAGCTTATCTGGATGCAGGGGTGCAAAGGTGTAACCGGGAATGAACTACCTGACAAACTCGCCCGCTCCGTTTCTATATGAGCCAAACCATAGAGGTGCTTCCCCGAAGTGAGGAGAAAGTAAATAGAGATAAACACTGGTAGCTAATTGGAAATTGTCGGTTCAGCAACATGGAGCGGGAAGCTTCCGAGCACTTGTTTGGTTCATACATGGTTCGTTTGAGTCTTTGTTAGGAAGGGGAGGACACAATGGAACACAGAGAGTCGGAATCTATTTTTTATTTTATTCTATCTAGTATCTAGTTCGTAGCGTCAACTAAAGTAGCTCAACTCGTTGTGTCAGTTAAAAATTTCAACGGGAAAAATATGCAAAAATCTGACAATCGACCATCAAACGACAGCACAGTGAAAAGCATTTATGGAGTCGATCAAAATAGATATAGTTAGGAAACGTTTTCTCCTGCCCTTCTAAAATCTTTTATTCACATCTTAGAAGAATTGCGAGTCAATTTCATAAATTCATTCAATTGTAATGAAAATGGTGATAAGTTTGAACAAAAATGTTAGTTGACATAATTGTTGTTTGATCAAAAATAATATGCAAATTTATGCATCACAAGACAAATTTGTGAGGTGCGAAAAAACACTAAATCACAGAAGTAATAATAGCAACAACAGCACCAACGCCAAACGAAATGAACTCTTTCTTTCGCCAATCAAGCCATGAAAATTAACAGAATGCCTCGAGATGCAATGAATTTACAAAAAATGCAAAATCCATATATGCGAAAAAAATTTTATGTTCTGCTGCAAAAACGCTAACAAATTAGTATGAATATGCAAAATTGGAAAACAACAACAACAACACATTCCATACAGGTAGGGGACGAAACCCTTTGCCATCGTGGACAAGCTTTTTTCCCCTTTGATTTCTGCTTAAGCTACCTGAAGTGGTAACCGCTCATAAAAAACTGTTGTCATAGCTGAAGCAAAAGCATTTACAACAACGACCATGACAAGCTACAACATAAACACTTAAGCATAAAAACAACAAGCGAAAAGTCAGTTACAAAACCAAAAACAAAAACAAAAAGCACCATGAGCAACCGAAACGATAATGTTGAACGCATCAAAAGCGAAGCGTCAGCAACCGGTAGCGGTGACGTTGGCGGTGGCGATGGCTCCGACGGCGACAGCGTCGGCAACTTATATCACAACAGTCAACAGCAATCAACGTGTGTCAGCAACGTCATCATCGATCGGCGGCCGGGCTCAAATTACATGGCACTCGCACACACACACACACCTATATGTATGTATATATATATATATATATATATAGATATGATGCAAACTACAACAATCAACAGAAAGACTAATCGCAAAAAATTATAACTACAAAAACAACAAATGATAACTAAAATAAAATACACTGCAAGGAAGGACAACAACAACAATGCGATGCTCCATCGATTCGTGCCACCAACTTTTTTTGCTGTTGTTGTTGGCGTCGTTTCTCGTCGTCATCGTCGTTGGCCCCACTCAATGTAATCAAGCGTTAAGTGATTCTACGAAAGTTGCAACGCTGTGGCAAGCACCAGCCGCCAGTGGTTGCCTGGTTACCCAGCTGGTGTTGTTGTTGCTCTTGTTCTGTGGTTACTTTCGTGTCATTGCTGTGCTGTTGCTGTTGCCTGCAGCCAACAGTGTTGCTTTGCGTCGTTTACTCTCCGCTGCTTTCATACTTTGCGCCAAAATGCAAAAGAACAATGTGCAACAGACGAAAATGATATTAACAACAATAACAAAGTGGTAGAAACTACCACTTTGACTGCGCAAAGGTTAACTGAAGCCAAGCTTGACTTGTGACTTACGATTGAACGCTGCTTCGATAAAAACAAAAAACCAGTCAGCGCGCTGACAGCATAATGTTCAAACACTAATGATAAGCGGTGAAAATTTAAATGCGGATTTAATTATTCGATTTTTCATATCTTCGACAACGGTTTGCACTGAGATTATCTATAAGCTTTATATCTGAGATGAAAGATTTAGTAGACATCTGATTGTTCCGCTTAATTGTCTCCGGACTAGTCTACTGGTGGCTTAACGCCGCAAATCCAACAGAATGAGTAGCTCTGTTCACCAAACAATGGTTTGTAACACTTAAAACTAATCGAAATAGATGCAGGGTCGTACACATACTTATAAATCAATCGATTAGGATGACGAGGCAAGTTGAAATCCGTCTGTCCGTTGTGCAAGCGATACCTTGAGTAAAAATTCAGAAATCTTACTTGGTACACCTGTTCTGGGTGCCGCCCACATTTAAGTGAAAACCCACAACTCAGGACCTACTCAACCGATATCGACCAATAGTGGTACCTACTAATATCTTGTCAGTCTGTTTCTCCAGTACGAAAATGAGCGAAATCTGGCTAAAACTATTCCTAATGCCCAACATTCTTGTCTTTTTCTTCTACTTTACTGGCATAGACACCACTTAAGCGGATATAGCCAAGTTAACAACAGCGCGCCGGTCGTATCTTTTCGAGACGAGATACGAAGTGCAGCTAGGTCCTTATCCAACTGATCTCTTCAACGGAGTGGAGGTCTTCCTCTGGCTCTGCTTATACTGGCGGGTATTGAATCGAAAACACTCAAAGCTGGAGTGTTCTCTTCCAGCCGCTGTATCTTGATTATCTGAACGATGTACATGTCTCCGTATAACTCGTTCGATTCATCGACTGCGGTATTCGCAATTGCCATTGCACAAAACTTCATAAATCTTCCGCAAAATCTGTTCTCGAACACTCTTAATGCCGACTTATCAAATGTGGACTAATGGAGTTTGGTCTTTGTCGTCGAGAGAGGGCTATACTTCTCAATTTCGTACTCCGTTCAGAGTAGCACCTGTGAGAGTGATTCTACGTTTGATTTTAAGGCTGATATTGTTTTTGGGGTTGACGTTTGTTCCAAAGAAATTTTCTACAACTTCAAAGTTATGACCCTATACCAAAGATTTCATTTTGCCTAAACTAAATAAAATAGGGTGAAAACTTGCCGTAATATAACGTTTTTTGAACTGCATGATGGTGTACCTTAAGGAGACTATTAGAGGATATTATTAGTATCATATGTACTCGTATAATATGTGAAATGCAAATAGTATCTGTTAAAACCTAGAAAATACATGCTTTAGACCCCTTATACCTAATATACAATTTTCAAACTTCCGGTTGGCTTCATATATGGAAGTTGTTCAGATTGGATGCCAAAGCATAGCTATGTATATGTCATACAAAGTAGTTTCTGAAGTTTGCCTTTCCTCTTGTATTTTTGCTTTTTTTAAGTGTTTTGTGTGGCTGATTACACCGGTCAACAGCATTTTTGGTCACTGGTTATACGTACCTAAATTTTCTTGCTTTTATAACTCGAAATAAGAACAATAATAGAGAAAATTCATTTGCTGTTATGTAAAATAAGTTGAAAAATTCAATTTTCAATTTCAATTTTTTTAAATTGACTCCAGAAATAAACTATTTTACTTTTCTAGTCATCTTCCGTAGAATTTTCACTTAATAACCCCCAAATATAGTCTCCCATCACACCTTCAGTATATTGTCCTTGGTAACGCCTCTCAAATTCCATTTTATCTTGATGGAAGCGTTCTCCTTATTCTTCCGAATCAAATTTTTAATTTTTTTATTTTATCTTTAAATTTACTTAAATGAGAGTGAACATGTGCATCTTCAGAGACGTTCTACAGTCGATAATGGATGGATCATATCAGTTATTAGTTCGTTATTTTTAGCCTTATGGTTTCGAAGGAAGCTATACTCTACTGCCTTAAACCGGTTCCAGGCCTTTTCTTTTTGCACTAACTTCGAGAAAATGTAATAATAATTATTTTTTTTTTGGGTGCCTGTAAAAATTCAACTTTTATTTTTGCCTCTGAAAATTTTGAAAAAAATAAAAAGAAATGTATTAAAACACAACTAATATTATCAAATTAGTTAATAAATATTACAAAAATAAGGAAAGAAATCCTTAAATATGTTATAAGAACTACAAGACACATGTAGAGCCCACAGTGCTAATTTTTAACAGGCATATTGAAGTAGGCTTGATTTCAGTCGCAGATCCTTAATTTTAATAAATTCATTGCAACTTCTCTAAGGCATTTTGTACTAGTTGTTACCGAAAAAAAATCATTAAACACATTATTTCTCTGCGATTTGCAAACACATACTGTCGAACACAACCAGCAATGCGAACGTACTCTTCCCTGTCTTTTGACGGCAATATTCCACGAAAACCGACATTATATAAAGCAGATACCTCATATATTTTGGGATTAGAGAACAAACACAAATATAAATCGTCGAAAATCGCTTTACTGTGCCAAGTCAAGACTTTGTTTAAAGATCCAGGTGTTTCAGTCGATGTTTGAGAGCTCGCAATGTCGAAGTGAAGAGTGATACGTCTAAGGTAATTAGTTTTTTTGATTTCTTGAAAGAAACTGGCAACAATATGTTTGTATACCACTCAGAATTTTCTGTTCTGCGTCGTTCCAGTGGTATGTTTGCAACAATCCAATTTTTCCACAAAAACTGGCAAATATTTTCTCGAAAGTAATCCACGCGCGAAAAGCTTTTTTTTTTGGTTTCGGGTTATTTTGAAACATGGATACAGTCGACTGTATTTTAATTTCGATTTGTAAATTTACGATTCACCACCTGTCACGTAGTCACAGACGTGCTCAGAAGCATCGTTTCGAATTTTTTTAATATTTCTCTCCGCCAATTGACACGAGTCTGTTTTGAGCGTTCAACAAATTGTGTGCAATGTCCGGTCAAAAAATTGTTCTACAATAAAATGTTAATGCAAATTGCATATTAAATTTATGCTAGCCCCACTAATGGCTATAGGTCTCTTAACTCCACGATAGGTCACATGACGATTTTGCAATATCAGTTTGCACACAGCATCAATAGTTTCCGGAACAACAACTGATTTTGGACGATGTTTACGAATTTCATCTTGGAATAATCTACAAGGTGCGTTCCAAAGTAAACAGGACTTAAAAAAAAAACAGAACAAATGGTTTTTTCGGCAAAATGAATTTATTTTATTCAAAATAGTCTCCTTCTGCTTCAATACAGCTTTTTGCACGGTCCAAAAGCATGTCGAACGAGTGTTTTTTGGCTCGTTCGCCGATATGGCCGATATGGCCGCCAGTATGTCGGTGCAAGCTTTTTGAATGGAGTTTACGCTTGCATAACACTTTCCTTTCATGTTCAAATGCATTTTGCCGGAAAGGAAGAAGTCGCACGGTGCCATAACATGTGAATACGGGAGTGGTTAATGGTTAAAATGTGATTTTTCGTCAAATAATCGGTCACAAGCGTCCTTCGAATGTTGGATTCTGAGCGATTTTTGGTCGTCAGTCAATTTGTGCCTTTCGTAAGCCCAAATGTTCGGTCAAAATGCGATAAATCGATGTTTTGGAGATTTTCAATTCCATTTCCATTAATCTCAATGATGATTTCGGCTGATTTTTGGTGAACTCACGCACAGTTTCGATGGAATTTCCGGTGATTACGGATTTTTATTGGCCCACATGTTGTTCGTCATTTATGTCCTCACGACCGCTTTGAAAACGTTGAAACCACTCGTGCACTTTGCTGCGGGTTGGCAATCATCGCTATAAACTTGTTTCATCAATTGCAATGTTTCGGTAAAAGTTTTACCAATTTTAAAACAAAATTTAATGTTGGTTCTTTGTTCGAAGCTCATTTTCGCACCGATGACCATACTGACACTTAAAACGCAATAACTTCACTTCGGATCAATGAAATGTCATGATATACTCACTGGACAATCGACAGACATAGCAGATTCTAACGCACCAGTCGACATATAGATGGCGCCACCAGGGGGCGCTAGATTCAAAAGTTCTCTTTACTTTGGAACGCTCCTTGCATGATCTCGATTGAATTTATCATACCATCGATAAAAGCTGGGCTCTAATGGAGCTTCACGGTAAACATTTAATTAGGTTCGTCGATTTGCTGTTACTGAGTCAATCTGATTCGAAATATATTAAAATTAATCGCGCTAAAATGTTTGCGATTTAATTCCAATTTATGTGCGAAATTTATATTTAAGTAACTGTAAATAACATGAATAGCGATCGTATGGCAAAACGTAAGATCGCTATAACTACTTAAAACGCAAATATTTTTTATTGGTAATCGTCCTTTTCTCAAATATATTTGCTGACTACCAGAACACATTAGGTAAATACCATGCTCAAATAAATTTTTCTTGTTCACCTGTCTTATGCAATATAACCTCCAAATTTTTATCCAAAAAATCAAAAATCTTCTTTTTAGGCCTTTCCAATAGGTGTGCCTCTTAAGAAAGTCATTCATTACCTTATATTTTCACTCTAACCGATTGTTTCATTAAATTCGACTATATGGTTACATACAATAAATAAAATCAAACATGTTCGCCAATTACGAAATAGTTTCCTTATGAATTCCACTAATTAACCATAAAAGTTAATTCGTTTGGGTATTAAAAAAAAGCTGTGTTATGTATAGGTTTTCCATAGTCTAATATCAATTTCCCGATATCTTCTAACTGGTAATACTTGGTTGCCTAATAACCAATCGTAATTAGAACATACATATGTATATATATATTTATTATGGAATCATATTACTACGCATTCCATGCCACTTGGGGCACAGTAAAAAATCTTAAGTAAAAGAAGTTTTATTACGCCAGCTGCCATTCAATCTTTTTGCAGCACTAAATTCTTCCACTAATGCTATTAAATATTTCTACCTTCGACGCTTCTTCCCTCCCATCCAACAGCTACTATCTGAAGTCAACGACAAGGTGAACTCGTAACAATCCTAGACGCTTGCGGTCGCAACCATTTGCTGCCACTCTGCGATAATGATGCCCCTCTATCCATATACATTTGTATGTATGTTGTTGCATTTATGCTGTTTTCATAAATTTTATTCAATTTGACAATTACTGCGCTACAAAAAAGAAGTGGCAACGGTGGCATCATCAGAGATACAAAAACCCATGCGCCGCGCCACAATCGCGCTCATAAATATGGAATATTAATGTGGACTAACGCATAAAATTGGCGCTCGCAAAAAGGCAACTTGCCACATTCATATGTACATACATGTGTATGTATTGCAACTTGCAACTTGCAACATACGCATACGGGGACCGATTGGCGGTCATAATCAATAGTGCGGCAGCAATGGTGTGCCATCAAGTGTTGTTGAAAAAAGATTTGAGTTATAATTTGTTCTGCTTTGCTCTGATTGGCTATCGCCGGCCAGGTGGTCGGTTAGCTGCTTACCTCGCAGAGTTCTTACGTTGCATGTCTTTCTCTGCTTTTTGCCAACTTTTATGACTTGTTTACGTTTGCGTTGCTGTGCGCCACTACCTGCGTAATCGTCGTGCCAATATTATTCCAGAGATCTCTTCCTTATTCCTTTCAGCTACGTTGATTTTCGATTTTTCTTCTGTGTCTAGCTCTTGGTTGGTTTTATTTAGAAGTCTTCTTTTTGCACTGATTGCATACTAAAAATACGCTGCACGCTTAGTGTCTGTTAATCACCACTTGCGCTTCGCGACCTCATCGCGTCCGCAACCTGTATTTCGACTTGACTTATTCCTTCTTAACTTCACAGCGCGTTGTCTGCTTCATTGAATTGTTATTTTTTTCTGTTTTTGCTGAAAGTATTTAACCCTTAGATGAACAAGTGGAACATTCAATAAATAGTGCAATTAAAAATCTCTGATATCGGAAAGATTTAGTTTTGAGCTTGTATTCTAAGGAAACAAAATTTCTACAACAATTCCAAAACAATAAGTTTGATGTAGTAAAAAATAGTCTCATTTGCTTGTATTGCGCCCAGTTTCAAACACAGAGCTCGAAAAATGTAATCACTTTGCGGAAGCGCCTTTCATTTTTTTGCACACAAGCCCTTAAGCGGTCCGATCATTGATCAATAGCAGCACGTACAGTTTATATTTGTATTGACGAAGTTGGATGGCGACCACCTTGAACCCTCAGAATAAAGTTTTTTGCGTCTTAAGTAGTTTTTGCATTGGTTCTTCAACAGTAAATATTTTTCATCCCTAAAAAGAATATTTTCATGGTCATTGACGGCGTTCCAATGAAGAATCCGCTTAAATTTCTGGAGTCTAATTTGCTTCAATCAGATTTACGGACGGTCGACCCTTAAGTGGAGATCATTTCGAATAAGTTACGTTAGGTTAATCTGGTAGGCCCATAAGCCACGTATAAAACAGTTTGCGATACCAAATGGAGTTCAGTTGCTAAGTCCAAGAGGAGTAGTCAATGTGTAGGATGCCTGCGTTTGACGCGAATTTTAACAGACTCTGCGGCCACACTATCGATACATCCTCCAGTGTATCATGCAATGGGGAACCCAGATGCCTACAACGTAGTCTTGCCAATGCGGGGCAAGTGCACAAGAGATGTTCCATTGTTTCCCTGGTGCCCTGCTTTAGACATTTCTTGCAGTCTTCATGAGACTCCTCCGTGTGTCGCCACCAGACAGTGGCCAGTTAGTATTGCCGTCATGTTCCTACAGTCTCTTCTATCGAGTGCCAATAGGAGTTTTGTGTTCCCATATCAATAAGTCGCAGAAATTCCCTTAAAAAACAGAAGATTATAGCAAGGGAAATGTGTTGGTCGATATACAAAAATCTCTGTTATCGGAATAATCTTCTGTTTTCTAAGGGAATTTCTGCGAAAGCGATCGCGAACAGTTGTTGTGACTGAATTGGCTCGAAACACGCAAAGAAGACCACTTCTTTTTCTATCATCAACTGAATCACGGTTAACAAGACAATACCTATTGCACTATATACTAAAGGGTTAATCATCGATTCTGTTACTCTCAAGTAATCTCAACTGACGCCCAAGCGCCTCGAGGCAACTTGCAACAACGGCATCAGTCACTTGGCTTTTCTGCTCCACTTGGCGGCTTTTCACAATATTATTTTTATGCAGCTGGACAGTTCTGATATGCGCTCGTACCCTTATTCATCAGGACTATAAATACTATTTTTACAGTATGGCTAAGGCGCCGCGCACGCAATGCTGTCCAAACTTGTTCTTTGATTTTTTGGAGCAATGCGTTGATAGTCACCACAACGGCATAGCTTCACATGAAATATATGTATATTTATATGTATTTAAATCGCAAATGTTTGTAGTAATGCTGTGTATTTGAAACCTTCGAGCGATCGCCGCGTACAGGTGGCTGACCAAAATCTAATGAGTTACGCCAACAGCCAGAGCATAGAAGTTAGCGAATATAAAACCTCATATTTTATAAGTGTATATGTAGATGCAAAGTCATTAGGGTGATCCTTAAAAGAAACTAATTTAAAATTTATGGGCTAAAATGAAGCTAAATACAAAACCAGTAAGGAAAGGCTAATAGGGAGTCCACATATTCAGAACCGAGGACTCTTGTAGGTTATAAAATTCCTTAATATCCTCAGTGAAACTTTTTTAATTAAAAAAATCGTAAATATAAATCCTTTCTACTTTGTATATGTGTAGTTTTTACCCAAAAATCAAATATACATTCTCTTTTGGCTCACCCTAATGTATATTTGTAAAACAGAAGACAAAGGGACTAATTTTCGATTTTCAGTCGCGTCCGAGCTGCTGAAAAACTCTTTAGAAAACGATTTTTCATAACAACTTTTACTTTATCTCAATTGCATATTCAACCAACGAACCACCGTGTAGTAATCACGCATAAATCAGTGGGACCCTTTGCATGGTGCAACCTTCAGCAAACAACATACTGAGATTTTCGCATAGGTGGCAACTCGTTGTGCTGAGAGTATCTTTACTACATTTGCCGACATATTTCTCTGCCAGGTGCTTCTCGGCTATTTCTGCAGCGGTTGCATGGCTGCAAAGTGCGGAATATGCATTTAGCAGGTGATGCTGCAGTTCAGCAACAACAACAATGCATGCTGTAAATGTTTCTGCCTTCGCATATGACCGCACTGCAACTGGTGCCCAGGTTTGTTGCATACACCTTATGTTGCAAGCAGCTGTTTTCTTTAATATACTCTTGCATGCAGAATTCGCTCTTCAAGGCGTCGGCATATGGTTGTTGTAGTGGTTGTGGCATCACTCCCATTTGTTCATTTGCAGGCAGATTAATCAATTTGATTTCTTATGTTGTTGTGTTGCAAGTCCGTTTTTACTAGCCAACGGCTCCATTATAGCGTCTGCGACTGCCGTGTGGCATGCCACGATCCTGGAAACTTTATGCCACGCATTCGCTGTGGCGGAATGCGCCGTTTTGCAGTTGTTATAGGGCTGCTTCTACAAGAAAGATTCTGCAACATAAATCTGTTGTTTTTGCTGCATTACAACTACTTTGTTTTGTTTTTGTTGTAATCGCTTCATAGTTTTACGCTTATCAGCCGATAAACTTGACAAAATGAGCGCAACTAAAAAGTTCGAAAGCGAGCAGCGCTTTAAATTGCGCATATTTGCGGCTACTTGCCACATGCCGTGCCGCATGTGCCATATGACACATTGTAAATATGAAATATGCGACTTAATTGAAATGTCACTCAAATGTATTTACCGTAAAAATGGGTTTTTACTATTTTTGGATCTAAACCAGGCACGCACGCAGACACCCGCTCATGCAACAACATGCAACATGTGATTTACCAACATGTGGCAAGCATGCCACTTTGTGAAGTACCATAACAAGCCATGTCTGTAAGCTGTGGCGCGTAAATACTAAGTCAGTCTCTAAGCTTGTGGCAAGTAAAGTGAGAAATGTTGCAAGTATTTGTTCCAGCCATCAGGGTACAGCATTTGTAGCCGATATGATTGCGTGTCAAATTAGTTGCGCAACTGCAGCTTGCAGCGCAGCATTACAGCAACACTGTGGCAGTTGCACCTGTTGCAGCAAGGAATATGCGCAACAAGCGGTTAGACTAGTAAATTGTAGAATAAGAGTAACAAATTAGGAGAAGAGTTGTGGCTGAACTCCATGTTGCACATACCAAATACTTGTCTATTGTATGTGTGCGTATGCAACATAATCAGTGGACCACATTGCTGCCACTTAGCGTTATGTAGGTGTGCCTGTGTGTAAGTAATGAGCTTCATAATCAATTGTGGCAGTTAGTAATGCTGCCATACCGCTGCCACACATCTGCTTATTGTTGCATAATTTCCACTAACATATTGTCAGTTAATCTAAGTCCGAGCTTGCGCTTACAGAAAGTTGCAAGTATACAGTTTCTAATTGAACGAAGACATAATTTTTTGCCAAGTTTACTGCTTCTCTTACTCTCGTATTTTCCGCATGCCATCATGTCTTCTGCATGCCACACGAACATTAGTTGCATACAAAAACGAATGTGTCAACTGATTGTTGTTGTGGCGTAAGTAAGCAATGGCGGCGATGGTGGTGGCACGCACTTGCCAAGTCGCTGCATGCTGAAGTTAACACTTCGCTGGAGTTGCTGCCGTTTAACAAATACATATAAGCACAAGTACACATATACATATATTTACTAATACATTCCTTGTACTGCTGGAGCCGTCGGTTGTACTTAGCACGCAAGATTTGTTGCTCAGCGCAATTGTCATTGAGCTATTGACAGCTGGTAGAAAGTGTTTGCGCTACGTGCGAAGAAATGTGCAGTGATTTCTGTGAACGCGCTGAGGGAGTTTCTTCCGCGTTGCACATACTTATATGCACCGCATGCCGGCGGGAATGAGAAATGAATTAATGAATAAATTTTAAAATGATTTTTGTAATATAAAAGGTGACCCATATCGATGTTCCATACTTTTTTAAAGAAAAAGTGCAGAAACTTCAAATTGATTGGGAATGTTTGTTATCATTTGAAAGAACATTCTTTGTCTTTTTTTTTGGAGAATATCTCTTTCATATATTGCGGCTTTTCGATGACTCGTTCGAGCATATTGACTGGTAACTGGAGAATGACACGTGTGATAGTTTGCTCCAATGCCAATTGAAGCCTGATTGTCCGCATAGACTTTAGACTTTGCATATTCCAAAGGAAAAAGGCCCATCACGCAAAATTGTCTGCTCACCGAATTTTTCCATTAATAAACCCCTTGATTGGTGCGATGTGTGGAAAGTGGCGCTGCCTTTTGAAATCAAATGTCGCCGAGATGACGAGTTTGAATTTAAAGCATCAAATATTCGGATATCATGGTGCTATAACGGCCGCCATTGACGGTTTGCTTTCTCACCGGCATCATTTTTGAAAATATATATATATATATATACTACACCAACTCGTTGTTTTTTCTGGATGAAATGGCAGTTTTTGAATCACTTCAGGTTGCTTTTCGTCACAAATGCGGCAACTTTGCTTGTTTACATACCCACTAATCAGAAATGTGCCTCATCGCTGAACAAAATTTGGTTCGAAAACGTCGGACCTTCTTGGAACTTTTCCAGAGCCCAATAAGTGTGGCAAAGTCGCTTGTGAAGATCGAGCGGCTTTAATTCTTGACAAGCATTAGCTTGTAGTTTCAATTTAAGATGTCCGAGTTACTGCGCCGAATCGACTCTCCACGGTCTTCGTGGTTCATTTAAACTGTGCGCACACACCATAGCGAAATTTTTTTTTTGATATTTCGGTACAACCTTTTTTATATTAATGTGAAAAATTCAGTGAAAGCCAAGCAGTCATCGAAAACTCGTCTCTCTCAAGTCACCCGAGCTTAATTACGATAACATCGAAAAAGTTTGAGTAACAGTGCTTAAACTCGTTGCGTTTTCCTCTAAGGATATTAACATCACTTGTTTATCGACGCAGCATATTTTGATTAAAATGATTTCGAGTAAATGCTAAACTCGACCAAAGAGATCTACAAAAATCATATTCAGTCAAGGTCGTTGTAAAGATGCGAACGCATCATTGCCGTTGCAGAGTCGTGGATTTTGAATATGATATCAATCCGCCTATATAAAACAGCAAATTACCCATAAGTTTAAGTTTTTTGTTAATAACTTAAGTGAAATTTTACTATGTTATTAATTAATGCTTAAGCAATAGGTTGATACCAGGTAGAAGTGCTGCCTTTATGGTTTCAATTAGCGCTAGATATGACATTTCGATGTATTTCAGTAAAATTGATTATATCCGTTATGTTTAATGGGGACGGCAACAGGTAAAATGAGACAAATATCAGTAACTCTCCAAATTGTTTTTTTTTTGTTTTTTATTGAATCGTAATGAAGTTATTGTTGTACATTTCATTCAAATTGCAACTAGTGAAAAATGTGAGCTAACAAGCAATATTTTTCTAAATTTATAAGGTAAAACAATAAAAGCTCTATAAGAATTTTTGTTTGTTTTAAAAACTAAACAGCTAATTTGGGGGGTGTAAAATTCCAAGTCAGGGTGATGGTGCTAGGTCAGTATAGTAAAACCCTCAAAGGGTTTGGCGTTCGTATGTGTAAGTTTTTTTTATGATATTTTACATTTTTTCTTATGTTATAGTGAACGAAAATTTTGTACCAAATATAGTGTGTAAAAGCTGCTACAACCGTCTAATGGATTGGAAAAATAGATAATAGTGGTTCGCGAGTATGATGTAGATCTTACTTGCTTTTGTATTACAGGGCACTTACAATTTTCCAAATAATCTGAAAAAAAATATGAATGAAAAACATTAGCGATTATTAACATAAGGACTAAAAGAAAATTCCGAAAGAAGATTCTAAATTGCGGATGTCGGAAATAATACTATTTTATACTCCTGCAACATGTTGATAAAGAGTATAATAGCTTTGTTGTTTGAGATATCGAAATAAACCTTAAGGGGGTATTTTGGGTGTTTTTAGTATCCATTTTTTTACTAGTTATTTGTTAATTTTAGAAGAGTACAGAAAAAAATTAAATACTAAAAAAAGTAAAAAATTTCAAAAATTATGAGCTGACGAAGTGGGGGGTCTCTAAAAATTTCCACGTGACCATACCCATGATTTCAACCCTCCTAGTTATCTGAAACCAAAAAAAAAGATTATTAATCTAGAATAATGCCGCAATGGCCGGAATTACGGACAAGTGGGAAACAATTTTTTTCACAAAATGGCGACTGCCTGAAAAAAAAAGTTCAAAAAAGTTTTTGGTTCACTTTTTCTGACTATTTCGAGTTTTTTTTAAAATAATAAAAATAAAAATTTGGGAATGGGGCTAGTTCCAATCATAGACAAGCCTATAAAGAAGACTCTATAAAAATTTCAAGTAAATCGGTCCAGTAGAATCTTAGAAATCGTGGGTATCGTTCCGAAAAAGTCATTTTTTGAGAAAAATCGGCTGTATCTCCGAAAATAAGTCGACTTTTGAAAAATCCTTCCAAGGTCATATTTTTGAAAGTCTAAACTTTCAAGATATGCAAAAAAAATCGATTTTTTCAAAATCCTAGACAAGAATACCCACTGCCACGCTCACAATACGTCATTAATCGAAACCCTATTACATTACATTACCCATTTACATAACTAAGCAATAAATTATGGTATAAACCCATAATTTAGATTGCGGTAGAAACAAGCATATGTATAGGCTAAAAATCTTGTGAAAAGATGCGTGGCTCCATCCTATACCAGGCTTAATGTAAATATCTCCCACACCTTTCTAGCAAAAATTATCTAATTCGCTTAAAACAAATTCTTTAAGAACTCCTACCGACAGTGTGCAAATGGATGTAATCGGACTATAACCTAAGCGTCTACTCTTATAACGGTTTTTCTAAAAACTCCTAAAAGTCAAATAGTAAAAAGTTCAATGCACCAAAGTCACTAAATTTTACACCCAAGATGACACATGAGGGTACTATAGGAACGGGGCTTTGAATTGGACGACGGCCATGTCACCGCCCACAATTAGGTATATCTATTTCTAGTCTTACTTAATGAATATCAACTAAATTTTATACATAATATTCTTCTAATAATAATATACTACAATGCAAAAATGGGGGATATCAGACCACAATCACGCCTAATTCCCATATACTTAATATAGTTTGAAATTGCATTTGATTCTTTCCACCGCTGAATGTATCCGGATAGAACATAGCTGTTCAAGCGTATGTAAGTGGACCCCAGTGCGTATGC
Source organism: Bactrocera neohumeralis (assembly GCF_024586455.1). Classification (NCBI taxonomy): domain Eukaryota; kingdom Metazoa; phylum Arthropoda; class Insecta; order Diptera; family Tephritidae; genus Bactrocera; species Bactrocera neohumeralis. Next base: position 46,073,038 of record NC_065922.1, read on the forward strand.
CGACTTTTGGAAGAAAATACCGGTCAATCTGTGAGATGTATTATTGTAATTGGGAGGCAATCCTTTCCATTCCTTCACATAGTATGTCTGTAAATAAAAAATAGGTTAAATCATGTCAATACTTTTCTTAGTCCCTATATACCTAATATAAAGATTTTCGAAGTTCCAGTTGACTTAATGCCATCTACATCGGCCAATGTGGGGTTAGTTTAGTGCAATTAGGTAAGTGTATATTTTATTAACAGTGTATCTTTGTGCTTAAAATGGGTAAAACGATCTAAAAATAGTTTAAGCCCCCATATAATTGATATTCGATTTTTTGAAACATCCGGCTGACTTTACTCCATATTTGTATAGGTTTATATTTATAAAACTGCTTGAAAATTGGTTTCCAAGTATGCTTGTGTGATCTTTTTGGGTACTTTAGGTCTTATGTTAGGATGGTTTTAACATAATTTTCGTTGAAGGGAAGTAGAATATAACAATAAATCTATGCTAGTCTATGACCTTCAAAATAAGTTAATATGATATCAATTATGATTGTAATGTATGAGATTTAACCCTTTCGCTAAATTTATTCATATTGCCAACAACTGAAGGTATTCAACCGACTTTGATCCACGAAAGTTGCAAGACTATAAAATATTCGATTATACCTGAACTTGGCCCTCCCTTACTTGATTAACTGCAGTTAACGCGCAAACGCGAGCTCAACCCTTCCTTGTTTGGTTTTTTTTTAGTTTTGCAATTAATCACATATGTATATTCGATCGTTTTTGATTTATTTTAATATTTTGAAGATCATTTTTGGTTTCCATGAAAATATTAATCTTACCCAATGGTTACTCATACGACATGTTGTACTTTTGAATTAAATCTTCACTTTTCTAGCAGTCGTAAGAACGAATATCTACATAGAAGGCTCTGGATTTTACGAACCTTAATAACATTTACTCTATTCACATTTTACAAGCATTTCCTTTTCACTTTTCGCTAACTGAAAGCAGCTGAGAATACACTGCCTTATCTTACCAGCCACTTCTAAGTCACACACATTATTTTATTCGCAGCAGACTACTGCCACAGTCAGACTCTGCGCGCACAAAGCTTCTCCGCATTCACCTGTTTGCATTAAATGCGTAGAATATGGACGAATATACGTGCAACAAGGCGAATACTTGCCAACTCGTAAGTCAGACAATATGAACGGGATTGCGTTGCCAATTAAAATGCCTCCGCAGGCAGTCAACACGCAGCTACGCTCGTTCAAAGCTGCTGCATTTCCTGTTGCTTAGCAAAAGGGCAATTTCTTTTGCAGTGTGTAGCAGTGGTGCAAGGTTCTTGTTGTTGTTGTTGCTAAGCACAACTCTTGCGTTGTCATTTACTTAGACAAATATCTATGTGTGAGTGTATTCATGCAGCGTTTTTCTGCATCATTCATAAAATCCCAACTTCTTCACACACTTTTCCATTTCATTCGCTGTCATACGCACGTTCTTCAGCAGGTAAGCTCTGGTGAGGGGGAAAGCACTGCAAGGCAACTACAATTGTCGCCAATTTAAAATGGCAATTGGCATTACTGGCATTGTTCGCATGTTTTCCCTTTTACATTCGTTCTTTCTTTGGCTGCTGTTTCTTTGCTATGCCTTCACTTTGCCGCCGTGACTGCCTAATGATGGTAAATCAAGCGCGTAAAGCTATGCGAGGTATTTAGTGGATGTTAAAGAGCGAGTGAGCTACCCCATTCGCTCGTTCTTTGTGCGCTCTAACGACATTCGTGTGGCAAAAGACAAGGAAAAAACGCAGGTTTAGTATAACTCCATTTTACCCCGACATGCTCTTTGACGACGGCTTCCTTTTCTTTGACTCGCCCACTTAGTCCTCTTCTCACTTGCAGCGTGTATCAGCGCCCTGTCGTAGTGTCAGCGCCCATACTTTTCTGGCTGATTTCACTGGGTGATTATGTTGAATTACCGAATGAAACGTGTCCTTTTCGCTTTTGAGTTTTGCTGCTCCCAGTCGTCTCATTTCTCTGTAGCGCGTTAGCGCAGCAAGTCAATACAGTTTCTATGTTTTGTACGAAATGTCGCTGAAAAGAGTTAGAACTGCACATGACTACATCGTTCATTGTCGGTGCTATTTCGTTTCCGCAAGCAGGCATACGGAAATGTGAATGAATTTCTGATTATGATTTTTGAAGGAAAGTATACCTGTAGGAGATTAGTTACAGAATAAGAAATGCGAATAACTGTAAAACAAACAAAAGTCTGATCAGTTCGATCCATTCTTAGTTATAATAAATTTTGTACCTTTTGAGACGGCTCTCAGGTCTTCTGAAGTAAGCTGAAGTTATGAATCTCAGATCATTGGGTAAATAGCGGTTAAAGAAAGCGATTCAGCTATCTATAATTGATATGGTTCCAATGGACCTGTTGTTCAACAAGTGATATTCTGTTAACTATGCCCTTCTTAGAACAATTTGGAAATTTAGAATTTGTAAAATAGTACCATGCGATATGAATTTTCACGAGTTAACCAACGGCAGATCCATATTTCTCTGGTCCAATTTATTTTATTTCGTGAAGGAGTCAATAACTTTTTAAATAGTTCTTAATACTCATTTTTCTTTGCCGTTTAAGGGGCACACATAGTGTGACAGTTGAAAATAAAACGACAAGTTTTGGCATGGTATTTTTTTCTTTTTTTTTAAACACAATACATATTTTTTAGGAAAAATATATTTCGGGTCACGGTCGAAAAAATTTAAAAATTGACAAAATGGCGGCGTTTAAAAAAATTTAATTTTTCTCAAAATATGGGTAGTTTTTTGACAGGCTAAGGTTCGCTATCCTTAACACGTTTAACACGTTTGCCGTGGTCGTCATCAAACGGAGGTTTCTCATCCGAGTTTGTTGTTAGCTTTTCATTGGGGGCGTTTCTTACATGGGGGGCTCCAAATCCAGCACACAACCCTGGCGAGGGAGGACTAACCTTTTCACTTTAGCTCGCCTTCAAAGAAATGTTCTTTGGCTACCCAGAGGATACTTGCTCTAAGACCGGAAGTCGTGAGCTGCTTGAGCCATATGTAAATTAATCGTTTCTGGCCACTCCCAAGTGAATGACGCTCAGAGAACTTTCCTTACTTGTGTGAATCCATCCATCGGTTATTTCTGCTTTCTTTAAAATGGAAATGCAAAGCAAATGGGCCTTGTGGCGAACGAGGGCAAAACGAAATATCTTCTGTCATCAAACAAACAGTCGTCGCACTCGCGATTTGGCTCTCACGTCAATGTTGACAATTATAAAGTCGTAGATAATTTCGTCTTTCTTGGAACCAGAATTGACACCAACAACAATGTCAGCCTCTAAATCCAACGCAGAATAACTCTTTCCAACAGGTACTACTTCGGACTGAGAAGTATTCTCTCGACACGGTCACGGTGGCTAGATCATATTGTCGAATCGACGGAAACACTCCAGTTCTCAAAGTATTCGACGCAGTACCCCCTGAGGGAAGCAGAGGAAGAGAAAGACCTCCACCCCGTTGGAAAGACAAGGTGGAAAAGGACCTGGCTAACTCAATCTCTATCAAATCTCGAAAAACGCCGTTATATAGAACCAAGAAAACTATAAACAGGTTAAACTAATTGAACTGCGGGTATTATTTTGGAAGGTTATAACCCAAAACCTATTTGAGCGGCTTAGCTATAAAGACCGTAACTCGAAAACTATTAAACTCTTTTTACATCGTCTTTGAAACATTCTTAAAAGGATGAAAAAAACTTTGTAACAAGTTTAGTGGACTTCATAAATAAGAGGAAAATCGGAAAATATGAAATATTCATGATCAACAATATATAGAATACCTATGCTACAAGCACTTTTTAAAGCTAATTGATTTTTCTTTATTTCCATTTTTGAATAAATCACTGGCAATAAAATGAGTCACGTTTTGATTATAATACATATGTATGTACAGAAGTGTGCGAAACATATGCAATGAAATACACGTAAAAAATTCAGACAGGCGCAATATAACGGTTCAGTTTGGTTATACATATATATATATATATAGTATTAGGGTGTGTCATTCTAAGGCAACCTTTTTTTCAACTGAAAAACAGGCTAAAAACTTTCGAAAAAGTGAAAAGGAAAGTCACTCAAAGATGAGCTCTTAATATTAATATTAAGAGGTGCCTGTTTCAAATTTTCTGTTTTCCATATAAATTACATGGAAAAAAAATCATGTTTTTTGTGGTGGTTATTCTGCGGAGGTTATTATATGTGCACGCGATGGCTGCCAGTAGGGATGGTAATCTCGATTCGGATTCTACTCGAGAATCGAGTTTTCTCGTAAAATAATCGATTTTTCGGAATCGATCTTCAGTAGTCGAAAAATTAAGAATCGATTTGATTATTTTACGAGAAAAAAAAGTCTTGCGGTATTTTTATTGAATTATTTTTTTTTTATTGAAATTGAAATGAATTTTTGATGACTCATGCCCAGCTCTTGACCGATGCTATGCTACTATGCCGGTCTCTTTCGAAATAATTTTATCGCAATTTACGACAGGCCTTCCGGAGCGTATTTCTTTGAAACCATCGTTGTGCGGTGGAAATGGAAACTGTATAGGGTCCATAAACTGCACAAATTTTATTGGCTATTGGCGGCTTGAGATGCATTTTTGCCTCTATCGTAGTAGTACTGTAAAATATGCCGTATTTTCTCTTTATTTGCTCCATGTTTGCGGCGCTATATCTCACGAACGACTTAAAAAAAAAACGACAATCAATCAAACACGTGTTAGCGCTTGAAATTAGCTTTCCAAAAAGGTATAGCATGACCCGATGCGACGAATAAAACTAGAACTACGTGCTTTCAGCGCCAACTAGCGAAAATACCGCAAGACTTTTTTGACAACCTAATATTAATATTAAGAGCTCATCTCTTGAGTGACTTTTTTTTCACATTTTCGAAAGTTTTTAGCCTGTTTTTCAGTTGAAAAGAAAAAGGTTGCCTCAGAATGACACACCCTAATATATATCCTTTTATTTACACACAAATATACTATTTACATGTGAAATAAACGCATGAATGTATTTATTTATTGTTTTTTCTTTTGTATGAAATTTTCACTCCCACCATTTTACACAAATAAAGAAGGAAGTCTTCAGAAAGCACTGGCAGCGATATGTATATACCTTTATGTATGGCAAGTGATTGCACAATAAGCATAATAACAGGCACACAAATGAAATAGTACGCAGAGAAGTATGTGTGCAAATACTTACCGACTCATTGCCCCGTTCAATGCAGCTTTGTAAAGACAACAATGACACATTATATAAAAAATCCCCAAAGGACACAGACATGAAATAATAATAAAAAGTACACAGCCGCAAAGTAGGGTTAAACGCTAACAAGTCAATGCAGTAAAGAGTTAGAGTAGTGAAAATGGGCTGACTAAGCTCTAGTGGTAAGGGTTAAAAGCCACTCTGCTCCTTTTATGGTACGGAACAAGTGGGTGGAAACTGAATCACCACTGATTGCAGGGGAGTAAGCATAGCAGTAATTTCTTTGGAAATCCTTACAATTTATTACTGAAGGAATACAAAAATAAATTACAGAATAAGAAGTCATGTGTTCCCTTAGAACAAGACGCTACCGAAAAATGCAGTTATGTTTGGAATTCGATCGCAGTCATCTGCTGTGGTTCGTCATGTTTGGTTGGAATGTGAGTTATTTGAATATAATTGAGGGAACTTGTTTTCTAATAAAGGAGCAACTTTGTGCCTGAACTTTAAATATCGGGCGAAAACTAGCCCTAGATCGCAAATAACTATAAACTACGCGTGCCTGATTTTTTATATTTCTGGCTTCAATCCTGGCAAGTTGCATGAGCATAAAAAGTTCGGTTACAAACGAACTTATCCTTTCTTAGATGTTTTAGTGTGTTTTTTGAGCTCCAGTATCGAACATTAAATACCTTATATTAGTGGCAAATAATACAAAAGAAACACGAGCCCACCCTGAACGCCTTATCCCATTAGTTTTCATTGAGATTGATTGAGTAATGACTCATGCAGGTGTGTCTTAGCTCTTGTTCACTCTGAGCCAGCTGAAAATGCTCATTCTATTCACTAAACTCATCCCTCAAAGCATAGGTCGAAGCGGAGTGTCCTTCAAAGATTATTTAACCTCTCATTAATAGTTCGCAAGATTTCCTGTCTTCTACTTATATTTTGGATCTACTCACTTTATCTCTTTAGAAGTTGTTTGCCTGGGTTCTTTTAATTCTTTGTATATCCTAGTTTCTTTATGAAAGGCCTATCCCATCACACATTCAAGCAGAACTTCGCCTGATTTTTTTAATTATTCCTCCAAATCATGATAAAGCCAATTTTTAGTGCCAGGCTTCTTTAGAAGACATCTAGTTAGTATTGGCTTCACTAGTGATGAGGAGAGCAAACTTTTAGGTTTTCATCGGAATCTTTTGACAACCGGTAATAGTCAAGGTTGTCTGAAAAAATGCGATCTTTCACCTCGACTATAATCTTTTCGTGAACCTGTTATCTAAAAGCCGTCTCAACAGACCCAACCATAGATTTTTCGTCGATACCTGAATGCCTTGATACATTCCTTGATATCTTCGTCATCACAAAGGACCGGTATTTCACCTGTAAGATCAATATATTCTCTACCGCCAAGTAACAGCCCCGAAACCTAAACTAACTTATATATTCTGTCTCTTCTAAGTGGCGGCTAAAAATATCTAATAATTTTGTATCCCCTTCGGCACCTCGAAGTCGTTCATACTTGTATATGTTGGTATGGTTTCATTAAATTATTTGTACTTATATCGCCGGTCTCCGTCTGGCCTCTAAGGCTAAATTTGTCTGATTTTAGAGTTGAATGATATGAATCCTGCCTGTAATAGGCCTCTAGTAGTTGATAACTTCTTAGGTGAATCACACGTATGTAAATTCTCTTCTGTAAATCTTATTTTCCCGGGATGGCAATGCATACGAGTGCGAGTGGTATATGATAAATATGAGAAGATGATTCTAAACTAATATTAGCATAGTATTTTTAATATATATTTATGCCGACATCTCATTCGTTTTCTTTCAATTGTTTGCCAAAGTATTAGCCCTGTTGACAGTGTCAGCGATTTCCTCATAAGCGCACAATGTGGGTTCAAAGTTGATTCATATCACAGGCCAGGACTCGCTTATTTACACACGTATTGTATAAACCGCAAGTCACAAGACAAGTAAACCCTCCAAGAGAAGAAAAACGCTAAATTGCGGATGTAACAGGCAGCAACATTAAAAGCCCTAAGAAAACTGAAATGAGAACGAATACACCAAGGGAAAGGTGTTTGATTTCGCCGCGCTTTATTGACTGCGCCTGTCAAATTATGCATTGTGCCATATAGCATATTGTTCGGCTCGTCATGCACAGTCATACGTAATCCTGAATATTATGACGGCTTCGTCTTTGTTGTTAGAATTTTATTAAACACGAGTAATAAAAATAAAAAACGAGAGACGCTAAATACAATGCAAATGAATGCAGATGAAATCTCTGCCGCCCACAATTCTTTGCAGCACAATATACATTTTATATGAATATGTACATATATAGACATCCCCTCGAGAGTTGTTATGTTGCTAAACTGAAGTAGCGTAATCTGCAATAACTTTTAGGGTTATCTGCGTTGGCTAAAATATACAAAGCTAAGTGTGCGCGTGCACTAAATTAGCGATTTATTTGCATAAATTGTAGATAAGTCATGATTTCCTAGCAGATTATGTAAGCCGTTATATTACACCTAATGCCACGGCATCACTTTTACAAAATAGTAGCGTACTAAAAAAGGAGTATTGCAAAATTGTAGGCATTGGTGAGATTTGATCGCATTTGATAAGATATAAGATTATTGAAAAACTGGGAGACGGTTTTTGGTGGGATCCAGATTCAGGTCACACCTTTTGAAAAATCTACGTATGAAAACTAAATAAATCTAAACAAATTCTCTGTTTTGGAAAATAATCTGTGCCGAATTTAAAAAAAAAAAAAGTACAAGTACTCATCAGTTAGTTTCTATGGCTGCTATTTATGATGTTCCAATATCGGCGGTTCCAAACAAAGTTACGGATATGACAAAATCGTCTCAGCTCATCATGTTGATCGTTTATACATGTCTATACTTTAGGGGATCCCAAGGGTCTACGGTGGTGACCTTCCAAACGCCGGACAGTCAAGAAGGAAGTGTTGAGTTGTTTCCACCTCATATTCTTCCATACAGCTTCTGCAAATAGCGTCTGGTAGGATTCCCAACCTTATTGCGTGGACGTCAGAGGGGCAAAGGCCAGTTAAAAGCCCTACTTTACTGAGGGCAAGGAGATCTCTTGCGATGGATCTTAGGCCAAAAGGCTTTTGAAACAGCGCATGTGCTACAGATGGCCCAAGCTTCTGCGAAGCAAAATTATGTAGTAGTAGAACACAAGAAGATAACGGAGCACCGACCCGCTTCTATTCTACCGATAGCGGTTCTAGGGTGCCTTCTCTTGCAAGTTCAGCAGCTTTACAGTTTCCTGTGATTCTGCTGTGGCTGACACCCACACCAGTTTCATCACAAAGACACTCGATGCTATTGATAGCGAGATTATGCACTGTTCGACCAGCCTTGAACGCACCGTTAATGAATTCAAGGCTAGTATCTCCGCTCTGCTATCTGAGTGGAAGGTCACTTCTCTGAAGGAGGCTGCACTGCGGAGCAGTAAATCTACTGCTAACTTAATGGCTGTAGCCTCGGCCTGGAAGACACTGCAATAGTCAGGTTGTCTGAAACTGGAGTTGATGGAGAGCTCCTGATAGTATACCCCTCCACCAAGCTTGGACCCATCCGTGAAGAAGCTCACTGCCCCTCTCCTCCAACAGCTTCTTCCCACCAACAACTCCTTCGAGGAGCCGCTAGAGTGTGGCAACTCCATGATCCAACTGATCCGGTATGAAGTCAAAGTGAGTGAGAATATCCGAGTGTTCAGACCCGTGCTTTTTTAAAAACCCAGACTCTCTGAGCCTGATGGCATCTTTTGCAGCCATATACCTTCCGGCGATGTCCATGGGCAATATGTGCGGATCGTGTTAAGTGCCATGGTTGGAGCGGCCCGTTGAATGCTCTCGAGTTTTTTGCTAGTGTGTTTTTTTCTAGAGCCCCCACCACATAAAGACTCCGTAGAAATTAATGGGTTTGATTATGCTGTTATTCCATGAGAGAATCCTTCTTTTGCCAAGGACTTTTCCACAGCAATACAAGCCAGTCGATGCCTTTTTTGCTCTCTTTTCGATTTTCGGCTTCCATGAAAGCTTCCTATACACGATGAGCCCTAGATATTTCACTGTGTCCCCTGGTTGCAGACGGATGTCTACACCGAGACGAGTAATGTTCCTAAAAAATAACTTACCTGCAAATCTGCAAATCTTATAATCAAAATCAAAATTGGTAGACAACTCCTCGCAATTTCTATAGCAATGTGGAGCCTTCCGACAATTACTAATATCTTTATATATTCATATATTGCTCAGTAGCTTGAACTTCGTGCCACAGAGTTTCGGGAATTTAGTAGTATGAAATATTAAATACCATCCTAAATATAATTTTGGTGTAAAATATAAATGACTTACTACTTTTCTCTAAGGCTTACGGTGACTGATGGCGAATGTAGCCTTAGTTAAAGTAGATACTTCAACCTAACCTCATTTTCAGAGCACATATCGTTGACCGATTAGAATGTGCATTAATAAAATATTCGTCTGTATGAATTGGTTAAGCCGAGTAAAAATATCTAAATACACACAAATATACCCACACACACAAACTTACACGTCAACGACATGCTCGGCTGCATTCAGTTCCGTTTTGAGGGAATTTGTAAGCCCACAGTTTGTCGACCACAATTTCCGGCGACGCATTTAAAGAGCTGACAAGGAGGGAAACAAACGCCAGAAAAAGCATAACTAGGCGAGGTAAAAATACGGCGAAATCCCCTCGTAACGTTTAGCATATACAATTTTGTTTATGCAAAATACTAAGAGGGGTTGTCGCTGTGTGTGGGTGTTTTACATATGTATGTATACACAAGACTGTGGCAAGGGTGATGTTAAGGGCAGAGTATTTAAAGTCAAAAATATGCTTTTATGACTGAAACCAAACAGAAACGCAAAGACGGTAGAGATTTACACATTTTTGTTTTCTTTTACTTGCTTAAGTAAAATAAAATGCAAAAAAACGGCAGCGAGCGAGTGAAGGCGTATCATAAGGGTACCACGAATGTCTCGATGAATGGTGAATTCTTGGAATTTACTGTAGGTGGGGGGAGGCTAAGCAAGTGAACAAAGGAAAAGTGCAAAAAGTGGATTGAAAAAACTGCAGAGGCGACAGCAAGTGCATGCCGAGGGGTGACTGATGAATGGGTTAATATATAGCATTGCCTCCGGTAGTCGGCCAGATGGCAAAACTCCCCTCATTTTGCAAAAATTCTGCACACACACCGGCACTACTCGCAATCCAATGCAGTTAAGTACAATTGTAGTGCTTGTATGAAACCATGAGCGCCCACTGCAGATGGCCGCAGAGGAAATTGTTGCTTGCAACCGGCGCGCCGTCGCCTGTTTGTTTGCGTCGTGTCTGCGGCATGCGTAAGTGTATGTTTTGCTGTTTCTTGTTTTCGTGTGGGTGGCACATGCTGCAAGTGCGGTCGGTCGCAGCGACGCTGTGGCGGATAACGCCGTCGCCACTTGAGCGCGTAGCAGCACTTGTAAGCGCGTGCACCTACTCATAAATCCACCATAAACATACTACAAGGTCTATATGCAAATATACTTGTATTTGCAGCAATGTGTTGGTGCGTGTATAAACCCTGTATAGTCTATACTACAGCTTAGTCCGTCTGTGTACTGTGTAGTTTCCAGTTTATTTTTCTGCCGCCTATTAGTGTGAATGACGCGCCTATGTCTGTCTGTGTAAGCTTATGTCCTCATCTCTGGCTATGAATGAAAATTTCGCTTCGCTGTTAAAATACGAGTCCCGGCTTTGGTTGCTTGGCGACAATATTTTATGAATGAATGCCTCATCATATCCGAGAAACAACATGAATGAGCGTATTATGTAATTTAAAGAATGCTCCTATTAGTAAGCAACATCAATTGCTGCTAGTAGCAACTGTCACAGCAATCCATCGTCCTCTTCACCTGCGCAAGTACAGCTGTCTGACAAATGTATAAATAAGCTCAGCATATATTTTGTTCTCTCATTTCTCATTTTTGCTCTGTATAAAGCCTTTAGTTAGCGAACCTGGCAGATTACGCCCCAAGTAGGGTATACTTATGGTACACTGTGATTTTTTTAATCACCAAATCATAATATTTCTTTCTCGGAAGAGTAAAGAAAACGTGTCGGATGGGATATTATTCTATGTTAAGTATTAAAATTTTAGATTTTTTTTATTTGAATAAAGCGATATATTGATATTGATGCAAAACTTACATGGAAAATACTATTCTTAGAAAAGCAGATTTATTTTCAAATGCCTATGTATATATTATGATATGTAGAAGTACGCTCCTCATGGTAATAATCATACGAAGTCATCAGCGATGAGTCGATTTAATCACGTCGGCGTGTCTGTGTATACGTAAATTTGCGCACGTTCCTTTCACCTCAAGAAGATCACTTGTCGGAACCGTTGATTTTGGACCTCTATAGGACATAGCAGCCATGCCAATTTGATGTGACATGTGGCTAGTGTTTCTAGAAAACGTTTTCATTGATTAACTTTTATAAACGTGATCCATTTCAAGGTTCCCTACTTTTTTCAAGGAAAAAACATAGAAACTCCAAATTTAATGAGGAATGTTTACTGTTATTAGAAAGAACATTCTTTGGCATAAATTTTTTGAAGACGTCTTAGATGGTTCAACCATTGAGCGCAACTTTCCTTGACTAGTTCGAGCATTTCGACTGGTAACTGGCGAATGACACGCGTGATGTTTTGCTCCAAGGCCTAAATGGAAGCGATATTGTCCGCATAGACTTTAGACATATCCCCACGGGAAAATGTCAAGCGGTGTAAAAACTTACGATCTTGGTGGCCAATCGACCGGCCCAAAAAGTGGACTTATGTGCTCATCAAAGTATCCTCTCAATAAATCCATTGTGGGGGAAGCGGCGCCATCTTGTTGAAACCAAATGTCGCCGAGATCATAAGCTTCCATTTCAAGAATCAAATAGTTGGTTATCATGGCGCGATAACGGTCGCCATTGACAATTACGTTAGACGGCATCATTTTTAAAGAAATAAGAACCGTTGATTTCACCGGCCCAAAAACCAAACAAACCATTGTTATTTCTGGATGAAATGGCAGCTCTTGAACCTCTTAAGGCTACTCTTTGGCAATTTTGCTTGTTTACATATTCATTGAGCTACAAAGGGGTCTCACCGCTGAACAAAATTTTGCTCTTGGAACTTTTCAAGAGCCCATAGAGTGGAGCGATGTCGCTTGAGAAAGTCGAGCGGCTGTAGTTCTTGTACAAGCTGTATTTTGTAAGCTTTAAATTTAAGATTTCGACGTAAAATGCGCCAAGTTGTTCCATACGTCAAACCGAGTTTTTGCGAACGGCGCCGAATCGACTCCCCACGGTCTTCGTGCACCTTCTCAGCTACGGCTGATACGGAAGTAATCTATTCGGTCAAATAATGAATGCTGGGTCTCAAGATTGATGATGTTGTTACGAGTAGTACGTTCAGTTGGCCGATTATATTGACCATAAGTTGAGCGAAGTTCACGCAACATATTCTTTACAGAAAGACAGTTTTCGTAATCAACTTGAACTTTCCATGATAAAATGCCAAACAATACTAAACAAAAATAACATGGCAGCCAAACACGACAAAAGAATATTGGATGCGTACCTCTACTTTGATCACCCGTTAGTTAAAGATTTATACAATGTTTCGAGCAAAATTTTTTCAAGTTATTAGATTACATTTAATCTATTCGCTAATCTAGACCTTCCTCACTGAAGGTGAAGATTTATAAAACAACTGGTTTTGGCATTAAAAAAATTACTTCGTTTAATATTTGTTAAAAAAATATTATGTTATAAAATTCGTCTTGTTTTAAATATTTTGCATTTAATCGAAATAATGGACGCATTTTGTGACTTGGGAAATCGATTGTCTGGAGAATTCAGGTGCATTGCTTTCAATTTATTTGTTTGCTTACATTTTTTCTATTTGTAGTACCTAAACATTAAATCAGTGGGGATAATGTGATAAAAATCTCAACTGACAAACCGATTATCTAAACAAGAGTCGCGCAGGGAGATTTCGAGTATATTACCTTCAAATCTCCTCGCTGACGAGATTAATAAGTATAATTTTTAAATGCCGAAATATTGATATTTTTAATAGATTAGCGAGATAATCTACTTAACAGAATTAGATTTTCAGTTAGTTATGTTATGGCGATATAGCGATTGGAACCGTCTACGAACTTATCGATATTTAAATTGTGGTGTAATTCATTTTTTTGTTTTAAGGGGGTATTCTGGTTTAGAAGCCCGAATTTTAGGTATTAATTTTGACGCGATAAAAAAAAATCAAAAACTATTTTGACTATCCATTTTTTCACATGCTTTTTATTGATATTCTTAGAATACAAAACATAGGTAATATAAGAAAAAAAATTAAATTAAAAAAACTGCAGGTCAGCGAAGTAGAGACTGATGAAACAATGGCTTGTCCTGGTGTGCAGGATATAAATCCTTTCCCTGACCTAAAATAAAAATTTATGCGAAATCCTAGAAGAGTAAAAGTGTAGTTATCGCACTATGAAACGGTTTTGAAAAAAAGTTTCGTATTTTCCCTGTTTTTTTGTGATTCGGAATTTTTAAAAAATAAAAAACAAACATTCTTTCAAAGGCTCTTCGTAGTGCGAACTATAATGTATAAGAAAGCGCTGTGTAACATTTCATGTGAATCGGTTGAGTAGAACTTGAGATATCATGCACACCGTTTTTAGAAAAGTAGTTATGAGAAAAACGAGTTTAAAGTTTGAGAACTAGTCGCGCGCAGTCGGAGTCGCAGTCACAAAATGAGCTGTAACTCGGAAAATAATTTGAATTTCGAAAAATCCTTTTAGGGACATTTTCTTGAAGGGTTATATAGATTTTTTCGAATTTCTAAACCAAAATACCCCCTTAAAATTGGCCTGAGTATCGACGGTTGCTTTCTTGCGTCCATTCCCTTGCTGTTTTCTCATACTCAAATATGATACTCATAACAGATATCTCATGTTCCTTAGAAATATTTATGTAGTTTCGGATATTTCGAGCTACGCGATTTGAGGCATCAAAAATAATTTTGAGCATATTTTTGATATTTCATGTAAGTAAGAGGTTAATCGCATTCTGTAATTTACTAAAGTATTAACGCTACTAAGCTTAATATCTATTAATTTCGTTTTGTGAAACTCTGCCATTTCCCTCAGGGTATTGGTTTCTAGTTACCAACATTCTCGCAGGCAAATGCAACAACTTACTAATCCTCTCGAAAGGGTAATGACGTTCCACATATTCTTGTATAGAGTGCTTGTCTCACCTGCAGCACAAACCTCAGAACAACAGATTATCTTTATATATAAATATAAATGAATAATTTTATTTTAATCTTCACAAATTTAAACGTATATATTTAATATAATAAGTAATAGTATATGCTGCAAATTGTGTTAGTGTGTATTTCTTACTGCCACTGCACCCACTTGACTGCTTATGAGTGAGTAAATGAGTCACAAATGATAAGTTGGTGTTTAATTTGCTTCTATGTAGCTTTCTATGGAGTAAGCGCTATAAATATATTTAATATTTTTTTGCTTTCGCTCCTACCACTGAAGCGCCAAGTAAAATATTTTCAAAATAAAAATGCTTGTCTATATATTGGTATATGTTGTATTTGTATGTGTATTTTTATACCGTTAAAATAGGCATTAATTAGATTTTTGCCATTAAATTGCTTTTGTGTTGTCCAATTAGGCGTTTTTCACCTTCCACTAATTGCAGCAGCAAAGATTTTATGGATGAATGAAAGCGTAAACAAATGACTACTTGCTCATACTTACATAATGCACGGAATATTGTGGCAAATTACATTCCGACTGCAGAAATGAGAAGAAATAAGAATTTAGTACGAACACCAACTGTTGTCTGTAGGAATTTAAAAACGGAAATGCGCTTAAAATTTTAAAAATTTACTATGTCTTAAACTTTAGTAGAACTGAAATTTTTGTGCAATAAATTTTGAACCTTGCAACCAAAATCTCCGTGTGTTTGCTATTACTTAACACGATCGGTCGAACAGTTCTCCACTCAAACCTATCTACCTTTAACGGGTAAAATAATATTAATCCTGTTTGGGTACTATTTTTGAATACCTACGCTGACGAAATTTTAAAATTTTTTTTTTTCAATTTCTGATCTCGTATACCTCTTTATATACTTATTGCTGACAAAAGTTTCCAACAAAATAAATTTTCTCTGATATTGATTTTTTATACAAAAATATGTAAAGATTGCTTGATTTATTTTGACTGCGCTCTAACACTGCCACCTATTTTAAAGGAACGCGCTTACAGTGAAGAGATCAGGTGTTAAAAATAAATATGACCAGTATTCCTATAAGTATTATTTATTCAGAATTATGCTTCGATTTATGGCTTTTTTCAAATTTGCATGTGTCTCATTTATCTACAAGTCCTGAAATATAAAAATATTAAGTTTTAATTCAATTTCGAAAAGTAATAGGACTGCGTCGATTTAAAAAAAAAAAATATTGAACCAATCGTTACAATTCTTTAAAAATTTTCAAAATAGGCTCCTTCTGCGTCGATGCAGCGCTGCCAGCTGCGATTTCCACGCATTGAAGGCATAACGGAAGGCATTCTACGGAATAGCCTTGATAGCCGAGGTGCCTGCTGCTTGGATCCCCCCTGTCGTCTCAAAATGCAAAATGCTGCCTTTCATCTCTTTGTATCGGGATCATACTCAAAGATCCATAACTCGTCAATTGTGTTTACGTTATTCAAAAATTGGGGTCATACATGTTCAAATTTTCTTGCCACCCTTCCACTCGCCGCAATTTTTGGTCATCAGTGAGCACTTTTGGGACGACCTTCGACCACACCTTGCGCATGTTCAAGTGCTCCGTCACAATGTCATGAACCACAGATTTTGATAAATTTAACATCCGGGCAATTAAACGAATACTTAGTCGACGATCTGAGTTCAAAACTTTGCGCACACGAGTCTCATAGTCGGTGTTTGTCGAAGTCGCAAGTCTCTCAGCCACTCTTCATCAGCGACCTCTTCCAGGCGCCCCAAAAATTCCTGGTGCCACCGAAACACACCACTTCTGGCTAAAGAAATATGTGGATAAGCCTGCTTAATCATATCAAACGTCTCTGTCGCAGATTTACCGAGTTTCACACAGAATTTAATCGCGCACCTCTGCTCTAACGAACGCTGCATTTTAGGCTTGTACCACTCACAGAAACACGTCGCGCGAAAATGTTTAGCACCTGGAGAGTCAGTGCTCGGATACAACTGACCAGCCGCTCGTTCGTTAGCTAGGAACGCCCTCTACCGAATCCAGTCAGTGTGCGAACGCTCCGAAGTACAGTCGCGGTGGTAGAAAATCAGTACTATTACTTTCCGAACAAACCCTGTAGGAGTGTTGCTGTAATATACAGACCAGCGCTCCAATTAAACTCTTATTTGAACTAATTTGAATGTAGGAGTTTTCACTTCCATTTCAATCGTTTTTTCTCCCTAATAATTTTTTCATTTTTTCCGTCAGTTCTAGTAATTATCGACTGCGAATTCATGCATTTATTGTTGACTCAATTGTCCAAATATACATACATGAAAATATGTATGCATGTGTAATTCATTCATAACTCGTTTGTTGTTGCCTTATGCGTGGAGGGAGAGCGAGGTTCAACTCGCACTACATTGTTTAATGGCTTGCGAAAGTAAACAGAAATTATTTCTTTTTTTGTTCTTCTGAATATATGCATACAGTTATATGTATGCATATTAACTCGTATATATCTTGACTTCACTTTCATTACAGAATTCCACATAAGCATTCACACATCTTTACACACATATGTACACAATTCAATTCTTTTCCCATTCTGCGTGTTTTAATTCGATTTCAATCAAGAAAATCGGAATTATTAACATTCGACTTATTATTTAAAATTGAAAAGCACTTCAATGGCAAAAAAAAAAAAGAAAAATACTTAACTTCGGCTCTATCTTTAATACCCTTCATAGCTATATTTCCTATAGTATAAAAGGACGCAAAACATTTTTATCTTGACTTTGATCGCTCAGTTTATATTACAGTTATATAATATGTATGATTGCACGATTGCCTTCAAGAATAATCCATGCCAAATTTCGTGAAAAAAGCATTTTACAAAAAAAAAAATTTACTGTAGGCCTATACTATACATACTTATATGTTTCTATACATATAGTCAGCTTCTCAATTATATATCTCAGCCACTCGTTACGCTGACCATTTAAAACCAGATGTACTTTCTTCGTATTCTTAATATATAGTTTATTGTATAGGTTACACAAATTATAATCCTACTTTATTGGCGTAGACACCGCTTACTCTTGATTCGCTGAACTATGTTAATGTCGTCTTAAACAAGGTCTGTCGCAAAAGAAACATAACTTTTCAAATATAACTGTTTCTGGTGGCGCCACCTATTGGTGGGTATATGAAATAAAAAGTTTGATCTCTTGTTGACATTTCGTAAAAATTTTAAGACAATTAGATAACTACAATCGATGTTATCGATCAAAAAGTGACAGCAGCTTTTGGTCATCGGTCGTAAAATGCAAAGAGCAAATATTAAATTTTGTTTTAAACTTGGGAAAACGTTTACTGAAACATTTCAAATGATAAAAAAAGTTTATGGTGATCAGTGCCTATCCCGTAGTAATGTGCATGAGTGTGCCAAGAAGGTTGTGAGGACCTCTGTGACGATCAGAAGTCGGGCCGGCCAAAATCAGTGATTACCCAAAACAATATTGAAAAAGTGCAGGAATTTATAAAGAATGAGCCGAAATCTTCTTTGCGTTACATGGAAATGGAGTTAAGTATCATCAAAGACTCCATTCATCGCATTTTGATAAATAAATTTGGTCTGCGGAAGGTGTGCTCCAAGTTTGTTCCACCCAAATTGACTGAAGAGGAAAAATTGCTACGAATCCAACATTGTAAGGATTTGATTAAGGAGTCGAGAAAGGCCATAAACTACAAATATTCGATTGTGACTGGTGATGAAAGGTGATGCTTTCAATATGATCCCGAAACCACACGTCAAAGTGCCGAATGGAAGCATCCAGACGAGCCATCACCGAAAAAAAGTCGTCTTCGTGATTTGTTTTTACGATTCCGAGGGTACTGTACACCGAGAGTTCGTCCCACCTGACCAAACGATTAATGCTGTGTTCTACCTTGGTGTTATGAAGAGTCTTTTGTCACGCATTCGTAGTGCTCGACCACAATACCGTGAGGCAGGGTCCTGGCGCCTGTTGCATGATAATGCGCCGTGTCATCGGTCGACGCTTGTCACTGATTTTTTGACAAAAAACTCCATATTAATCATTAATCTCTCACCCTACTCACCTGATCTGGTACCCTGTGATTTTTACCTATTTGGAAAACTTCGTTTGCCCATGAAAGGACACTGGTTTCAGGACATTTCAGCTATCCAAAGGTGACGACCGATATTCTCAAGAGCATTCCGAAAAATGACCTTAAACACTCATTTGAACTGCTAATTGACCGAGCTAAACGCTGTATCGAAGCACAAGGAAACTACTTTGAATAAAAAAATATAACTTTTGAAAATATTAATTTTTTGTTGTTTTTTTAACAGTCCTGTTTCTTTTGCGACAGACCTTGTATCTTGTACAGTTCGTCCTTCCATCGACTCCGGTGTTCGCAGTTGCCATTTCGCAATGGACAATAAATCTTCTGCATAATCCTTCTCTCGAAAACTCTTAACGTTGACTCATCAGGACTTTTCTTTTCAATTGCCTACTCAGTCGAAAATAGCAACTGTTGGCAAGAGTTATTCTGCGTTAGATTTCGATGCTGTTGGTGATAATCCTAATTCCAAGATAGACGAAATTGTCTACGACTTCGAAGTAATGACTTTCGACAGTGACGTTAGAGCATAGTCGCGAGTACAACGACTGTTTGTTTGATGACAGGAGATATTTCGCCTCGTCCTTATGCAGTCTGGAGAAAGAAGAACTTACGGCGCGGTTTTAATGGTCATTGATATTGATGTCATCAGTGTACGCCATCAGTGATGCATTCTTGTATAAGTACGAGTATGTACTTTCATTTTTCAGATCTGCAGCTCGAATAATTTTCTTCAGGGGTAGATTGAAGAAGTCGCTCGATAGGAAGTCGCCTTCTCTGAAATCTCGTTTGGTATCGAACGGCTCTGAGAGGTCTCTCCCGATCCTAACGGAGCTTTTGGTATTGCTCAACGTCAGCTTACATAGCAGTATTAGTTTTGCGCGGATATCAAATTCAGACATAGCGGCATAAAGGCAGCTCCTTTTCGTGCTATGAAAAGCAGCTTTGAAATCGACGAATGGTATGTGTCGATCCTCTTTTCCCGAGTCTTTTCAAGACTTGACGCATCGTGAATATCTGGTCAGTTGTTGATTTTCCAGGTCTATAGCCACACTGATAAGGTCCAATTAGTTTGTTAACGATGGGTTTTAATCTTTCACACAATACGCTCGATAGAACCTTCTATCGATATTGAGAAGACTTATCCCCCGGTAGTTGGCGCAGATTGTGATGTCGGCTGACAATCCATCGGACGCCGCCGCTTTGTTGTTCGGGTAATTGCTATCCGAACTTCGTCATGGTCGACAGCATTAGTCACAAAATCACCTCTGGTATACCAATTCGAAAATGTAATTGTAATACGTATTTATATGAAATCAACATTCTGATACAAAATAAAGTATTTAATATATTTATAATATTTGTTTTTCTGAAGCTCCAAATGTTATTCCTAAGTATCAACAATAATCGAAAATATAAAAATATCCAGTTTCGTTTTGACTTTGGAAAAACCCAACTATTTAATATTTTGTTGCACCGCTGTTCTCATTAATGGTATTAGTCTCACGTTTTGAAATTATTCTGACTAAATTGTGCTATAATGAAATTTAGAAATAAGTATGTTTAACACTTCTTCATACTTCTTCTTAAATTTTAAATGGATAAAAAATTAATACCGAAGATGCTGCAATATTATCGACGTTTGTAGCGCTTAGATCGATATGGTTTGGTGACCAATATGGAAAAAAGTTTAAAAATAGGATGAATAGTACTAAAGGATATCTCTTTAGTTGCCTTAACTGCTTAATCCAATCTACAAAGTTTCGCTATATACACATACAATTCGATGTTTGGCTTACATGTACATAAAAGGATTTACGATAATGGCAGGGGTATGAAATGCTGCTATCCGAAATTTAGTGCAATCTCAGCATCGCAATAAATCTAACTTTTAACAAACTAAGCACGGCAGATTACACAAACAAAATGGTGTTACTAAATTTTTGTAAATTGTATCGTATTGTTGTAGTTACAACGATGGTAAAATATATTGCAGCACAGATCGCATTGATACTACACATGTATTTAGAAGCTTTGCCATATTTTGAAGAATAAGGGCAACAAATTCGACCAAAAATTCCACTAAAAATTGTGTTTCATATGGATTCCACTGAATTGGTATTTATGTTTTTACATATGTTATATAGTTGTACTGCGGCTATGTGTGCAAGTGTTAAAATTTGATGGCAAAATCTATATGCACAATTTGTTGACATAAATAATAAAATCGAGCAGCATGTAAGCTTGCCAATTTGGAACAGAAATGCTGGTATTTTGGTGATAAAGTCCAAACATGCATGAAAAAATATGCCACTTAGATCGTAGAGTGCTCTAAAATTGAGTGCATTTCATTTAAAATACGTCCAGTTAATATTGCGATGTCCCAGATCAGAACCATATATTCCATTCTATAACCGCGTTTCCATAGAGTAATTTCCAGAAATTACTTTCTTACTACGTCCACATGAAATCTTAGTGAAGAGCTTGCGCTTGATTACTTTCGCAATCAATTTCACTTGACTAATCCTTGCAGTTCACATCAACCGGTGATGGCATTCGTTAAAATACGAGTAGTGATGGAATTGGTCCACTTTTGCGTTACAGCGGAGCATCATGAAGACTAATTCAGTGTTATCGAAAGCTTCATATGGGCTAAAAATTTGCAGTGAGGTTTTTTTTTTACAAATACCCAAATTTATACTGTTATTGTGTTGTTTAAAAAGAGCAAAGGGAAATAAAGTGTAAATTAAGAACTTCTGTGTTCAAAATTGTAGCATTTTGGGAGTCAATATTGCTGAATTCGATTGTGCTGTAAATATACGAGTATATACGTATGTACATATGTATATATGTACCTTCACATGTTTTGATGCTTTATTTTAATTTATTTGTCATCTATGCTAGAAGTTTTATATACATTTCGCACTATCTACTTGATGCAGCTAAATTTTTATGAATAATAATTTAAATATATGTAGGGTGCGCCATCTTTTATGTCGGTACATAAAAGAAAGTGAACTTAGTGATTTACTAACCCACTGAGTTCATCAAATATGTCTTTGAAACCTTCTTCAGTACAATATTATCCACTAATCGCTTCACGTCGAAACTACTCTTAATGATGCTTTACATAGAAATTTTTCGTTTACTTCCATTTCACACTGCCTGTCGAAATTAAAAGAGGAGTTGTTGTATTTTAGGAACTAAAAACCCATTTTAGATTATGAAACGATATTGCATGGCCAACAAGTTACTGTTAAAACATACGTCACAACCATCTCTGTGCGTATAATCAACAAAATGTATGTCATAAGTCCTCGGGCCATTGACGAACGCAGCACTTATCAGTCATTTTGTAAGCCATAGTATTATCAATACGTTCTTCAATATACGCTCAAGTTCAAATTTGAGCCGGACAGGTCCATGTAAACTCCAATTTGATTTGTTCATTGAAGGACTCGCGCGTCGTTCCCCAAAGTGAATTTTTGAGGTTTTAAAACAGAAAATATGGTGGTTAAGCGATGGCTCTCGTTCCGCGCTTAGTCAAAAAGTCAGGCAAAATCATGCTAGTAAGTAACGGTGGATTCAGATGTTTTGTTGAGAGCCCAGCATTGACAGGCTTCATACCCAAAACATTAGCCATAATGTGTTGAGTCGATCCATAAGCGCTTAAAATTCTCTGCTATATCTTTGATGCTAACACTACGATTTTCAACCATTCTTCTTTAATATTTTCGTATTTTCCTTATTGAAACAAGTTTACGATGACTTCAGGATTTCAAATTGCCAAAAAAAAGTTTACGTTTTCATATTTTTGTAAATTTTTGAGAAACAATCATTTTTTCCGAAATATTTTTTTTCAATTTCCAAATTTCAATTCAATTTTTCCAGTTTTTAAAATTTACTTTATCATAAATATCCTACTTATGGCTTTTCTGAAACCATTTGGAATATATCACAAAGTTTTTTTGGTATTTGGTTAAGTGATTTCGGCGTGAAAGTGAAACAAATATACATATATTCACATTTATAAAGGGTGTTTTCTAGGCGTGTGAGTTTCAAGAAAAAATAAACGCGTATAATATAATGTTTGCTATGCAATATAAGTGTTTGTCATTATGTTCTAAAAATGAATTCGGGCGAGTGACCGCCGTGGCTGGCTCAAATAAATTTCAGCCGAGAGGCCTAATTTTCGATAACTTTTTCCAGCAATTGGGGCCGCATGCCAGTAATAACAACGAACTGAATATTTTCTTCCATATTCGATGTTTTCCGTAAATCTTCTCGGTCTTATATGCGTAGGCATAAGTCTTCGTGCGAGCCCAACCATTATTTTGGTAATAAATATGTACGATTTGTAAATTTTTATTCGGAATAAGTCGTTTCATTATGAAACGGCAAACCAAATTAAGTATAAATCAAGAAGACCTGTCATTGAAAGCCTCAGGTCTAAAAAAACAGCCGTTAATAGAAAGCTTTAGGAAATAGTGGTAATTTACTATTAAGGAATTTCTTGGAAAATGGTACTATTGGTCGGTAACATGCAATAATCGTAACGACTCAAGTGGTGAATCATTGTAGCCGCGGGCGAAGACAAACACCAAGATAAAAGAACTTGTATTATGCTCTTAATGTATGTATGTATATCCGGTACCTACACACGTGCCTAGTTATATTTCCGCAAAGTTTTCACAGTCGCATAATGTTGTTTTGACTTATTGTACTTATACATATGTACGTAAATATATATAGTATAACATATGTGATTAGAAGCTGCGACGTACAATAAATTAAATAAAATTTATTAAAATGGCATTCATAATGCTGTAACTAATATACATACATATGTATGTGCATATTGTGCATACATGCAGATTTTATGCGAGCGAAATAAACGACAATGCGATAGCGATGGCGGCAAAACGACATATTCAAAATCATGTTTATGAATAAAATTACAATAAAATAAATTGTAACGCCTTGCAAGCTACACATGTACTCGTATATACATATATACTTATACATCTATGTACATTTATACATATGTATATATATATTACGAATATGACTGCAACTTTTGGCGCCCATAGCACTTACATACAAGTTGATGCAAAATTCAGTATATAGTAAAATATTGATGATAGAAGCCTTTTATCCTTCGTAAAAGCAAATTTGTAAGCATGTATACTTGCATCCTGTAGGAAACCCCTTAGGAAATATAATTTTCACCGCTAAAACGTTTGGGGCTATAATAATCAATTTCAGAACATTTGCGTATAATAATTCGGAGACATTTTTTTATTAAAACACAAGAAAAAAGTTGGCAGTAGCGAGCTATAATACCCTTCACATGTGAATTCCTTATACTACTTATCTATATATTATACTTATCAGCAATAACTATATTATATAATCAATAGTGGTCCGATGAATTCAATTCGATTGGCGGTTATAGCCGAGTTAACAGCTCGCCAGTCGTTTTTCTTTTTGCTACTTGGCGCCAATTGGATATTCCAAGCGAAGGCAGGTCCTTCTCCACCTGGTCCTTTTAACGAGTGTATTCGACCCAATATCCGCCGGGGGAAGCAGAGGGAGACCTGCAGCAGGTTGCGTCGAATACTTTCAGAGCTGGAGTGTTTTCCTGACATGACCTGACCAACGTAGCCCCTGTCTTTTAATTCGCTGAACTATGTCAATGTCGTCGTATATCTTATACAGCTCATCGTTCCATCGAATGCGATATTCGCCGTGGCCAACACTCAAAGGATCATAAATCTTTCGCAGAACCTTTCTCTCGAAAACTCGCAACGTCGACTCATCAGATGTTGTCATCGTCCATGCCTCTGCACCATATAGCAGGACGGGAATTATGAGTGACTTATAGAGTTTGGTTTTTGTTCGTCGGGAGAGGACTTTACTTCGCAATTGCCTAGTTAGTCCGAAGTAGCACCTGTTGGGACAAGCGTTGGATTTCGAGGCTGGCGTTGTTGTATTGGTATTGATGGTGGTTCCAAGATAGACGAACTATCTACAACTTCGAAGTTACAACTGGTGAATATCTGATCGGTTGTTGATTTGCCAGGTCTATAGCCACACTGATAAGGCCCAATCAGTTTGTTGATGGTGGGTTTTAATCTTTTTTGCACAATACGCTCGATAGAACCTTAGACTTATAGCATTGACGCGATGTTTTTCGGAGATTAATTCAGGAGTTACCACAGTAACTCCGTTGGCGCAGACATTTTAGGGGTTTTCGTTGGCAACATTGTTAAAAATGGCCAATTTTCATTGCATAAAAATCTAATTGGCAAGCACACTTAAATTCCTCAATATGTTATCAATAAAACAAGTTTTAAAAATAATGTGTTGATATATTTTTGTAATATTGAAAATGGTTTGTTAAAAATTGGTCGGCTAACAACCGTAATGTTAATCTTCTATCAATTTTTCATTGAAAATATGGAGGACAATGCTATGAGAGTTTCAAACTGTACCGTTGTCACCTACAAATTTGGATCTGATTAAGTGCGCAGTTAATCCGGATTAACGTTGCAACGTCTGTCAAGGCTGCACTACCAACTTCTTCAACGGTTTTATGGATTGGGCATAAACTGGCAATTCCAATCGCTGGGCATGCTTTCAATATTTTACAAGAAAGCTGATGCATGAAAATGATTAGTCAAATAAAAAGTTTTCCATATCGGAACTTAATATTGATCCAACACTTTATATGGTCGCTATATCCTGTAGTTGTCCGATCTCAACGGTTTAGACAAATGATGTTCTTCTTGGGAAGAAAATGGCATGAGCCATATTTTAGATCAAAATAAAAAAACTGATGGACTAGTTCCCGTGTACACAGGCAGTAACGAATATTGCTTAATAGACTTTGCTCGTCACGTTGATCATTCTGTATATTCTTTAAAGGATCTCCACGGGCTCTCTTTTTGGCTGTTAAAAACTTGGTAACAAACTTAATATACACTATTCATTATATAAAAAGTTGTCTAATGTTAGGATTAGTGACCAACGTTTGTCGTTATGGCCGTAGTGGCTAAGAAGAAATCAGTTGTTCACTTTCTTTTTTGTAGAAGTGGGGTTGATTACGCTCTCATAAGTTAGGTGGTATCAGATGATGCGGTATACGTCGTTCACTAATTGAACCCTAAGACGGTAAATAGTCTGAGATGGTCGCTTGAAATTGGATTTTTATACTCTCGCAACAAAGTTGCTAAGGAGAATATTATAGTTTTGTTCACATAACGGTTGTTTGTAAGTCCTAAAACTAAAAGAGTCAGATATAGGGTTATATATACCAAAGTGATCAGGGTGACGAGTAGAGTCGAAATCCGGATGTCTGTCTGTCCGTCCGTCCGTCCGTGCAAGCTGTAACTTGAGTAAAAATTGAGATATCATGATGAAACTTGGTACACGTATTCTTTGGCTCCATAAGAAGGTTAAGTTCGAAGATGGGCAAAATCGGCCAACTGCCACGCCCACAAAATGGCGGAAACCGAAAACCTATAAAGTGTCATAACTAAGCCATAAATAAAGATATTAAAGTGAAATTTGGCACAAAGGATCGCATTAAGGAGGGGCATATTTGGTCGCAATGTTTTTGGAAAAGTGGGCGTGGCCCAGGCTTTTTTTTAAATTGAAAATGGGCGTGGCCTCGCCCACTTATGGACCAAAAACCGTATCTCAGGAACTACTACACCGATTTCAATGAAATTCGGTATATAATATTTTCTTAACACCCTGATGACATGTACGAAATATGGGTGAAATCGGTTAACAACCACGCCTTCTTCCAATATAACGCTATTTTGAATTCCATCCGATGCCTTTTCTGTATAACCTAGGGCGAGGTTATAAAATGCATTAGGAACCAATGATGATAGCGGAATAAAACTTTACAAAAATACGGTATTTGAAAAATATGTAAATGACGGATAATGAAATCTCGATTATCACTTTATCATGCGAGAGTAAAAATGTTCGGTGACACCGAACTTAGCCCTTCCTTACTTTTTTATTTCATAAGGTTTTAAAGCCAATGAAAGTTTTTACGTAGAATCAAAAATTCTACTCGTGCTATCGTTATCGTTATCGATTTTTCAAAACGCGATTTTCTCAAACCCGCTCTTGAACATTCATACAAGCTAATTTTAAAATTTTTCTACCAATCGTTTTAAAATTTTGTAATTGCTTTCTTCATAATATTTAACTGTATATGAACCGATGAACCGAAAATGGAAATATTAACCTTATTTGCAAACAGGGCAGAAAAAATAACAAAATAACATGATTTTTGTTTAGACCCCGATAAGGAATTAAATTTTGTTTATTTTTATAGCGTTCAATTTTATATAGAAGAGATACATAATATATATGTATATTAGAAAAAGAAAATATTTCTCACAAATTTCAGATTTTATTTGTAAATGTCTTAAGGAGAAAATCGTCTAAAATTAATGGGCTACCCTGCAGGGTAGGTACATACACAGAACTCGAAGCAGTATTTTGAAAATTTCTGTCGAAATGTACATATGTATTTCAAGTTTATTTATTGCACACATACATTTAGGTATATTTACCTCTATGTCAAACTTGAAATTTGTTTAGCTTTGGAAAAAAAACCCAACAACATACAAAATTGCATAACAAATAAATATGAATAACACATTTCGGTCATAACCAATAAATTGCCAATACTATCGTCTGCAAACAGTGCTATGCCATACGTCTTCCTGATAACCATACGCAGTTAGAACTACAACAGTAACAAATTACAAACACGTGTGGTTTAGAAAGTTTATTTATTGCAAAATTCTAATAGATACATTAAGTTTGCTTAGAATTTGTGCACAGCTTGTAATTCATTGCCGATTTGCTATGCATTGATTAGTTACATATACTATATAGTATTTGTAGTTATAAATAATATTTCTATTTATGTGCAGGTATGTAAATGCAATATTGCATAGGCGAGGCATCGCAAAATAATCTGAAAAATGAGATATTAGCATATGTCAAAGGGAAAATATTTTTTGTAAATTTATGAAAGCATCAACTGAAATAGATAATGTGAACGCACATAGCACAGATTATGCGGAATGCAGTTAAGGAAGTTCGAAAATTTAGGGAACATATTTTTTTAATAAATTTAGTTCACAGTGCTCATCTGCAGGCATAGTCCTCACATTCATTTTAAGTAGTAAGATCCATATTCCCAACCAGTTTGTCGACTGCTTTTTCTTTAAAGAAACTGAATTTTATAGGTTATGATGTCCTAATAGCTCGTTTTTTCCATACTGTTTTGGCCAAGAGCATCGCGTGTGTACCTACTGGCCAGTGTCCAGTCAGAACACCGACAAGAAAATCGGAAGACCTCTTACGTTTCACTCAGGCCCATAGGTGTAGTGCTAAAATGCACTCGCTTTCAATCGGAAATTTCACTGTGATGGAGCACATAACAAGTCTAATACGGAAAGAGTTTGATGCTGTTATTAATAAGAAAGCACACTGCACTTCTTCTCCAACGGTTTCGTCACGCGATATGAAAATAACTGTTTCAGTCGAAATTTGTTATAAGGTTTTCTGGATACCTAAGAGTATTATTTCTTTAAAAGCAATGGTTATAATGGATGATCCAAGTAGAGGTAATTTTTTCAATAACCTTTATTGAACACATAAAGCGTAAGTCGTATCAAGCTGTCATGCCATTTTTGTTCAGTATTATTTGGCATTTCATCATGGGACGACTTACGCCTGAACGACGTCGGTGGTCAACGGTCTGATGTATGGAACGATTTAGTGCATTTTACGTCGAGATCTTAAATTGAAAGCGTACAAAATACAGCTTGTGCAAGAACAATCTTCCCAATCGACATCGCTTCGCTCTATTGTTCCAAGAAGATCCGACGTTTTCGAGCCAAATTTTGTTTAGCGATGAGACCCATTTCTGGCTTAATGGGTACGTAAACAAGCAAGTGGGACGAAGAGCACCCTGAAGAGTTTAAAGAGCTTCCATTTAATCGAGAAAAAGCAACGGTTTGGTGTGGTTTGTGGGCCGGTGGAATCATCGGTCCATATTTCTTAAAAGAATGAAGCCGATGATAACCGGATATCAGATACTTGATATTGAAGCTCTTAATCTCGGCAACATTTGGTTTCAACAAGACGACGCCACTTACAACACATCGCATTTATCAATGGTTTAATTGAGAGAACACTTCAGTGAGCAGATATTTTCACGTTTTGGGCTGGTTGATTGGCCACCAAGATCGTGTGATATCATACCATTACTTTTTTTCTGTGGAGGTACATATGTAAAATCTAAAGTCTATGCGGACAATCCCGCTACGATTCAAGCTTTGGAGCAAAACATCACGCGTGTCATTCGCTAGTTACTAGTCGAAATGCTCGAACGAGACATCGAAATTGGACTCAACGGATGCACTATCTGAGACGTAGCCGCGGTCAACATTTGAAAAAGATAATCTTCGAAAATAAAAGTCAAAGAACTATCTCTCGAATGATAATAAACATTTGAAGCTTCTGTGTTTCTGTGTTCTTTGAAAAAGTAGGGAATCTTTGAGAGCGCAAGCTAACAGCGACGGCATGCATGCGTAGTATATGGGTTATACTTATTGTTGCTCCTGAAGAAGTATTTTTAGGCCGAACCCGTCAGATATTTGTAATATCTCAACAAAAAACGGTATTGACATTTCCGTCGTCAAGGCATTGCGGCCACTTTGCTAGATTATGGGCGAAGGACGCAAATGCATTCGAAACAAACCAAACGCCTTCATCTAACAAAAAAAAAAAAACCGGAATAACTTTAGTTTTTATGTAAAGGTCTATTCTAATTTGAGGAATACAGAAGTATTTCCAAAGCATTACACAGAGCATTGCAAACAATTTCAAACTAATCCTTCCTCAAAAAATAATACATTTGCTAAAAATTGGGACCGGTAGAATAGAACTGCAACAAAATACGAATTGCAGTGGATCGCAACTTTGTCAGTAAGCAGTCGAAGATTATTATACCACGTGCATCCCAAAATACTGATGCGATAACCTTGACAGCCGATTTTTCCGTTTTTCCACGCTTGAGGACTGGTTCATAATGTGCACTAGTGGACTGACTGTCGATTGGGCTCCAGTGTGAAATGATGGAGCCGTATTTATATTGTCACACACCGACGCAAAAATTCGGTTTTATTACAATTAAAGAGCACTCAAACACTACTCAGGATCAGCAATTCATTATTTTTGTTGGATTTTGAACTTGCGCGGCACCCACTTTGCACAGAGATTTACCCTCTTTAGGGCGTCCACTGCCTTCATTGTCCTCGGTGCTCATTTCGCCTCTTTCCGATTCAGCAAATCTCTTTTCAACGGTTGAGTTCCGCGGTGTGAAGCAAAAATTTAACAGTATTTCCCCTCTAAAAAACAATGCTTTATAACACATAAAATTCTTTTTAATCCAATTTTTAAACTAACACAAATTGCTTCACCCAGAGTACTATATCTCATTAAATATTAGTTACTCAGTTGACAAATACGTGTCTACATATTTTTTAAAGATAGAGGCTGACTAGAAATCATATAGATGGTATTAGTAGCGCCATCTACACACATATGTATGTATGTATCAGCCACAGTCCTCCAGTTTCTACTATAAATATGTTTAAACAGCAGATTGCATTTATTTAATACTAGTGTACACTACGCCGAATATATGTACTGGTTAGATTTTGATCTATATAATTAAAATTGCTTGAATATACTATTTATTTAGTGATTTTCTACTTTTATGTGGATTTTATGCGGTCAATAAGATCTAAAAACTATTGAATGACACTTTAATTGTTTAAAAAAAACTCCAATAATTTTATTACATCATAAGAAATCCATAAACCCGCAATAAGATTCAATACTCTTTTCTGTCCTACAGATTATTAAAAAACGACTGCTGAAAATCGGATATATTTACACAACAAAGTCAAAAGCAGTGGAATGAAAAATTATGGATATTGCAAAGCAAATATGTAAATGATGGCGCCAAAGTGAGTAACAAATCATATTTTTATATGAGTTTATTATATTTTTATACACTACACATATTTACAATCATACATACAAGTATAACAGCGTTGAGTGGGACTCGGTCATATTTTTTAAATAAAACCAAAGTGCACAACTCGCAAGTGCCATTATGCTATTTAAATATTAAATTAGTAACGAAAATGGCAAGGTTGCTGAAATCAAGTCTGGATTTTTTAAATTTTAGCCAAATATACAACAATACTGAGTGCAATAATTTTTTGCCTTAAAACAAATGATAATATTTACAATCGTCCTTTTTGCTCTAAGGATGCTAGCCATAACAGTAATGCTAAAAATTAAAAATGCATCGTAAAGCGAAAATCGGGAAATGTAAAACACGTGAAAAACTAAACTCACAACCGAAATCAATTTGTTTGCGGATTTTCAAACAATGCATAAACTAACGAGCGCGTGTCGCAGGAAAAACGAAAACTGCACAATTTTTAAATACATAAGAGTCAGTCGGAATTAATGCGCAAGCTTTTAAATTGAATTTTTTCGAGCAATGCTTTACATACTTTACATAGTTGTACATTAATATATACAGTTATAAATAGTTTTGTTGCGATGGCCTGACGCTTGCCGGCTTTAAACCAAACAAAGGCACTTTTAATTGAAATGTAATCACCGTGCGAATAAATATTGTTATGGCATTCACTCATATAACGCGGCCGCTGCTCGATATTAACACACCCGCGACATGATATCACATTTATGACTAGCTGCAACATGCAATATATGTACAGTATATATGTATATGTATGTGCATATGCCTGTATTTCCGCGCATTAATTTTTAAATTAAATATTGGAAAAGTCCGCTGTTTTTTTCTTTCAAATATTGGCCCGGACTTTTGATGGCAAATGTCAACAGCGCATTTTTTGTTTTTGTTGATTTTGCCACCGAACATGTTGCAACAGCTGTTTATGTCAATAATTACAATTGTGCTATGAATGCGTTTAATATTAATTGGATATGCAGTCGAACTGCAACGCGTAGGCCGGTATTTAACATGGTCATCCTTTAAATCATAATTTCGCTGAATTGTTGAAATTTTGCTTGAAAAGAGTATTCAAAAGTTGATAGCGATTATATATGTAAGATGATGTCAAACTCACAAACCTATGTCTCGTCGGCAGTTCTAGTGCTCTCCATGATTCGGAATTTGCACTATCAAGCATGTCCAAAGAAACTTGTGTACGGCACTATTTAAAAAAAACTTTGCTTTATCGGAACGAGTTTAGCAAGAACGTGATTCATACCCAAAATATCCACTTAAATCATTCGAACGGATTCGCGAGAAATGTCGAGCCCTCATGTCATCCCTCTAGCGCTTGCCTGAACATTTCCAAGTGCAGTATCGTGTCTTCAACGATCTCTCGACCGTCGTTGCAGGTTTTGTACCAGTCGGAGGTGTGTGTTTTTTGTAAAACTGAATCACCGTTAGCCTTTTCCAATATTCGCAACGATTCCACACATGAAATTTGTTTAAAAATACAAAATTTAAAACAAATTCTTGATTCGACATTTTTTTCCATTAAAAAAATCGCAACTCACTACTGAGCTGTACCGACTTAAGCAACTGATATTTCAAAAAAATGTACAAGGTGCGTTCCATAGCAAACAGGACTTAAAAAAAAACAGAAAAAATCTGTTTTTCGGCAAAATCAATTTATTTGATTCAAAATAGTCTTCTTCTGCTCCAATATAGCTTTTGCACGGTCCAAAAACATGTCGGGTGTTTTAGCTCGTTGACCGGTATGACCGCCAGTTTGCCGGTGCAAGCCTTTTGAATGGCCTCTACGTCTGCATAACATTCTACTTTCATGGGAAAAGTCATTTTTCCGAAAAGGAAGAAGTCGCACGGTGCCATATGAGGTGAATACGGGGAGTGGTTAATGGTTAAAATGTGATTTTTGGTCAAATAATCGTCCTTCAAATATTGGATTCTGAGCAATTTTTGGTCGTCAGTCAATTTGTGCGGAACACACCTTTCGTAAGCCCAAATGTTCGGTCAAAATGCGATAAATCGATATTTTGGAGATGTTCAATTCCATTTCCATGAATTTCAATGATGATTTCGGCTGATTTTTGATGAATTCACGCACAGTTTCGATGAAATTTCCTGTGATCATGGATTGTGATTGGCACACATGTTGATCGTCATTTATGTCCTCACGAGCACTGTGAAAACGTTGAAACCACTCGTGCGCTCTGCTACGGGATAGACAATCATCGCCATAAACTTGTTTCATCAATTGAAACGTTTCGGTAAAAGTTTTACCAATTTTAAAACAAAATTTAATGTTGGTTCTTTGTTCGAAGCTCTTTTTCGCACGATAACACGAACATACTGATACTTAAACCACAATAACTTCACTTCCAATCTATGAAATGTCATGAAATTCTCACTGGACAATCGATAAGGATAGCAGATTCTAACGCACCAGACGACATATAGATGGCGCCACCAGGGGGCGCTAAATTCAAAAAGTCCTGTTTACTTTGGAAAGCACCTTGTATGTATTTTGCTAAATTGGTGGACTGTCCTTATTTACTGCGCCAAATACATTATAAGCGCGATCTGTCAAACTGATTGAAATATCATTTTCATTGGTAGGAAAGGACCTAACCTAGTATAATTATAAGCGATAATAAATATATCAAAAGGGTATTAAATTTGTTTTCGAAACCAATAACTGAATTCAAACACTTAAACTTAATTAATTAAAAACACTCAATTTTAAAAAGATGTAAGTGTTGTCCAAAACTAGTTGACTCAAAACTTCGGTTCATATCTCGTTAATATTTTGTTTCACCACACACACCACATCCTTTTTGGCACACTATTTATGAGATACTTTATAATATTTGAGCTTATATTTTGCCATGCGTGGAGGGTCCGCTCTCAAAATTCATTTACAGTCCTTGGAGCTTCCCTTTCGGCAAATTTTTTCCTTTTTATATGGCTCCAATGTACTCAATGGGGTTCAAATAATTGTTTCGGATCATTTCGGATTATTGTGCTGCATGAAAATATCTCCTTAGCTGCATTCGAATTCAATTATATCCATATTTGCAAGATATGAGTCGTGCAGAATATCAATATACATAAGCTGCGTCACGCATTAAACCATCGATTCGCCGAAGTTTACCCAGCTCATTTGCGCGAAAACGTCCCCAAGCCATCAGTAATCCACTTCTAAATCTAATTTTATGGCATACACACACCAAGCCTGTTTATCAGTCTGTGTCCATGAGAGCCCACCTGATCCTATTCTATTAATTTCGGTTTCTTCGTTGGTGAAATGTTCACATTCTTTGCCGAATTATAATCGAGCCTTACGGAGCTTATCACATTACAACGCTTTTCACCATCGCTTTAGCCATGAGCCCGTTATTTTTCAGGCATCTTGATTTCTGTCTTGTCACTCACACTAAATAAATGGATCTCTCTAATGATGATAATTAATAAAGAGCCTGGCAATTCGTACAGCAGTTGGGGACAATTTATGCGATGGCCTCCACTCCATCGTGGCCCTGTTGAACTATTTTGTATAAATCCAAGAGAATCTTTATATTTTTCGTAATTTCTCGTAAAGAAAAAAACATTTTTTTATTGCAAATATTCCATATATCTTGGGTTCTAAATAAATAAAGGAGTATATGCACATATTTACATTTCTCGTGTTAAATTTGATTTGAAACTCAATTTTGTCTTACAGCGGACAAAACTGTTCAGACACTCCTTCTGTTTGCTTCCATTCAAAGAGATAGTAAAAGTCCCGTTACTTAAAAAAATCTTAACAATTTGAAAATTATTGCAATATTGATGAATTAACAAGCGAACTTAAATGACATATGTATATTCGTGAACAGTTTTGTCCCTTACTGTATATACAGAAGAATACAATTCCTACTGAATGTCCTCCCGTCCATGACTGAAGTGCATAAGTAAAAATTGAGAAAACCTTTTCCAGTGAAAAGTGGACGTGGGCCTTTTGCAGGGTATAATGGTCATAGGAGTATCTCACAACCTAATATCGCTATTTCAACCAGACTTCCTGCAAGGAAGTATTTTAAAGAATTCTTTATTTATTGTGAGGTTGTATAGGTTAAATGAGATAATAATTCTCCCCCAAACCGTACACAACTGTTATAGTGAAAACTACTAAATGTTTCACAACCAGGATGGTAGGTAAGGGCTTTATAGAAATAAAAATTAAACAGGGCGTGAGACAACTTAAATTTAGGTGAAAACTAATATCTCAACATTGTTATCTTTTAGTTTGGCGAAATCGGAATACGTTCACCGCTACTTTTTATATAACGCAATTTTGAATTTCAAAATAGAAAACAAATGGTGTCCTTAAAATACTTCTAATATCTCATAATTGTTGAAATCGAAGTATAACTTATCGAGCCCTCAGTTACCGCACATGTGGAGTACCTATGGTTGACGTTTTACCTAAAATAGGTCGATCTCTAAGATATATCAATAAAACTGAAATAATATTCTTTTGGTAATAAAAGGTAAAATCGGTATTCATAAATATTCATTCCCGTTTCAGGCATATATAAATTTCAATTAAGTTCTCAAAATGTGTCTCAAGTGAACACATTTCATCCACTGAATTCCAAATCTCCACTTGAGGCCTTGGACTTTAGACCAACAACATTTATCAAAGGTTAAAATCACTGAAAGTCACGGAGGCAAAAGGAAAGTGTGGTTTAATATTCTTTTTTAAATGGATGTCTAAATGCAGAGTATCAATAGTACCTGGGGGGAAAAAGGATTAAAAATTAACAAAAGTTCGCGAGCTAAATTTCAGATGGATTTCTCAAAAACTGAGGGACTAGTCCGCGAATAAACAGTAAGACAGGCGGATAAACTGACAACTGGACATGGCTAAATCGACACAGCTCGTTATGCTGATCATTAACATATGTATGTATGTATATATTTTGTACGGTCTTCGACTTTTTTTCTGGGTGTTACAAACTGCGTACCATACTTAATATTCCCTGTTCAGGGTATAAAGTATAAATCTATAAGTTGCTACCAGCAAACTTATCTGGTGCTTTTAAATTTAAGAACTTATGTAAATACCTATTTAAAACAATTAAATTCGCATTAGTTCCCAATTGCTGTATCTAGTATAATTTTGAAATTCAACAGAACAAGAAAGCCTCTGAGCTCCTTGCGACGCGGTACTGTCAGCTGTCTGGTATGCGACGGCACAAAAATGCAGCCGACATCCTGTCCGAGTTCAAAAGCAGACGTACACAAGGTCATATACAAGGCACTGAAATGTATGTATATATTTGTCTGCTTACACGGCTGTTTTATAGTTTTTGCACTCATTTGCACTTGCGCCGCGACTAGACGCTGAAATGTAGACTATTTTTGGATAGCCTTTTGGTGGAGTCGAAAAAAATGGTATTTTATACTGTTATGTCTTTTTTAAATACTCGCGTGGCTTGGTTTTTCACTTTTCAGTGAATCATACATATAAATGTACATATGAATGTACTCTGCAACGGTAAAGTGTACATCTGCGGCAACTTCACGGTCACACATGTGCGGCACATATGGACTTTATTGGATTTTTGTTTGTGAATGTGTGTGTGTTCAATTTAGTGTCCATTGAGCGGCAACATTTAGTGCGCGAGTGAAAAAACGCTGGAAAAGACAAAAACAAAAACAAAAACAAAATTTAATGAAAAGTGCAAGAAATTCATTAACATTGACGAGGCACAGCGCTAACGCGGACGCGTAATGGCAAAGGAATGTCGCGAGTTTACACAGAAAACCGTTTTATAAAAGTGAATGAAGCCAACTGCAAGACTTTATAAGAAACAACTAAACTCTGTCGCTTTTAAATAAAACCAAATCACTTCTTCTTGCGCTCGAATTTCAGTTTCAAGCGAAAAATCTTTTTGCTTTAATTTAATTGAAAGTATTTTGCTGCGGCTGGGAAAATACTTGTAGCTAGCATGTGGCAGCAGAGCGGTTGGGCATCGGTGGAGTGAAGAAAGTGATTGGAGTGAAGAACCTGCATGCGGCATGCTTGTCAGCTCGCAAACGAGACGCGACAATTTGTTAAGCGATTATGTTTCTGCCTGTGTGCTGGTGTGGGTTTGTCGAAATATCTGTCCCGCCAAGTGATTATTGAAGTACTTAGCTCTTAATGTTGCTTTGAATTTCTGCTTTGACTTTTGTTGTTGTTGCTGTTCGGTTTAAATGGCTGTAAATTATC
The DNA here is from genome assembly GCF_024586455.1 of Bactrocera neohumeralis. Lineage (NCBI taxonomy): Eukaryota > Metazoa > Arthropoda > Insecta > Diptera > Tephritidae > Bactrocera > Bactrocera neohumeralis. The sequence continues at coordinate 46,110,213 of NC_065922.1, forward strand.
CACTTCACTCAGTTTTTCCCAACTCATTTTTTTCGCTCTCTCAAAACTCATCTTTCGCCATTGGCATTTAAATGTTTGCACTTGTTGCAATGCTGATGTTGCATGCCACATGCAATTGTAGTGTTTAGAACGCTTGAGCGTGTCGCAGCAGCTTCAGGAATGAAGCAGATAAATTAAAAAAAAATTACCGAGAAATGTCAATCATGTCAAAAAGAGTGAGTGCTACAAAGTGTAATCGCCTGGTGATTACAGCGGATTTTGGTTTACATGTAAATATGTATGTATTTAGGTATCTTTTTTAATACTCGTATCAAAGAGCCATCATTGCAAACAAATAAGTGATTTAAATCATCGGTAGTTGTGGCTTCCTTGCAATTTATGAAGAGGCAACCAGCCCCTCTTTGAGCATAAAACCTACAGAGATCTGGGAACTTAGAACTTTATGTTTTGGGCAAGGATTCACAGAGAGTCGGTAATACAGGAAAGATTGTATCATCCAATTCGGGCCAAAAATATTCGGTTATCATTGTGCGGTAGCCATTCCCATTCACAGTAACGTCGGTCCGTAATAACCGAAATACAATGGTGACTCAAGGAGTACGTGTGGGTTGCTGCCTGATCAATAATGCTTATTTTGATTATTGACGAAGCCATCCCCGCCTGAAATGAGCATCATCGCTAAAGATGATGTTTCAATGAAAATCTGGATATTTTTCAAGTTGTTGGTCAGCCCAACAGGCCAAGATCTTTTCGCAAAATTCGCCACCATGACGTCACAGAGATGCCCAACGCTTAAAAACGACGTGTGAGGGACTGATTTGTGTCTTCCTCAATTGATGCGCTAGCGGCAGTAATATTCTCGACACTAAGGGCACTTCTTTGTTTCACTGGCACGGGAACACTTTTTACTGTGTCTGTGGATTCAAAATTTTCGACTAGGTGCTCAATTGTTGATCGGAGAGGATCATGATGACCATAAAGTGGACGTAGAGCTCTTAAAATGGAGGCCACTGACTGCAAATTTCGGTAGTAAATTCTAATAGTTTCGACTCGTTGTTGGATTATACATATATTTTTCCATGACGAAATGTCAAACCATACTGAAGGAAGTGTCAAAAGAGCGAAGCGTCGTTTGCTGTCCCTATCGGTATACTTCTGTAGCGTCCCTATTAAAAAACCCATTTTTTGCTAACATTAGAATTAAAGGTAATAATCGCCTATCGTAATTGGATATTTAGAGAAACCCAGCTTTAGGAAAAAAGTTGAGGCCCCTTAAATGATTATCAGGTTATGAGTTTTATAAGGTACAGTTCAATGAAAGTATTATTTATTTCAAATAATCGTTAACAATAGTTCAAAAGCATTTTTATATAGAACATATTTGTTCTCTCGAAGCTTGGGTGTTTTTAGACCCTAATATTGAGCACTTCTCTATTCCGCAGTACTTGCAACTCTTGTGTTAATTTTTATCGCGGTTTGAGTTTGATTTTTCCAATAGGTCTACGTACATCCTTTTGGCTGAAAATGTCGTTGCATGCAACACTCACAGCAGCTTGACTAGTTGTGCCTGGATTCTGCTCGTTACAGTTTTTCTCAGCTCCTTATAACTAATTTTATTGTCTTGCACATTGAATGATATGAATGTAATCACCATCGACTGGCCGCTTAATTATAGTTTAGACTTCAAAAAACATGCTTAAACACACACATATGTACATAAGTATGTTTATGTATAAATATACATACATATATGTAGGTATACAATATATAAAATACACACAAACGTGATTAGACGGGTTTTATTTATTTATTTCTCATATAATTACTGCTTTAACTTCTGCTCTATTTTTTCCGTTTTTCTTGTTTTTTTATAATGTTTGTATGTCGTAAAGTTAATGACGAGAATGCCGACATTTAGTATGCCATGCATTTCCGGTAGCTGACACACGGTTTCTGTTATTGTTTCTAGCAACATTTATGGCCTTTTCCTCTTCTCAAGAAATAGCATTAACCTGCGCTTGCGTGCAGCATCCAGTCGTTATACATATGTATATGGCATATACTATATATATGTGTGTATGTATGTATGTATTCTCTATATGCACCTTTTATTGCAGCGCTGACTCTTATGCCTGAACTGTTGAACCCTTGTTTACTTTACAGATGCGCAGGCGTTGCTGCTGCGCTTGGGACAGGCATCTTTACACGTAAAGGCACTCACATTTTCGGATATACTTACATAAGTATATGTTTGTATATTTACAAATCATTTTTTGTTAAAATGTTGTCTTAGTTTACAGAATTCACATAAGTATCTATTCCTATAAAAGTATATAAATATACCATATGTATGTACAGTAGAATCGCGCAAAAGTTAACTCGCGAGAAATGTTAAACCTTCGGCTAAGTTGACCGATTTTGAGTGTCCACGTACCGCTCTAAAACGTTAACTTTTGGTGAACTTTTTTGAAATTATCTTTTTTTTCAAACCCAACGGTTTGACTGGCAAGATAAACAATTGCTATGTATTCCCTGATTTTCTATCTAAACAAATATTGTCGGTGTCGCGAGGTATATACATTGTTTGTCATGGGCGTTTTAACTTGTGAGTGGTTTATAGTTAATGTATAAAAAAATGTCAACAAAGCAGAAAAAATCATTGCAAATCAGATTAAATTAATGAAAAGACGGCACCTGGCCGAAAAATAGCTAGGGATAGAATCACATTTATAATTGGTAAATCCGCATCCCCCTTGCTTCAAAGGGTTTCAAACCCCATTGGAATATGCTAATGCGCAAAAGTCTGGGATGAATTCAGACGACTTCGGGAGGTACAATCGTTACTGTACAAGGTGGGTGGTGTTAACGACAGCAGTGAAGTCATCGAAAATTTAAACGACGATCAAAATACGGAAGACGACGCAAATTTCGGAGTGTCTGACAATGAAGTTGAAGAACCAGTTATCAAGGAGAATATGCAACAACAGAAAGTGAGTTTTTCGGAAGCAGTTGAATGCATCAATACCTTGATAAAGTGGTATGAAAACAATAATGATGCAAATCAGATATCACATACTATTAATATGCTGACGAAAATTGTCAGAAGCTATTGCACAAAAGAAAAGAAACAAAGAAGTCTCGGCCGCTTCTTTAAACCAGTCCTTACAAATTTATATGTACTTTAGAGTGATTCAAAAAAAAAAATTTTTTTTTTTCCTTTCGTACTCGGAAAAATAGGTTCCCCTCTAAGAAAGGCTCTCCACACATGAGTTTTTAATTGTAACGGAAAGTCCTCCAACATACAGTTTTCTATTTTTTCTTATTATCAGATAGAAAAATTTATATCTCGCTTCCAACTACTTGAAAAAATATTTTGTTCCTTAGATTTTGTAGGAAATTGAATGCTCTACAAAAAAGGTCTACTAGGATTTTTTCGTAAACCCAACCGTTTAAAAGATATTAACGGTTGAAGTTTGATTATTTTTGGGAAAATTTTTTATTTCTTATGAATTCTTAATGGTAAAACACTCTTGGGTCATTTTGGTTAACTTTTTCGCGGTTTTACTGTACATATATGCATACACATATATACAAGTATATTACGATGAGCCGACATCTAACCTAACGAAGACATGGGTAAAAATTATTGTTTTTACAGAAACAAAAATATCCCTGCAAGGTAAAAATTTTAATTTATGTTGAAATGTGTAGGTGAACATTCAAAGTTTCTCATGCAAAAACACCTAAGAACTATGTTTTAATTAAAAACCAAAACTTAAACGTTTCAAAAGTTTTGGTGAAACATTTTTTCATTGTGGACTCTTTTACAGAATAAAATTAAAAAAAAAAACTGATTCAGTCGGATTAACAATTTCTTTTACTATCCCTCTGAGGTAGAGTTTTTAGGAATTTTTATGGACTACCGCAATGTAAAAAATGTTAACCTAAACTGTTCAAAAGTTTTCATATTTATCTTTTTCTTCTTTATTGGCGTAGACACATCTTACGCGGTTATAGCCGAGTTTACAACAGAGCGCCAGTCGTTTCTTCTTTTCGCGATTTAGCGCCATGATCCTTCCTCATGGTCGGACAATCGAGTTTACCATCTTTTTCTCTGACATTCAGCAGGCTGGAGAAGTGTACCTTCTGTAATTTTAGTATGATCTAGGCATCAGTCGCTGGATCACCTCTGGGGGTTCTACAAGAGTATGCTCCAATCATGAAATTTTGTGTTAGTCGCCGCATGTTTTCGTAGGAATATCTAGCGTTACCCCTGTCAAAAATATTTTCACGTTCTTCGTACTCACTCATCTCGGCCTCTTAATTCTTTTGTCTGCAAATGCGTCTCGCATCCCTCTTTAACTCTCCGTGTCTATTCCATTCCGCATTGTCTGTTGTGATTGCAGCATCTCAACGTCGAGCCTTCCTTGTGTTGGTTACCATGCGTTTTTTTGCTGCACAGAGGCAGGTGTCTATCTTCGCTGGAACAAGATAGTGGTCCGAGTCTATGCTAGGACCTCAGAGCGTACACATGTCTGAAACACAGGAGACGTGTCTTCCATCTATAACAACATGCTAAATCCAGCTCTTGGATTTTCGATCCGGAGACCTGGCTGTCTTGATGAATTTTGCTAGAATTTAGTACAACAGATAACTATATTTCGGCCCACGGCAAAGTCGTTCAGCTTGAACTCATTTGGAGATGTTTCATCAACGGAAAACGGAATTTACCGACCGTTGAGCCAAATACACCTTCTTTGACATCGTGTCGGGCGCAGCTCTCATAGGAAGCGCTCGTAGAAGACACATCGTCCATTTCTTCCATCGGGCCGTGGGCACTAATCAGCGATATGTTGAAGAGCTTCGCTTTGGTACGGATTACGGATAGACGCTCATCCACCGGGATGAATGCCAGGTCTCAGCGACGAAGTCTTTTTCCCACCACGAATTCAAGAGAATGGCGCTCTAAGAACTTTCCTCACTTACGTGAACTTCTACACATGGCTCCATATTTAGGTGAAAAGATATTTTTTAATCTGTTGTTTAAATAGGAAACTTTGAATGCTCACCGACAGCTTTTAAAAAGAATCTACACAGTTTCCTAGCAGGGATATTTTTTCTTTGCAGATTCCATTACCTATACTTGTACAAACTTAAGGTCAGGCAGGGAACTATGTATACTATATACCACATGCAACACTTGCTCAAATTGTTGTTTTCGTATGTACGAGTATTAATATATAAGTATATAATCATTTAAGTGCCTTCCTCATACTCATAGACGTATTTCTATATGTTTGTGTTTAAATTCTGCAATGCGGCAGCAACTTGTCAATTGTGATTATCCTGTGAGAAACTGTGAAAATTATATAAATTTCTAGCCGTGATTAAAGATCATCTTAAGCAGTTACGTATGTATCACGTGCATGCTTACATACTTGTAAGTAGTCTGAGTGTAATTATTAGGGGATGAGCACTTTAAACGCTTGCCAATACTTGAGGTTCATGGCACCGTCTTGGCTCCTCGTGTGTATGTATGTCTACCTTAGCGCAGATTAGAAAATTCCCACACGTCCAAGCCGGAAAAATCATAATTTGTGCGGCTCGTTACATAAACAGCGCCTACTTTTACTTTGAAACCTGTCCATCAAATTAGAACAGTGTTCTACACACACAGCCACAAACAAATGCTGGTTTGTTCTATGTGTGTGTGGATTTGTGTACATGCCACGACCTTGTTGCAATTATATTTCCTTACTTTGTGTTTTCTTTGCTTTATTATTATTGTTATTAGTATTTTTTCCTTTTTGCTGCCGCAAATCAAAGACAGAATGCCGACAATTAGTGTTTAATTTTTCACATACACACATTGTACATACATTCAAAAATATACATGTTATATGTACGTATATACAAAGCTGAGTGGTTAAAGCCTGTCTCGTTCTCGTAAAATACGAAAATTACTTAAAATACACGAATTAAAATTCGGTGTTAATTATAGACTAGTTGTATCTAAGATATATGCGCAGGAAGTGCTAGACAATTTGAGAACTAAAAGTGCACCTTAAAACGCATAATTTTTTTTTAGAACTGCTTGTTTGGTCTTGTTAACTAAAAAATATAAAAATCGAAATGAAAGACTCGTTGAGACCACACAGTTAGAAAGAGGCCTTCAGAAAAGGAGTAAAGGCATATACTTATAAATCTTTCCACCTCTGTTCTTTTACATAAGTATTTTGTTGTTATTGTTTTATTTGGTTTTAAAGGGCAGTATAGAGAAAATCGGATTGATATTCAATTTTCTCTATTTTTTATTGATGTCACATGTGTTCGTGTAGATATGTAGATACATATATGATAATATAATAATGATCGGATAAAGCATCCAGATTGAGGAAGAAATAGAAGAAAATATATGTATTTACCGGGCCTCCTGAGAACTCCGGACCAGGTTGGTATTTGCCTCCATATCCTTCTTCTCCCCTTCACCGTAGTCTTAACTAACACAACATGACACACTCAGCCTTGTTTATAACTTTTTTTGTAATAAGGATCCTTATGATCGACTTTGATGTTAATTCATCAAATCAAATTTATGAGTACTCTTTTCTGAAGACCGCCCTTTAAGGTGTCTAGTGTGGCAGCTTCAAAACGGCGACGGTATCAATTGTTTTATTGCGATTTTCGGCGTCACTAAAAAAGGTCCTTCTCTAATGTTGTAATACCGGCCCTCTCTATACATGACAATAAAAAACAATTCTCTGCTAGAAATTAGTTTCCTTACAATGACCTATGGTCGAAAAAAATTCAAAATAGCATGTCTTTTTCAAAAATTTTCTTTTTATCCAAAATTGCAGAAGCGGTCCTATTTTTAAAGTTCTTAAACTTCAAATATAGTAGATCTAGTAATATATTTTGTTTTTTTGAAGATCAAGTTTCAGATTATTCGACATTTTGGGGTCGATAATTCCAGGTCAGGCTAATACTTTGGAGATTCTTAGCATCGTCTTCCTCTAGAACAATCAATCGTAAATATCAAGAACGTCAAGAGCTGTTACAATAATTAAATTGGTGCCGTTTGTCAAAAGATTATTATTTTTCCACTGTTCCAATATTCGGAATATGCTACAGTCCTTGCAGGTTCACCAAAAAAGACATAGTATTTGTCATTGATTTGAAGGGCAGACAATAATATCTTACCGAGGAGTTCTTTTTCAAATTTATGCTGAATATGCTCTAACTGGGGAAACGAGCCCAAAATGGATTGCATCATTTAAAATTGGTGATTTTTTTTTTGGGAAGAGACATCCTGGAAGGCAAAAAAATCTTAAGATGAGGAATGGGGATATGATTCGATGAGGATTGTTGCCATACACAAGAAAAGCTTGCACAACATTTCGGACTTACTTAAGCATATTTTTCGAAATTGTAGAAACAGTCGGATAGATTCAAAAGCAAGTTAATTTGTTACCACATAAACCGAAGCCAAGGCATTGAAAAACGCTTTTGCATCAGAAATGCTGCTTGAAACCCTACTAAACGAAGTCGTTTTGCATCAGATTGTGAAGACTGGATCTATTACGAGCTCCTAAAACCAGGTGGAACCATAAATGGTGATGGGAAACGCTATCATCAGCGACTCAGCAAATTGAAGCGAGCCATTGCCGAAAACGTCCTGAATTTGAAACTAGGCACGAGGAAATAATTTTCGATCATGAAACGTTCAGCTTCACGTAGCAAGACCAGTTAAAAACTATTTTGAAAACAGAGCCTGGGAAGTTTTGCCTCACTGCTTTATAGTCGATACGGAATGCTCTGAAGGGAAAACGGTTCGCAACAAAACAGGGTAGCTAAAATTGTCTTGTTTATGTTTGGTCTCCAAGCCGGCGCAGTTCCTTTGAGATGGTTTTCACAAATTTCCAAAAAGGTGTGAAAATTATATATTTTCACTGTTGGCTGTTTTCAATACTATGATATATGTATGTTTATCTTAGATAAGCGTTCAAATTTTCAAATGAAAAATCGATGATGTGGACCCGGAATAATACAGTCCATAATTGTATACCCAACTCAAAGAGTATCTGTAGTCTGTATAGACGTCAGATTTGTAAAATATATTTAAAATTCCACAAAAAACAAGGAACATCCCAGGAGCATTAGTTTTATACCCACTTCAAGCCGAGTTAAACCTCTGACTGCAAGGTTCGTTAAGCAACCTGGGGTATCTATTAAAAGACACCGGCAAAGGAAAACATTTGACAAAAGCGAAACATAATTAAAGTTGGAAACTAGAAATATTCACGCACTGCAGTTGCACCCATTCTCATGGTCTACTAGAATGATTGGACTATAAAACCTATTGTTAAATAGCAAGCAGGTGAAAGCGATATTTTTTGTATTCGTATATGGTCCCGTTCGTACCTGTTTTAGGTAAGAAATGAAAATAATTTCCCTGCTAAACATAAGTAAACAATTTGTCTGAAAATAATAAACTTGCAAACATGACAATTATTTCGTAATTTACATGATCGCGGTGCACGCTTGGGGCAACCCACAGACCCAGTGGCTCCCACAGTGAACTGATTCACACACTTTGTTGTGTGTAGCAACGATGAAATTGATTTCCCGCAAAGAAAGTTATACAAGATCGAGGCAGTGAGTGAGCTTAAACATGCGCTTAAAAGCATTTGCCTTGCATGCACCATATCCATATCTAAAAGCAAAAAGCAAAAGGTAAAAGTAAACAAAAACACTATAAGTCGACAGTAAGTCATCTTGCAACAATAAGTGGCATAAGTAAGTGGAACGAAATACTGGTAAGCACAGAAGCAGGTTGCTGTGTCAGATGAATGAGCGGCACTTACGGCCACAAATAGCTAAGCAAATTTTTAAGGGCATTCAGAAAAAGAAAACAAAAACGTAATAATAATAAAATGTATAATCACAGTGTAATTGTTGGCAACTATTTTAATGAGTTGTGAAAATTAAATCTCTACCACCAACAGCGAGGCGAACAACGAAGCATGAATGAAGCGTGTTAGTAAAAGAAGAAATTGCTTTAAAGCGAAGAGGAAACACTTTTCACGACGGAAGCTGAAATCGCTGTAAAAATGCATGCAACAGCAATAGCAAAATAACACATAATCACAACAACAGCAGCAAATGATAATTTTGTAACAATGGTGGCTGCAGCACAACAAAACAACCAGTAATTTGTAGAAAACGCGACGAATGCGAACGCAGATAAAATAATAAACAAAACCAAAGTAAAAGACAACAACAAAAAATAACAAAAATGGTATGAGCAATAGAAAGAAATGAATTTGGAAGAAAAATATAGCGCGATGAAAAGAAAAATACACCAATAAAAACATAATTTCCTGTGCAGGGGTGTCGCATTTACCAAACCCACGCCAACATATTTGTTGTAAAATTATGTATATTTATGTGTAATTTTTCGACACTTTTGGTGATATTCATAAATATTTCCTGTGCGCACTCTCTTCCTAAGTTATTACCACTCTGCTGTACATACATGCAAGTATAATGCCTGTGAGAGAAACTACGACAGATGTTGCGCAATAAAGCAAATTGTTTAAGGTGTGAGCTTCCCTGTGATGTTTCCGTCGTGGTTTCAGAACTTATCTTAATTACCAAGTACACGTAAAGGAAATGTATTTAGATGTAATAAGACTAAGAACAAGTAAGCGCTAGGAGTATTACAACAGTAATAGTAGTTTCCTAAATAGAATTTAGGTAAGACAAGAAAAAACTTTAATTTCAGCTGCAACGAAGCTTTAATATCCTTCATAGCTTAAAAGGATCTTTACCTTTGATCTCTCAGTTTGTAAGGCAGTAATATGCTATTGTGGTCCGATTTGAGCAGTAGGGCAGTTTCGAGGAAGATATCTCGCCAAATAAAGAGAACTTTCCAAACACGGAAAGCTATATGATATAGTGTTGTTTTTGACAAAGATTATTATGTGAATTTGGATATATACATTAGATCGGATCGATTTACAGGGAACAAAAAAAAAAAAAAATCGCGAAGGCGGGTAATGTTCTAATGATCATTCTGAACAACTTTGGCTAAGAGACTATGGGTCTAAAACCTGTTTCGACCCAGCGAGTTTTAAGGTGAAGTTTTTGGGATTACAAAAATTATTTCGTCAGTTTTTCAGATAAATGATGTTTTCTATATTCACCAATATAATCAGTCTTGAGACAATTTTCAAAGAATCTTTGAGAAAACGCTGTATTTTGAATGGATAGATTTCTTTTGGGAAACATTTGTTCACAGTCAATGGATATTAAACCTACACTATATCATAAAAGATCTATGAAGTTATGCTTGTTCCAAAAACTTTATGCTAATAACGCTGACAAGGAGCTAGTCTTTTCCTGGAAAATTATTATTTGTCTTTCATTGATATATTTACTTACATAGCATACAAATTTCAAGGAAAGATTTCCTAGCAGTAAAAATTAACCCTTCTAAGCTAATTTAGGTCAGAGGTCGGAAGAGTCATGAATTGCAATTTCGAAACAAGTTTTTGTAGTTCTTTAATTCAGGGTGATTAATGTCTTTTTAATGAAGGACTGTATTTGTTTCATTCAAGCACACAGCAAAAAGATTTTAATCCATCATTTTGAGAAACCATTGCTCTTTGTTGTTAATAATGTGTTCGGAATATTTAATCTCCATTTTGTTTTAGAATTCTTTAAACTAATGATTGTTTATTATTGATTGTTTATTATTATCAAATGCATGGCCCTAACTAAGGAACCGCCGTCCACCCTGGGACCGCATTTATTGGGCCTACCAGATTTTCAACGGCGGTTTGTCACGTCGTTGTATAAGCATGACAGTTTTTCGACTTTTCCCATTCTGTAGAGGTACTTCTTGAAGTGTTCGTGTCCGGATAACAGCTGAGTTTTCTAAAAGTCGATTTTTCAGCTTATCCATAAGTTTAGGTCTTTTATTAATCTGTATTGTGTCTTTTCGGTCAATTGTGCTCTTGTTGTTTTCGGATGTTTTCTTTAGCTCCCACAACTTTTTCCTTCCGTATGCCAGAAGGTCAATTATACTTAGCTTATAACTAATATTGCATTGCCTGACACTATTCGGTAGGCTGATGCAGCTCTGAGGGCTGCGGTGCAGTGCACTCTGACCACTACCTTATAACGGTTTTTCTTTTTAAGCACATCTGCCCAGATCTCAGTTCCGAATAACGACGTTGATTGACTTCGACATTAGGATCTCTCGGCTTCCTTGGCTGGGGTCCACCAATGTTGGCCATTAGTCTGTTATTTTGGAAGGTAATTTTCGCTGCCTTTCCCGCGGCGTGCTGGATTTGTACTCAGAAGGTTAGCCTGGGTCCAGTCTTACGCCTAGGTAGTTTACTGGTTTTTGTGTCCTAAAATTATGCGTAGTCGTTTGCATACTTATTTCGAGGGATATGTACTTATTTGTTAGAAGAACTAACTCGGTTTTTTACATAGCGAGCTGAAAATTGTGTGAGTTGAGCCATGTTTGAACCCGTATCATGACCTGATTAAGCTTTCTTCGCGCTCCTTCTGTGTATCGTGCTGTATTTACTGCTACAATGTCGTCCGCGTAGTCAATTAGTACGATTCGTCAGGAATTTAGAGTTTTAGTATAGTGTCACAACTAATTTTCTACAAGTTTTGGCCGAGAATGGATCTTTGTGCTGCTCCCGACGTGACCGCAATCTGTCATGATCACCCTCTAGTTTGGCCAGAGGTTTCCGAAGAGAGAAGATCAAAACTGAAGAAACCTACTTATAATTTAAAGTCCGTCTGCTCTCAGCGACTTGCAAAAAAATTGGTTGTACTTTTTGGTTTCTATTCTATAATTCTTCTGTCATGTTCTCATAATTTTTCCCCATTTGGTTATTAATTATAAAACTGATAGTTCTTTAGTAATTCTTTAGTAATTTGAAGTAGTGTAGTTAAATCGTGTATTTCGTCTGATCATGAAGTAGTTTTTAATAAGCAGTTCATCTGTAGTTCAATATCGCATGTTAGTCCTAGAGTAAACCACATTAAACTTATACTGACACCTACAAGTCTTATAAGGCCTGAGAACTACTTATAGTTTGATTTAAAGACACTGTTATGATATTTGCACCCAAAAAACTTCGTTGAAAATATACTTTAGGCCAAATGATTGCTAATCCAACGTCTCAGAGTTCAATATCCCTAAAAATTTAGGAAACTTCGCAACACCATCTCGTGCTTTATCGAAAAAACAGTATTGTAAAAAACATTCAACAGCATATTTTGTTGGGGAAACTCTAAATATTAATATTATTTCATTTACTGCTTCTCCTGACACATCTGTCTCTACTTTCTAACCAGTCAGACCTCGACGAAAGTAATACCTCTAGGGAGCACTAGACGGAAGAAAAATGTACAATAAAACAACTGCAAAGTGTCTTAAAGCACAATAAAGATAGTACACACATTTATCTTGCAACCATAACTTGCAAAACTACGCAAAAATGTGTAAAAAACCAACGAAAGAAAGAAAAAATAATAGAAAAACTTATCACACAAAAAATGGAATTCATAAAAACTTCGTTATCTCGGCCAATGTCAAAATGCTGCAAGAAAATTTCATGATGTGTCAAAGGAAAGTGAGCAAAGTACAATAAAAATGAATAAGCGCGCTCTTTAACTCGCCGATAAGCAGTAAATGGACAAGAAATGAGTTTGGACGCACAAAGCGGAAGATCAGAAGAAAGTGAAAGAATAAAAGGCAAAAAAAAAACAACCAGAAAAGAAGCAGGGAGTAGTACGTTGTTATCTGCGAAACACAAGCAGAAAAAAACTGTTAACTACCACTGTCTCAAAGGAAAACTACCAGTTAGCGACCAACAACTCGGCAGTCAACGGAAAGCCGTTCGATGAGCGAAGAGTAAGTCAACAGATGAATTACCAAATGACCCACAGGCAGCCACAGCAGACGACTTAAGTACCTAAACACATTATTTAAGTCGTAAAAAGGAGTATGAACATACGCACACACACTTACGAACATAACAGATTTTGGCCAAAAGGAAATCGACAAATGAGCCAGTAGTCGATCATACTTTAAATACATACATATGTCTAAAGGACGCCACGAAAGTGTGTCTGTGGCATTACAGAGCCACACTTCACGCTCCAATTTCTTTAATGATACTTATTAGTGCCATCATTAGCGCTGCAACAACCTCGTTAGGCGTCGCTCATTCGATATCCGCCGATTTTGTTGCGCTTTCGATACGCCCACAGCAACTGGGAATATGGTCGAAAGAGGCGAGCTTGTTTAACTTCTGGAGATTTTAAATTCGGTGATTAGTGGACAAATTGTGAAAAAATAAAAAAATATTTAAGAAATACGAATCTTTAATTTTGAAAACACTGGACTATTCTTGAAATGTTGTTTCATATTTATCGCTTTATTGTTGAGAGTTTCTAATTTATTGCTTCAGTTATGGTCATATTTGACTTTGGCACGGCTTCAGAAAATCAACTTCAAATCCGCAGTTGGCAACTACTTTCAATTGACATTTTCAAATATTTCTTTTGAGACTACTTCTTAATTTCGAAAGCTTCTGCCGTGTATTTTTCAATCTTCTTCATTTCGCTAAACACTGTTTCCGATAGTTGCACTGCAAATGTCTCTGCTGCCTCTATGACTTTCTTAAACTTGTCCAACTTTGGCAAGACGCCCTCAAGGTGCCCTTTAATTTGTCCTGGCTTGACTTCTTTCGCCCATCCGCGTAGACCAAGAACATTGACTTGTGTTTCCAGAAATTTGGTTATCGCCTCCTTTGGAAATTGACCTTTGAGATCGAAATCGAATGAAAACAATTCTTCTTTAGACATAACTGCAAATTTTTAATGTTTTTATTTTACCAAAATAATGAAATTATTGAAATTATTTTGACTGATTCAAATTGAAGTATGACACCTCGAATTTATTAAAAACAATTATTCTCGATATATTCTAGTTTAAGTTAAGATAAAAACTAGTTCAAACCAGAAACAAGTTTCCACAGAAGAACTTGATTTGATTGGTCAGTTTGTATGACAGCTTAATCCGATTTGGAAACGCTAAAATTTTGATTTCTTCTCAAGTAAAAAAGTTTTCTAAGAGGGATTCTTTTTGGTTATAATAGTTCAATTTGTATGCCAGCTATATCCTATAGCGGTGCGATATCGCGGTTCCAAGAAATGGGTAGCTTCTTGGGAAGAAAAGGATGTGTGCAAAATTTCAAATTCTTATATTAAAAACTGAGAGATTAGTACGCGTATTTACAGATAGACAGACAGATATGTCTCATTCGACTCATTTTCAAATAATTACTCCTACAAAGTTTTCTTAGCCGGATTTAAAGTTGTTGATCCCTTCACTAATCTAATGATAGCATTATCAATCTCGAGAACTGTTCGATACTTCGTAATACTATATGTATATTTTGGACAAGAATGTAAGTCCAGTAAAATTTCTCCAAAGTTATTTCAAAGACTTAACCGGGGCTGTCGTCCTGTCGAAGAACTTCTTTAGAATCATACAACATAAGACCACCGATGATGAGACCGACAGACGCTTCAACTATGTAAGAGTGATGGGAACTGCACATCAACTAGTGGTAGTAACAGAAAACATTCAATATAACTCTTCGACAAAAGTTTTGCCGACCTTGTCCCCATATCAAATACGTTAGATTCGGTTTTCTTTTTTTTATTTCTATGGATAATTTTGTTGTTGACAAAAACGTTTATATGATTTTCTTTTATCACATGAACACCTAGCTTTACTTCGTGCTCTGTTTCGAGATCAACAATGCGTGGTTGCAGCGTTTATATTTTTTGTAATTCCTGAACGAAAAATGTTGAAACCGCAGCTGAGAACGAGACATCTAAAGTGATACATACATACATACAAAAACAATTTGTGTGTTAAACATTTAAGATTTCCAGGAACGTGTGCCAATATTTGTTGTTGTCTTGCTTTTTTTCTATGTACATTCTTCACGCTAAACGGTTAGCAGATGACTTCAAATTTTATAGCCGAATATTTGTTGATCTTTTTCAATTCGCCGAAAACAGTACCGATAATTTTTGAACCAAATTGCGGTGAATTTCTCAAAATAACTTTGAGTTTATCCATTTTGGTGATCTCTCCCTCAAGTCGACCTTTGATACATCCATCCTCGACCTCTTGAGCCCAACCTCGGATACCGAGCTGATTGATTTCCTTTTCCAGAAATTGGTTGAAGAGCTCACGCGGCACTCTGGCGCTAATCTCGAATTCACATGCGTAGAGCTCGGTTTTCCTGACACGTAGTTTGGGTAATTCAATGGACATGATGACGATAAATTTCGAATGTCTATGCCAACCGTGTCGAGACCGTTACATTTAATTTGAATATTCAAATTCATATTTTTATGATTTTTCTTTTATTCCGTTTGACAAATTTATGAAAACAGCAGTTGACAGTTTTCTTGTGTTGTAAAGCAAGAGTTTACAGGATTTTTTTTTTACTTATTTTAACTATTGTTTCGGATTTGCTTTTAGATTGAAACCTTCAAGATATTGAATTGAAAGTTGATTAGTAATTTAATTCAGACAAAAAAATTTTAATGACAATGAAAAAAGTATTTTAGAATAATGAGATTTTGAATTTAGTCACGGCAAGTTTAAAGTTTTTAGTGCGCATTCAGTAGTAAAGAACATTTCCAGAACTGTAGTGAGTCACACCGACCCCAATTTACATATACCATTACCACCACTTAATTTCATGAAAATTATTGTTCTTTAAATTGGGTTATATGATGTTATATGAACCATACTTCGAAAAATATTGGTAAATTATGTAACAATATTGGTATATTTTTTTCTGTCCAGATCTCAGCTCCGTATAATAGGACGCTGATTGTCGTCGACGTTAAGAGCTTTCTTTTTTCTTGGCTGGGCTTCCTGTGTAGGCCATTAGTCTGCACAGTTGGGATGTGATCTTCATTACCTTTCCTGCGGCTTGCTGGATTTGTACCCAGAAGGTTAGTCTAGGGTCCTTATGTATTTTTTTTTTTTATTTTGGAGGGGGAATCTTCGAAAGATACCGTCATTTTTCCGGACGGTATGCACGATTCCGCTTCAGTGACCAATACGCCAACGTACTAAACCCTTAACTCCATTGTCTTTGCTTGTTTATTTGCCCCACGGAACCGCCGTTAAGCATTACATCGTGAGGCCAAGCTTAGTCATTCGGCTCGTCAATCACGCCATTCCGGCCTACTCCTCATTCATCCTTATTCCGATTTCCCTGGGTTGCCACTCCTTCTTAGAATTATAGCACACCTCGCTCTCACACTATCCCACACTCGCTCCATTGTCAGTTAGTCGCCTGCCCTGTCTTGTAGATCTGTCGTATACTCTTTTGAGTTCCATAGCCATTACCTCTGGTGGCATGATGCCCCCTAATATCCCAACCGCTTCGTGGGATACCGTACAAAATGCAGATGTGACCCTAATGGCACTAAGCCGCATTGCAAATTTCGCTTTCTTAGCATACGTCTTTTGCTGTAATGCTGGTCCCCATATGGGCGCCGCGTACATCAGAATTGATTGGCTCACCTTGGCCAATAGCGCACGCCTTATGTGTCCTAAGAATATCCGTAGTTTGCATACTTATTTCCATGGGGGTAATTTTTTTTCGAGAACTTCGATCATATCCACCCATCTAACACTCTTGAAGGCGTTTCAGACATCTGAAATCGCCAGAACAATATTATTTTGTATTTACAAGTATGCCATCTACGCTTTCAATGACGCATTTTGTAGCTCTTAGAGTTGATCGAGCGGCTTTTGCTCCGAGTAGCGCCGAGTATTTTCATTACTATTTTATGCCCAAGTTCCCACGGGTTTTTGTTAACATTCTCGCGTATTTCTTTCCATTTTTTCTTTTTTACTTGCCTCAGCTCGTTTTTTGATGCGGCTCCTTTGAGCCTGGATCTCGTGCCGGAGCTGCAAAGACGGAGGTATATACGTCTGGGTTTGGCTATAATTTCAGTCCACCAGTAAACTTATGTTTTATGTTTGCTGTGGAAAGCCTTGGGCATTGATTTTTAACAGGCTCTTATTATACTAAGCATTGTGACCTCGACAATTTTCCTTACATTTATGGGGAGCTGCTAGATGGGTACTGGTTGCCTATTGCGGAGATTAATTTCGAAGTGTTTAGTTTCGAAATGTTCCACTTTTGTGTTCTGGTATTTTTTCCTGTGCTGGTTACTGTTTGTTCCATTGTCGTTCGTGAAAGTAATGTACCGATGATCGCTGCCCGTTTAATCCTCTAGCACTTTCCATTTCTTTACCATATTGAGCCGGCCATGCGTTCTGATGATAGGGTAATATCCGGTGTGGTTTCCTCGCATTCCGGTTTTCCTCTCAAGTCCGTGTTTAGCATACTCCACTCTACGACTTTCGAATTTAGGTATTCGGCGATAATTAGTTGATCTTCTGTAGACCTGGCTATGTCCTCAGTATTGTCGAGGTTTTCATGAAATTTTTTTTGCACTGTCGCTGGGCATCAAGTAGCAGCTAATTACTGTGTATATTGGTGCGAGTATATGTATAAGTTTTGGTTAAAAGGTACCTATTATTTTTTCAATAGATAGCTTTGGTAATCGTCTAGTACTGTATAGTTCGTACGAAAAAAAACTTTTCTGGTTTTGTTGTGATTACTTGACTTAGTCACTCCATATTTTACAGTATTTCTTCGATAAAAGCGAAAATACAAAGAACGCGGGTGAAAAAATAGTGTTCATAGTTTAGTGCTTTTCATTTCCGATCCGGTAATTTTAATGTCAAAGATGAACCACGCTCCGGAAGGCGAAAACCCTTTAACGCTAGATACAAATGGAAGTTTTGTGTATAGATGCTTTTCGAAATGTATAGTTAATGAAAATAGAATCTCAGGTCTGAAGAAAGGAATCGTCAGGAAACTCCAGCTTGTCAATGGAAGAGCGTTTTTTTTCATCACTATAACGCCAGACAACAATTGGGACTTGCCTGTAGTTCCACAAGAGTGGTTGAGAGACTCGTTTGCATCATTTAGTCCAAAACTGGCTTGTAAAAATCAATCGCCGCTTTTGGCCACTTGGGACAAGGCTTTCTATGAGAGAGGCGTTATTGCTACAACGAATGGAAAAAAACGATGTATATTTAACTTTAATGGAATCATTATGAAGATGGATTTATATCTACTAGACCTTCTATTCTATAAGGGCTTTATTATGGTTTTCTCCGGTTCCTTCCATTCTCGGTTATTTTGTTATGAACCGCTTTCGAATCGTTGTTTCTTTTTGCGATATTGACGGATGGAACTAAGTTCTTTGCTTAATATTTTTGAAATATAATTATGCTTTACCTACACAAAATATTAAATTCATCGCTTAAAATCCAACAGCTGATCTGTCATGAAACGCAAACGCTTCTTCGACAGTTTCTTTTTTACAATGAATATACTTTTCCTCTTTCTTCCACGAATCAGTGAGCAAATTGATTGTGGCGGCATGAACTTTGGTAATATTTTTTATTTATACGCGTCTGTCTGTCAATGACTTATCAGTATTTCTAATGCCCAAAAGCAATATTTTGATCGTAATTACCATGAGAGCATTTTAAGGCGACAATTACAAGCCCTCTATGGGGTGCTCAGAAGCGTTTAGATAAACATGCGAGTTCTTACACAGAAATGGGCAACATAATAACACACAACTATGAAAACATCTGAAAGCGATTAATATGAGTAGTTTTGGGTTTCAAAGCGCACGCATTCATATACATTTATATATGTATGTAATACATATGTACATATGTAGCGTACATATCTATTTGTACGTAACCTTAAGTATTCCTCATACTTATTGGTTATCGTTGATGGCTGTTTTCGGTTTTTTTTTCTTGCTTCAATCTGGTTGCATCCATAAAGATGTTGTGTCGCTTTGAATTATCGTCATGTCGGTGATGCTTTAGAAGTGACTTCAATAAATATTCAGCGCAGCTTTGGTAACGCATTCATAAATACTATATTTTCGGAGATGTTCGGCTACATATTATATTTAAGTAAATACATATGTATATGTATATAATATGTTTGTGATGTGTGCGCTTTCAGCTTTCACACGCATAATTGGATTATGTGGCGCGGGCAACCTATGACGGCATATCTCGTCGCTTCGTTACAACTGCCAAAGCGTGATCATAAATTTGGAGTCAAAAAAATAGTGAGGCGCAGCAAGCAAGATTAGCGCTTGTTAGCGTGAAAGGGGTCTTCACAACGCTTGCCAGCCTCGTGACGTTGCTGTGGCCATGCTTGTCAAGCGCCCGTCCGTTGTGATTTCTCGGCATCTCGTGCTTTTTGGACTTTTTTCACTGTTTTCTTTATCGCTGTCATCTTGTTGCTGACTGCCATTGCAGCGTGTTGATAATGAACTTGAAAATGAGCGCACTTCAAACTGGTCTTTAATATAATTTAATTGTGTTTTGTGTAATTTCTTTTTAACTGTTTCGAGTGCGAGCAATCGTTAGTTTGATTTCATGTAATTTGGCGTGCTTTTCGATATTTGCAGCGTCCAACAGCTGAGCTGCTGAGCTGCGCAGCGAATTATCTTGTTTACTCTAAAGCACTTTCTTTAAATTTTGCCTTGTTCAACACAGCCACAGGGTGTCCATGAAGCTGATACTTTGCGTGAAGTGGCAAAAAAGCGACGCGTCCAATATTTCATTTATTTACTTTCTATTTTTGCATGCCAAAGCAAATGTTTGGAAAAATATGTGCCGTCAAACGCGTTTGGTAGTTATTTTTTATGGCTCGAAGTTTTCGTTTATGTCAATGCCAATTTCATGGGTGTGCGCTATTTTATAGCGGCGCTTTTTAATAACTGGCGTAAAAAAATGCTATTTAAAAATATACTTTCACCGCAGCTGAAATTTTAAGCGTTTTAATTTAATTTATGTGCGCTATTTGTATGTATGTATGTTTGTCTTCCTTTGATTAAATGTGGAACTGCTAAAATTTATTGAGCCTACTGATTACACACAAAAAAGAGATGGATATTTCCGATTCACATATCTTACATGCTTACTTATTATTAGTTTTACAACTCATTACATAGTGTTTATACTCTGAGCAGGGTATATTAAATTCGCCACTAAGTTTGAAATACACAGTAGGATGCAGATATCACATAAAGTACCACATACATATATATAAATAATCAGCGTATTGAGCTGTATGTATATACACGAACCTAGTCGCTCAGTTTTTGAGAAATTTATCTGAAATTGCACACGTCTTTTTCTCCCCAAGGAGCTACTCATTTGTCGGAACCACCTATATCGGACCACTGTACCATATTGCTAACATACAAACTTGTTCTTTTCCTTTACAACAGCGCGCCAGTTCCAACTGTAGCCAGACTCTTCTCCACCTAGTCGTGAATGTTTTCCTCTTTCTCTCCTTCCCCCGGCGGGAACTGCGTCGAAAACTTTCAGAGCTGGAGTGTTTGGACGACATGATCTAGCCAGCGTAGCTGCTGTCTCTTAATTCACTGAACTAAGTCAATGTCGTCGTATATCTTGTACAGCTCATCGTTCCATCGAATGCTGTATTCACCGGTGCCTTTGCGCAAACGGCCATAAGTTTTCCGCAGAAGATTTCTCCCGAAAACTCGTAACTCATTAAATATTGTTACCGCCCACGCATCTGCACCACATAGCAGGGCGGGTTAGTGACTTGTAGTTGATCTTTGTTCCTCTGAAGAGAGCTTTACTCGCATTACTTTCACCACCAATATATTGAAGAAGTCACACGATTGGAAGTCTCGTTGTCGCACGGCTTAGAGAGGTCCTTACCGGTTCTGACGGAATTTTTGGCTTTGCTCAACGTAAGTTTTGCGTATTAGTTCTGCGAGGATCCCAAAATCAAACATAGCGGGATAAAGGGAGATCCTCGTACTCATGCATTTCGGCCTCTCTCTTTTTTTGACTGCAAATGCGTCTCGCTTCTCTCTTGAACTCATATGTAGTACGTGTTGCGGTTGATTGTAACAATAGCGAGGTAGGCAGGCTGTTTTCTCTCCACTCCGACACGGCACTCCTCATCGTACCAACTGTTCCGTTGTCTTTTCCGAAGTAAGGAGCTTGAAATGCCGCTTCACAATTCACTTACACCGAGTTACTGATGAGATCTCTTAGAGAGCTGGAGTGCAAGATGGTCAGACGTGTTTTTTGACGTGTATTTTTTCTGCACTGTGGCGGGTGCGTATCTTGCCTGCAACGAGATAGTGGTCCGAGTCAATGTTAGGACCTTGAACCGAACGCACGTCTAAAACACTGGAAACCTGTCCATCATAACATGGTCGATCTGGTTGGTGGCTTTTCCATCCGGAGACAGCCAGGTATATTGATGAATTTTCCTATTCTGGAATCTAGTGCTACGCTCATCCACCGGGGTGAATGCCAAGGCTCGACGATTGAGTCCCACCACGAATCCTACTCCGAAGTTGCTCTTCTTTATATGGCCGATGTAATAAATGTCACAAGGACCTACAAGTCTCAGTCCTTGTCCTGTGCTTCTTTGGCGGCGGTGATGCATCCTTTACTCTTACAAGGGCATCAACCAGCTAGGCAGCGGCACCTTCTCTATAAATGGACCGGATATTCCAGGTGTATGCCCTTAAATCGTAATCCCTAATGCGAATTTGTAGTGATCGTCATTAAAGGAGGTGTTTTTCACGTGGCGGGTCTCAAACCTAGCGCACAACCCTGGTGAGGGATGTTTCGCCTTCTCACTTTAGCTCGCCTTCAAAGGGATATTTTTCGGCTACCCAGAAAATACTTGGATCAAGGCCGGAAGTCGTGAGCTGCTTGAGCCATATGTTCTCCCAGAGAACTTTCCTCACTTGCCCGAACTTCTACACATGGCTCCTTCTTAGCATACAACATGACCGACCAAAATCAAATATTTGTCTTTGATATTTGACACATTCTCACGATTTTGGAACGAATTATTGGTTTCATCGGGTTTTAGTAGCTCTAAATATAGTACTCTCCATTAATCTCACCAAACTTAGAGCATTACCTTGGTATCATGGATATTCGGCTTTCCCATTTATTTAGCTCATTGGCCAGGTTTTACATAAGATATTTTGCGTTTAGGGTTGTCGTAAAGGCTATATTTTTTAGCATTAAATGAATCCAGCTGCTTTTAAATGTTTTGGAAAGGCTTGTTGATTCACCTTCAAATGTTCTGCGTGCTTTTCCTGTACTTGGCATCAATACACATCGAGTAAAACTTCCTTTTCTCATCTTCAGAACGATATTCGTCTTCCGTGCCAAAAAGCCACTTTTAAGTAGTTCAAACCACATGTTCGCCATAAACTTCCACCAAAATGCAGGTACGTTAACTTTCGGCTGAAGTCTTTGTTCATATAAGTAATGAAGAAAAAGTTTCCGAAAAAAAACTTTTTTATGGTGATATGTATCTTCGGTTATTTCAAAGATATTTATCAAAAATATATACTTAAAATTATGTATAATTTATTCTATAAGTTTAAATAAATTATATTAATTTTTTGTGTTATAAAAAAATTTCTGAAAATTGATAAAACACTCGCCTGCCTATAGTGGAACGTGTATTAACACAAGTAATTACTGACATTTATTTTAATTTTTTCCCAACTTATTTTACACAATTTTTAAAAGAATTTACATTTTGAATATAGCTCTACAAAATAACATAAAATATCCTGAAACCAAAGAATTTTTTAATTAATATTTTTCATGATTAAAAAGCTTAGATATTTTCAATGTGAAAAATATTTCAATCAGAGTTATCTTGAATTGGATTTTTCCCCCCGGTAAATTTTGAAACTGCATTTTTTACAAACAGCAAATATTTTCTAAAAATAGTTCTAACATATTTCTCTAATTCCTTTTGCAATTTCCAACGTATTTCTAGGTGCTTACCAACGTTTATAACTGTTTTTTTGATGTAAACAGCGCGACTGTTGGCATTTCTAATTTAAAATATTTCAAAAATAAGTCTAAATATATTGAAAATATTTTTACACGTTATCGTAGTGCTAAAAGCACAAGGAAGGCGGCTGAAAATAATTATGAAATCAATAAAAACTAAAATATATTCGCAGTTCACTTATTATTGGATAAAAAAGATCTTTGCTGAATTCGAAATATGCAAAAGAATGTAGAAAAACTATTTAAACTTGTTAATATGGAAATAAATTATTTCGAGCCATTCACTCATGCTATGCAGTCAACGGGTCAAAAATTTAAAAACAGTTGGTATAGAAGCCTAACAAAAATATAACTTAATTGAATAAAATTTTGATGCATAATAATATTATCGGTAACTGCAAATGCTGTGATTTCCATTTTACTTTTATTATTATTTTTTTCTTGCAATACATACATACCGATGTATGAGTGATGCGCAATTGCACATGCATTGGAAGTGGCAGCAAAAAACTTGATTTTAATGCGGTAATGTTAAATGAGGTGAAATAATGCGCTATTATATATAAATTAAGAATGTGATTTCTGAAAATTATGAATGTGTTTTTTAGGTCAACCTGATCAACCATAAAATTTAAAAATTGTATAAATATTTTAATTTAATTATATGCATTTATATACATATGTTTGTAGGTACATAAGTATGTAAATATGCTTGCATTCATAAAATATGTATATATTTTCACGAATTTTTTAGCTGAAGTTTTTTCGAAATTTCTTGTGCTTTTTCATTACATGCCCTCAAATGTATTAAATAAATGGATGAAATAAATAAATATTAAATTTACTTATTTATTACTTTAATTTATTGCATTAGTGCCAAGCCTATGACACATGTAGGAACAACAAAAAGTAGGAAGAAAAGTGTATAAAACAATAAGAGAAACTTGCTATATCTAAATTTTTGCTGTTTGAAATTATGCATTTTTCAATAAGATTGAAATTGGCGAAACATATGTACTAACTTTATTCACATTAGTTCTCCACTTATTCTCCGTTAACTTGGAATATCGAAACAGTATTTTCGGCTTATCGTAAAACTTTAGAGTTATTCGCCCAATTTCAAAAGTCTCAATTTGAGTATAAAAACAATTGGAAAACTGAAAATTTAAGTCTTATATAGAAATGAAAGAAGCAATGGTACTAAACTATATAGAATTGACAAACAAAACCTTCATTGACTCGCGACTGATTCTAACCATTCGGAAGAATTGTACAGTTACAAAATAGAATTATTAAAATTTTCAAATTTTTTTCCACATATTTATTTTGAATCAGAAAATTCATTTGACAAAGCGTCATATGTAATGACCAACAACTACTGTTTGGCTCGCCATTTGCGTCATACCTATAAAAATAAAATGAAATAGTCGATTAGAAGCGATGTTTATGGATGTTGGTGCATCATGTCCGATCGGCTTTGGAAGCCCTGCTCTCAATATGCTCTTTATAGCTTAGATATTTGACTGAGCTCGATAATGCAATAGTTTTACCCCTTAAGGAGGACAAAGTTTTCGTCCTTCTTGTATGAGACAGATTTGTATTACTCCATATTAAGAGTTAGACCATCACCCTCAGTCTAGTATGCGGAGAGGGCTCTCTCTGTGCGCGTTAGGCGATTAAGATTCAACGCTGAAGAGGCATCGAAATTGTCAGCGTAGCAGACAACCTTGAAGTCCTCCCTGTCGATGAGCAGTAATAATTCTAGTAATAAGTAATTTCTAGTAAGCCATGCCAATAGTTGCTAATTAATGTCAAAAAAGCCGTGCTAGGCTTGTTGAATGAACTTTCCATGTCAATGAATGTCGCTAGGGTGAATTTTCGTTCTTCTAAGGAAAAGTCGGTTGCCCCAGTTACCTCATATTGGGCGGTATCAACCGATCAATCTTTGCATACGCATGCTGCCTGAACTCGAAACGGTTTGGCGGGGTTTGTTGTTTCATAAAAATTTCGCACATTTGTTCCATACTTTTTAGTTGGAAGGAAGTTGGACTGACCGGTCTGCAAGATTTTGACAATGAGTAGTTTCGGTATGAAGGTAACTTTGGCCTCCTGCCAACTACCTAGCATGTATCCTAAACGGAAACAAGCATTATAAATCTAGCAACGCGATGAGACAGTAGTTCTGCCCCGTTCTGTAATAGAGCGGGAAACGTACCATCTGAACTGGCTGCCTTAAAAGGTCTGATACAATTCAATTAAATACTTTGCTAACCATTTTTTGGGTGAACACGACATCATCTTGCAAATTGGTAGCTTTAGACCCATGATATTCACCTTGAAGTCAATGTACTTGTGGTCAGAAAAGGAATGATCTAAAGAGACTTGCCTATCCGTTACTATGCCTACTGCTCTTCTATTATATATAGTAATGTTTAAGATTTCCTTCTACTTCTATTTATAACGGTTGGTGTGTTACCTATATTTAAGGTTAGTAGGTCTGTAGAATTAATTTAGTCGAACAGAACCATTCCTCTAACATTACAGTTCAAGCTACCCCAAACTATATGATGAAAATTAGCAGCTGTCCCTATCATGAGTTGCATACCTGCTCTTTCTGCGTACTCCGTGATCTTCTTCATCTCTTCCGGCGGGAGCTGAGATGGGTAGTCAAAGGGTAGGTAGAGTGCCACCAAAAGTAGTGGGATATGGGACATATTCACCACTGTAATGTCCTGTGTCGATATGTCTGGTAAGAGAGAGAAATTATTTTTTTTGCACAGTTGATATACATAAATATTTTTCGGTTGACAGAGCTTAGTCCAGTAATTCGCTTTGATAATGGTACTGGGTCCTTAGAATAAGGCAATGGCAAATTTACCTTTTAACAGCCATGTGAATTTTGAACACCGAGCTGTTCGAGATCGACGACAATTTTAGGTCCATCGCTGAACGCTGCCTCAAGCAGAGGCTGTTGCTCTGCCGTCATGCTACCTTCAGATCTGTCAGTGTCGATAACGGCGTAGTGTTTCTTGCCGGTATTTGAAACTGATAGTCCATTACTGTCCCGTTCAGTCGGTCCCTTGCAAGAGGCTTGATACTTCGCTCTTTTTGAGCATTTAGTAACTTCAGGAGTTTGAAGTCGTTTTCCTAACTCCGGAGATTTCTTATTTCCGGGAAGGGCCCCACTATTCTTCGGGCTGACTCCCGCAGCCAGTATCCTTTTTTTGCGCTGCCCCGGAGCATTTGCTGTCCTTCCGGACAGGGTTTCCATCTCCTGTCGAAATGTACAATATTTGGCGAACTCTCTCGTTCATCAGTGAGCGGGATTGAGACCACCAGAATACCGGCTTGCTGGATGCATAATGGGCCTTCCTGTGTACTTAGTTGCGTCGTAGATACCTGCCTACCTGCGCACCTAATTTATCAACCATACCTAGTCAAAAGTTGCAAAAAATTGTTAACTTAGTTTTTTGCTGTAATATGTACATAAGTAAAAATTTAATGTTTAGTAGTTATACAGTATACAATTTGAAATAACATTACCAAGTTATATGGGGAGCAGCAGTACCATGATGAAATATAAAACTTTCACAAAGGGTTTAAACAATAATAGCTTCAGGATAACATACCCAAATACAGCCACATATCCAATTCAATACTTGTGCCTATTTGTATACGTATGTTACATATAAGAAATGCTTAATACGTCCAAATTGCAATTGATCCACTAGTCGATGTATTCGATTTCTGGAGCTTAACGGTAAGGCAGGAATTTGTAATTAAGCTCACAAACTAAATGACAAGTGAACTTAAGTCAGCCAACCCCAAAATTGCAAGGTAATACTCGTATAACCTTGAAATCCCAAAATAAAATATCCTGCAGTTGACTTCCTTATGCTTTGTAGCCATAGCTTATATCCCGCTGATATTGGTATTACATAAAGGTCAATATTAAGTTTACCATCATCAACTCATTCTTCGACAACACACAGCTGATTAACCTTTTCATTGCCATTTGAGTGCCCAACAAAAGCCCTTGGGGAGGTGGACAAGCGAGACTGAACTTAAGCGAATATTACAGCCAGTTAAAGGAGGAAATGTCTGCCAGTCAATGGGAGAAATGTTGAACTTATGGAAGAAAGTTCCTGCTTTGGCGAATGCACACTCGTTTGCCGGCGATAATTAGGTGTCTTGTAGTCTTATTAGGCTGACAAGCAGACAAAAAGCAACACACACACACACAATTACGTGCATTTATGCCCAGACAGTTAACCGAGCAAAGCAGCGTGCTACCAACTGCTTATTAAGTAAGTTGTCCCGATGCGCGCGCGCTCGCCAGCCAATCAATTGGGGATTAAGAAGTGAAGTACAAAGTCCGAAAAAGTCGGCGCCCAGCATGCTTCACTGCACACAACGGCTACGAGTGGGGAAGAAAGACATTTCTGTTGGCGGAGACGGCGTACGCAGACACGCTTACTTCAGCTAGCGTCTAATTTATAACGAAGTGCAGCACAGCATGAAAAGCGTAAAGTTGTCTCCTTGATTTTTGGGTGGAAAAGTAGGAAAACTCTTATCCAGTTGTAGCATTCGGGCAAACGTAGCTGATTGTGCAGATTTCCTGAAAATTGCGCTCGACTTGTTGTTATCGTTTTGCTTGCACTCCTTGCTGAATGCAATTATTTGGCTTTGTTATGTGTTTTTTATGCGCTTAGGAATTGAAAAGAACCTCGCTGGAAATGATGTGTGCATTGAAGAGCATAAAAAAGAGTCAGTTGTGAATACCGAATTTCCGCAAATTCATTTGCTAATTGCAAATTGCATTTGTCTTATTATAGTTGCCCAGGAAAATTTTGAAAATCAGATTAAGATTTTCTAAGCTTCACTTTTCGGAAGAGTGAAAATTTAATAAAAGTTGTATCTATCTTGAATCGCCTTATTTGAGGTTCAAAAAAGAGACCTCCTTTAAAATTTTCCATATCAAGCTTCGGAAAGTTTCTTAAATGTAAAAAAAATTATCCTTCCACATCCAACGTCATAAAATGAGCATGCATTTAATCCCTATTCCCTTTGAAAAAATAACTTCAACATGCCTTCGAACCAAACTAAAAGATTGTGGAAAGTGGATAACATATGATGTTTGCATGCTCGACAAGAGGCGCATAACCCTATTCATGCCTGGAAGAATAAATTTTATTACTCATAAGCTAAGCTAAGCGTATAGCCTCGGCAATGTTCACTTTAGTTGTAATTTCGTCGAGGTCGTGTATTTCTACGATGACTTCGTGAGTTAGAGTTTTTATCTGGGATTTTGCTCCCAGCACATTGCATTTCGGTCTTGCAGATGCCCGTGTTCTTCATCTGTGTATCTTCCAACTCTAACAGAATTTGTCCTATGGTAGTCTTTCTGATCTTTGACTCATTTTCCACCAGTTTATGCAAACTATCGTTTTTCCTTAGGATGTCGCTATATGATATTGCATCGTGTCGAGGGCGGCTTATGGCGTTTGACTTATCTTGCTTTCCCATTCTTTTTTATTTATTGGCTTATCACGTTTGCTTCGCGATCCAACCATCTTGGGTAATTTAATGCTTCTTCCGCGGTGTTCTTCGTTTTGGCTGTACTTCGTCGCCAGGCCTCTTTGGTGTATTCTCTGCAGTGGTTGGCATCACGAGAAAACTTCGTCGTGCTTCTTTATTTGCAATGTGCTTCATCTGAGCACTTGCATGTAATTTTGCTATCACTCCGAGAAGATTTCTCATGGTGTGGGGGCATTGTTTCGATCAGCTTCTTAATAATATCCCCTAGTTCGGTCATACAGTCTCCACGAGGTTGTATCGCCTTTGCCAGTGGACTGGTGTCGCCCAACACTGGTGGTGATGATCTCGCTTTCAAGGGTTTGTCAACAACAAAGTTTTTGATTTGGGACCTACCCATTTTTGGTGCCCTCTTAAAGGGGTCGTTTCCGCAATCGTCGTCTTTTGGGAAATATTTTGGACTTTATTATCAGAATCGCTCAAGCTTCCAGTGTTGCTGTTTCCTACGATCCTAAAAATGTTGTTGTTTGTTCTTAAAACCGCATCGTGTGCAGGGCCGAAATAGACAGGAACAGGTGTACCCTCGGGACACTGCCCCTACCCCAGTTCCCTGAGGCCTGTTCTTTGCTTTACCAGTCCTCGGAAAATACTTACGGACTGGCGCTCACTCGGGGCAACGTAGGCTACCACTCTTGCGTCAAATGCACACTCCTTGATCAAGGTCCGAAGGGCCTGGTTCCTGATACACAACGCAACGAACACATCGGCACAACATTCTCACGTCACCCTATCAATCCCATGCGCAGAGAAGTCACTGTCGACACTTTGAGGGACTCCCAGAGGGTCGGGCAGTGTACCGGTCAGTTTTTGATGACAGGCGCACCTAACATGGTAAGCAGATGCTGACCAAGAAAATGTTACACCCGTAATTTTTTTTATTTTGTGGGGGGAAGATGAATTTCTCCATGAGAGAAAGAAGCGCAATTTCATTGAACAACTGGTATGGTTTGTTCGATTCATTACTCTCTACTACTTGAAGAGCGCTCTCGTATAAAATACGTAATTTTTTCGAAACTATTTTTATATTATATTTCATCGATGGAAGAGAATGAAGTACTTTTAATGACTTAGTAACCTATTTAGAGAACACTGAAATTATGTCTTGCAAATTCGTTCACCGAATTGAGAATACAAATTCCGACTAGGCGCTTTAAAAGTTGCGACGTCAGCGCGCGTCAGACATCAGCCGTTGGATCGCGTTAATTTAGTGAGTAAAGCGAGTCTAAAATTTGTATTTTTTATAATTTCTTTTCCAATATAAATTTCGCTGAAATGCAGTGAACAGGCGTGCACGACGACTGCGGCAAATAAAAAAGGCAAGCGAGAAGCGGAGAGTGAGACAGATCTCAACAACGAAAGTTGCACGCAATGTCGCGGCTAAAAATAAACGCACTCAACGGCAGCAGCGACGGCGACGGCTGCGACAGTGACTGTGTTGCAGATAAAGGCGAAAGTCAGCGAAAATGCGCTGTGCCGGCCCAGCGGGTTGGTATGCGTCGTCGGCTGGATGCCTGGAAAATGCACTGAGCCGAAGTAAATTATTTGTATTTGTTGTTTGTTCGCTTTTCGCTCATTAAATTCCTCTTTTTTCTTGGCTGCCAGTTTTAAGTATTTCATCTTTGCTTTTTTCTTTTTCGGTGGCTTTGAGCTGCGTATGCAAAAATGCAACATGCCACAGTAGACCGTGACTCCAAAGTGCAGCATCAACCGCTGACAGTAGCAGCTAAGAGTATTTGTGTGTGTGTGTGTGTAGAGGGGATGTGCAACAGCAACTGCGGCACTGCAGTTTATTCTTTGGATTTCGCATTTTTTATTTTTGTTTTTGTTTCACATGTGGCATTTGCATTGCGACAGCAAACGGTCGTGCAACACTAATGGGCGGAATGTCAGTGGATTACGCCTGTCAAAAGCGTGGCAAGCGGCTGAGCCGCAATGCAATGCTGCGCTTTTGTTGCCAGGCCGCCTCGCGCCAAATGCTCAGACTGGCGTTACCGAGCTGGGGAACGACGTTTATTTTTGGTGGCAACTGCAAATTACCACATACCCCACAGTAGCACGTGCGGTTGAGTGTTGCCACTGCCGCCGCCGCTACTTGCCACAGAAATGCTCAACTCTCTGCAACCGAAGCATGCCACATCAGCAATGTGAGGGCTGAGTGATCTGATTACTATTATTTATTTACTTTTTTTGCCTTCTTTTCTTATTTATCCTCCTCAAAATGAGTTTTTGCATTTTTGCTCCCGGATAGTTGCGTAAGTGTGTGCGTGCATACGCATGTGTAATCATGGAAAAGTTGTGCGTGGTTTATTAATAGTTTGCTTGACTTTTCACTTTCTAGTCTGGTGTGAAGGCAAAAACTTTGGCGCTTGTTGCTCATTTTGTCCTTGAAAAATTTCCCTCTTTTACAATTACAGCCTGCCTCTCGCATATTTGTTCTGATTTACGCTTTGCAGCTCTAGTAGTTGTATGTGTAGCGAAGCTTATTTGCATTAGTTTGCTAGAATTTTTAAATCAGTCTACGCTCTTGTTGTTGTTGCGACATATGGCAAATTGTTTGTAGGAATTGTATTGTGACTGCAGTACTCAGGCGAATGTGAATCATAAACTGTTCCGGATATATTGACCGGACTAGTTTACAAAGGCCAGAAAAAGGGGGATTACATTAAACTTCTTTGTGGGTCGGAAAGCCCAAATATGGTATGTAGAGAAGTGCCGCTAAATATGTGGGGAATCTATAAAGAATAATTTAATATAATTAAATCACCTACTTATGGCAGAAGATACCTAATACTAAAGAGTGATTCACTTCGAATGGCATTTATTTTCTGAAGATTATCTCTTTCCATTATAGGCCGCGGCTCAGATGGTTCATCCGTTGAGTCCAATTTTCGATGACTCGTTCGAACATTTCGACTGGCAGCTGACGAATGACACGCGGCTCCAGGGCCCGAACCGAAGCTTGTCCGCATAAACTTTATTATTTACATTTCCCTACAGGAATAAGGAACAAGGATTGATTGATGCGATGTATGGAAAGAGACGCCGTTTCGTTGAAACCAAATGTCGCCGAGCTCACGAGCTTCAATTTCAGGCATCAAATAGTCGATTATCATGGTGCGATAACGGTCGCCATTGACGGTTACATTCTCACCGGCATCATTTTTGAAATATGGACCGATGATTACCCCGTCCCAGAAATCACATCAAACAGTTTCAAACAGGCTTCATCGCTGAACTAAATTTGGTTCGAAAACGTCGGATCTTCTTGGAACTTTTCAAGAGCCCATAGAGCAAAGCCATACCGCTTGGACTAGTATCATCTAGTCGGGCGGCTTCAGTTCTTGCACAAACTGTATTTTGTATGCTTTCAATTTAAGATCTCGACATAAAATGTGCCAAGTCGTTCCATACGTCCGTCCGAATTGCTGCAAACCACTCCGAATCGACACTCAACGATCTTCATCTTCACTCTCGGCTGCTATATTTTCTTTACCTCGGGTTGAACGTGGTCTATTCGGTCGAGTATTTTTTTAGTAATGATTGCTGGGTCTCGCGATGGCTGATGGTGTACCGAAAACTATGCTAAGTAGGCCGAAATACATTATTTACAGAACGTGAGTTTTGGTAATAAAGTGAAACGGTTTGTAAACGTTGTTCAGACGTTGTTCAGGCATAAGTCTTTCCATGATGAAATACCAAACAATACTGTACAAAAATAACATGGCAGCTTGAAACGACTTACGAATAAAAACAAGAAAAAACGTTAACTTCGGTTGCACCGAAGCTAAACACCCTTCACAGGTGCATTTCTGTTAGTAACTATGTGTTCAGTTTGTATGGAAGCTATATGCTATAGTTAACCGATCTGAACAATTTCTTCGGAGAATATATTGTTGCCTTAGAAAATAACACATACCAAATTTCGTTAATATACGTTGTCAAATGTGAAAGTTTTCCATACAAGCATTTGATTCCGATCGTTCAGTTTGCATAGCAGCTATATGTTATAGTGGTCCGATAGTGGCCATTTCGACAAATGAGCAGCTTCTTGAAGAGAAAATGACGTTTGCAAAATTTCAAAACGATATCTTAAAAACTGAGGGACTAGTTCGTATATATACAGACGGACGGACGGACAGACAGACGGACATGGCTAAATCGACTCAGCTCGACATACTGATCATTTATATACATATATACTTTATAGGGTCTCCGACGATTCCTTCTGGGTGTTACAAACTTCGTGACAAACTTAATATACCCTGTTCAGGGTATAATAAACCAGCAGTTATTCCTTCCGTAAGAAATCTCTGTATTTATGAAATGTTACAGCTGAAAGTACTAAAAATTATATAAATGGACTCGATATTTTCTATAGAAATGGAAGCTGAATGATATGCAAGATCGCCGAGATCATGTCAAAGAACATCGAATGCAAAAATTCACGACTTTTACACACATGGCCTCGAAATAACTCGAAAAAACGATTGATAGCCTAATGAGAGATCACAATTTATTGACAGTAGAAGCGAGCCGGATGTGGGTTAGGAACGTCGAGACATGCAGAAAGTTTAGAGAAGCAGGCATGAGAGACGCTGAAATAGTCCCATATTTCTATCCAGCCTTATCTAGCTCTTGTATTAGATATCTAGAAGCTTCTCAATTCAAGGGACTATATGAAGTAACAAAATTGTATATCAAGTTTCTCTTAAAGTTATCAAAACGCGTTGGTATGATGAATATTTCAGCTCGAATTCAACTGAAGCTTCATCTGGCATTACTGAGAATCAGTAAGTGTATGTATGACTTGACAGTCGGCCAGTATTACCTAGGTATAACAGCATTTTAATATTATCAATCATTTTAGCCTTCGATCTACCGGTTATAGGGATCCTCGAGCGTTCACTTAAGCTTTAACTTTTACTTTAAAAACTGGCCCCAGTCTTTGCACTTAGCGTTAAGTTCATTATCCTTAAATTATTTTCTAGAAAGATTTCTCATAATACCTTGGATGCAGAAACAATTGAACCCCCACTGATGCGATTTCCTTGTCGTTTTCATTCTTTTCAAACACGATATCTGCAGTTTTGACATATTTTTAAAATGATTTTTACATCTTTACTCTATTTTTACGATTTCGCTCTTCAAACGTTCTCATTACCTTACTAATGAATTTTTATTTTCAAGATGATCGATGAAGATTAGTCCATGGGGATTCTA
Source organism: Bactrocera neohumeralis (assembly GCF_024586455.1). Classification (NCBI taxonomy): domain Eukaryota; kingdom Metazoa; phylum Arthropoda; class Insecta; order Diptera; family Tephritidae; genus Bactrocera; species Bactrocera neohumeralis. Next base: position 46,144,087 of record NC_065922.1, read on the forward strand.
AAATATAGTCTTGATTTATTTTTGTTTCATATATTATCATATATGCTGTTATGAAAGAGCTCCATGTAGAGCAATGTTGAACATATCTAAATATTTTTCGAGGAATTGAAAAGCGTTAAAGTCTATTGGTCAAATAGGGCTGAATGCAGCACGTTCAGTTGGGGAGAATCAATATAGCAAATTTTGACACGAGAACTACAGATAATCAAGGTGAACGATATGGTTACGTGGACTAGCGCTTCTATTTTGGCTATACAAAAAATCCGAAAGATTATAACTCTAGTAAAACTGGCGCTAGCATTAAATATTTTAAAGATGAGAGAAGAAGACTAAAATTACCAATCAGTTTGTGCTCTCAAAGGTCAGATGCGGTCTGTACAAAAAAAAAATCGACATCTTTAGCTTAACTGCGCCTCCGTTTTCTAAGATGGAGGTGTAGTGCCATAATAGAAAAAAAAATCAAAAAGAAAAGAAACGAAAATAAGGATTTCTTTACCGGCGTCATTAAAATCGTAATCCGAATCTTAAACAAAACTACGTTGTACAGAATATTGTATGTAATTCCAAGACTTGCATTAGCTTGGCATTATAATTAAAAGTCTGAAGTAAAAATAACATCACACATTAACTTCCCTCTGTTGGCAAGGCACTCACACATACACGCTTATAAAACCAGCAGCCGCAAAGAAATTGAAAATCCGAAGAAAAAGGAGCAGCGTCACCGTAAGGTGAAGAAACGCAAGCAATCAAAGCAGCAGCAGCAGGAGCAGCACATCCGGTGGAGCAGGAGCACACCCATACATGACGCATACATACAAATAAATATTTATACCTTGTGTGCTATAAAGTGTCTGCTGGCGGCAGGGTGTGAAGCCGAGCAGTTGGGGTTAGCCGTCGACTGTCGTCTGAATTGAAAATTGATGCAGACAGTTGCTGAAAATCTGCTGTTCTCAAAAGCAGCAAGAAAATACCGAAGCAAAAAGAAATTGAATTCGCTGTAAAGGTATTTGTGAGTGCAATACACACAGAGAGTAACGGTGTATGTATGTGTGTGCTTGTATGCATGCCAACGGCCGCATGCAACGTGCAACGTGAGGGAAGTCAAGCCTGCAATGATGCAGACAATCGAGGCAATGTACTGAGAGTGGTTGAAGTTCAAGGCTCAATGGGAGCAATGTCTCAGGGAAATTGATTTTTATTTATTTTTGACTTTTTAATTTTTCACGTACACATTGACGCACAGTTGTGTGTGTGTATGTATATGCGAGTGTATGTATTCCTCCCTTGCTGCGAATAATTTATGAATTTGTTTTGACATGGCCGCTAGATAAGCAATCGTACACTTGTATCTATGTACATACATATGTACTATGTATCGAAGTATGTATGTTTGTGTGCACTTAGGTATTATTAGTGTTAGAAGCCAACTCTCCCCAACTTTCATTGCAACTCAGTCTTATTTTTAGTTTGAGTTACTTCGGTGTTTATCTTACGGTGTCAATGCTTGTTTTTACGCCTCACTTACATCTCCATTTTTTTTGTTTTTGTAACTCCAATAATTAGAATTCATGGCTGTACTTGAACCCAAAGCTATGTACGTCTGCATATAGGTATTTTTGGTCACCCCATTTCATTTGAGAGTGCACTTTTAGCAACGGGTGGGATTGTATATAATTTGTTGCTGCTTCAGTTACATGCACACACACACTCTCTAATAGCACGTCACATTTTTCAAGTTCTAATCTGGGCATGGCAATGCGCTCGAGTTGCTGAATTTATGGAGAAGACATGGATGTCTGCGTATGAAATAATCTCAGCTGAAAAACGCTCCGCCAACATGCAGCAGCGCCCTCACAGCGACCACACCAAAGGAAATCATTATAGCTCTCTGTTTTCTCTCCTCCTCCTATCTATCGCCGTAGCGACTTGCCTTCTTCCGCCACCAATTTGTATCTGCCCGTGCGCTGAGTAATCGGCGTCGGAGATAGTGAAAGTTATTGCGTTAAGGCGTTGACATCTCAGTTCGATGTGATTTTGAGTCCCCAACGCGTGTGGAGGCTGAGAAACATTGCTGTGTGTGGCTGGTTGTGGAGAAAGTTGGAGATTGTAGCCCTTGTTGTTAGGCAGCGAAACCGCCACATTTGGTGGCAATAAATTACTAAAAAAGTAGCAGTCGCAGCATCAGCTGTGTATTTGCTTCGGCACCCCTTTTCATATCGTTGACTTTTCTCTGCCGTAGCTTTCGATAATATGAGAAAGATAACCGATGAAGTTTGCTTGCATGTAAGCAATCGTAACACCCCATGAAGGACAGTTTAATTAATTTTAAAACTATTGTAAGTACTTTCGGGTAATTGCATTTTCATGTATGTATATACAGTAAGTGTTCATCCGTCAACAAAGGCATCTTCTAGTCAGGAAGCTGCATAAAAATATTGTAAGTTTCTAGTATTGAAAGAGCATGGAAATCTCATCCACCAAAATATCCGGTCTGAATTTTTGATGACTCATGCCCAGCTCTTGACCGATGCTACGCTGCTAGACCAATTCAGCGATTTTATCGCAAGTTTCTTCGACCATCTCTACACCAGCACGATAACGTTGAAACCATCGTTGTGCGCTGGAAATGGAAACTGTATCGGGTCCATAAACTGCACAAATTTTATTGGCGGTTTGAGATGCATTTTTGCCTTTATCGTAGTAATATGCCGTATTTTCTCTTTATTTTGCTCCATGTTTGCGACGCTAATAGAACGACTTAAAAGAAATGTAACATGACCCAATGCGACGAATAAAACTAGAACTACGCGCTTTCAGCGCCAACTAGCGAAAATACCGCAAGACTTTTTTGACAGCTCAGAAAGAAAGTCGAACAGAATCCAATTTTGGCATTACGGCCTATTCTTATTATGAAAACATGCTTTCCGAGTTTCATTAAGATGCCTCACATATTGATCGATATTTTCGGAAAAAAGTCAGCCATGGGCATATATTCGGTATCTGAGAACTTGAAAAGTAATGGTGATATGTACAACATATCATAAAAATATAAAATAAAAAACATGTCTTTATACCTGTGACCCTGTTTTGATTAGAGGTATTGACTCCATATATAGAGAATTTAATAATCAATTTTATTAATTTGTTGCCCACACTTTATTTTAAGGTATAAATACTGAAAATTTAAGATATACTACAATGAGCAAACAATAGTAAGACTTTGCTCAAAATTTTAAAATTCTTAATTTATCGCTTAAAATCTATGTCGTCCTCCTCTAAGTAAATCCTCTCGGCCAGCGTTTTTCCAACCTTGTGCCTACGTTTTTTCTATTTTTAGAAACAGTTGCTAAAGTCAATTTCCTGAATAGCGTTCAATGCGCGCAGCGATTCACTCAAAATGGTTTAACGGTAGCCGTCGTTTGAGTTTCCCAAACAATCAGAAGCCACACGGAGCTAAATCATTTGAAAACGGTGGCTGCGTCATGATATTTGCCGAAAAACTAACAAAGAATCAATGCAGTATGCGACGGTACATTATCGTGGTGCAAAATCGAGAGGTTTCGGACCGTAATGCCGGCCTTGTTTTATGAAAAGCTTCACGGAAACGACGCATAACACTCAAATAGTATTCCTTTTTATAGTTTGGCCGGTCGGAAGAAATGAGAAATGCACTACACTTCGGTAATCGAAGAAAACTATCAAAATTATTTGGTTTTTAATTGCTTTGACGCAGTTTTTTCGGCTTCGGTTAACCTTTGTCACAATATTCGGCCAATTGATCACCCGTTTACGGCTCATAAGTATTTTTTTTTTTTGGAAAATGCCTTCCGCATCATCGGCGCTATCGTCACAGCAGCGGTATGTGCCACTTGCAGGTCACTAAAAACCCCCCCTCTAAGAAACCGTCGCCCACCCTGGGTCCGCGTTTGCATTACTTCAGGGTGGCGTTCCATTTTTCTCGTTGAGAGATTTACATCTGCACACCTGCGTCCAGGTCCCGCTTTTTGATGCGTAGCAAGAGTTCTGCGTTTTCCTTGCCAGCGCTCGCATTCAAAGAATGTGTGTTCAGGGTCGTCTTCTGTCGCGTCGTTGTATAGGCATGACGGCTTTTCGACTTTTCCCATTCTGTAGAGGTACTTTTTAAAGTATCCGTGGCCGGATAACAGCTGGGTTGTGTAAAGGTCTACTTCTCCGAATTTACGATTTGTGCATAAATCTAGATCTTTATCAGCCTGGCCATCCATCTGCCGCGACTTTCATTTTCCCATCTTTGATGATGATTATATTGCGCTCTTGTTATTGCCGGGCTCATAAGTATAGATATAAGACTCATCACTAGTAATAATACGTTTCATAACATCTTGGTAGTCGGAAGGCATTGAACTCTTGACACAAAATAGAGCTGCTGCACCAATCTTTGGAATCACCTTTTTCAAAAGTACCTCTACCAGAGATTTTTAAAACTCGTGCTATCTAAAACCAAATCAAATAAGGAATCTTAAGCTATGTACGTAAGGTTTTATAGTAATTTACGTACGTTTTTAGTAGAGCTCTTGGCATTCGACTAATCGACTAACCGAATAGGGTATTATTCGAATAATAATATTCGATTTCCAGTATCCGGATAGTCGTATCAACTATTCGATTAACCGGAAATGCGAATAATCAGTTGTCAGGATATTCGTATGATTTAAGAGCCCCAGTTTTTAGCTAATAACTGACTTGTAAAAATTTTAATGAAAAAATTAGCAATAATTTGTTAAAAAAAAACTTAAAAATACTATTGCTATGAAGCAACGATTAAAATTAGACGAAGCATAGTCGCGGAGAACCCTCGTCGCTTACATCTAGAACTAAAACATCGATTTCTTTAACTTCTCAGCCTGAGCACTTCATTCGAATTGAATTAACACGTCTTCATCCTTACTTTCCGATAGTTTTAGTTAAATAATTTTAACAAATAATTGTAAAAAAATTTCAAAATCTGTTTGGTTACTAAAACTTATTATCCTTACAACATCTTGATACATTTCATCTCATACTTATGTATGTATGCATGTAGGTATTAATATCCTCATGCATACTCATGTGACCAGCTGATATCTTAAGAAGCATAACAAACCGTATTTGGAATATTTACTTGCTATGCTTTCGAGTATAAAATATTGATTATTAATTCGAAGAAATTTCAGTGTGATGTTATAGATCCAAATGTATGGCATATACTTACGTATTCACTATTGTATATTATTTGATTTGCGTGTAAGCATTTATTATTATTTCTGCTATCAGCGTGCTGTCTAATGCTAGATTAGGGTGTTCAGAATTAGTTATGGATTTTGGTTTCTACTCTTTAGCTTTTTATACAAATTATTGCTTATAGAAAACTGCATTTTTACATACTTATGTAGCGAACAACACACGTCTGTCGTTAAAATTGATAACACTTAACTTATTTATGGCTCTTATAGTCATAGGTGGAGTAGGCATATAGTATTTAACTTTTTATAAATTACCGTATATTATTTTTAAGATTTATGTCAAATTCTAATTTTGTCTAAATTTTGTTGTATCTTAATACAATCTTTCCACGTATTTTAAACATACTCAGTGCCCTATTAGCATTTATATGGCATGTCATTGGAAGCTCGTCATTTAAATAACAATCAGTCAAGAGCAATGAGAGGTTTCAGCCACTTCAATACAATATGTAAATATTTGCAAAGCAGCTCTACCAGGTCCTGTTGAAGGTTTCGCATTTACATTTGACTGTGAAATGGAAAAAATCCATGAAAGCCGATAAGCCGCCATAATTTTGAACGCCTCTTTACCACGCCACCCCCGCCTCACAAAAATAACAAATTTTTACACAACAACAACAATTTGTCTAGTAAGCGCACACGCTTACCGCTAACCCTCTTAACCGCCTACACGCAAGTAAGTATGTATGTACATAGATATCTCGCACTGCTGTCATTAACGCCCGCGTGTTCATCCTTCTGCTCTGTTTATCCGCGTGGATTTAAATGTTGAAGTGTTGAAGTGCAGGCGCGCAATCGCATTGGAAATTAACATGCACAAACTGTTGCATTAGCACTTTTCAAACAGTTGATGGTTCACCTTCTAATCATATACACACAAGGGCTGTGTGTGTATGGGTAACTATATTTGTACAGTAAATGAGAAGTGAGAAAATTATGAAAATGCTTTGTGGTTTGGGGAATTTCTATTTCTGCTTTTGTTTACAGCTATGTTCTCTGTTGCTAAATAAATATTTTCAATTAAAATGTGAGTACATGTGGCATGCCCCAACATTTATTGAGCAAATAGTAGTGCAGATGTGCTTATAAATGTGTTTGCGCATACCACATATGTATGTATGTATGTATGTGCATCCACCGAGTTGAACTTGCACGCTGATTGCTGCGCGTCGAAATGTTGAAATGCCTGATAAACAAATGACACGCTTCGAGTCGTTGCCACTTTAAGTGCATACACTCTCAATTCATTGGGGGCATGAACTATTTTTACTATTTACATGTATATGTATTTAATTATGTGCGCTTCGATCCGAAATACGAATTTTATATAAGCGCAATATACATACATATATCGTATGTACAATAATATATGTAGTTTTGTGTACAGCTCCACACATTTAGATATTTACAAGGTGCGTTCCAAAGTAAAAAGAAACAAAAGGACAAAAAAAACAGAAAAAATGGTTTTTTCGGCAAAGTCAATTTATTTTATACAAAATAGTCTCCTTCTGCTTCAATACAGCTTTTTGCGCGGTCCAAAAGCATGTCGAACGAGTGTTTTAGTTCGTTGGCCAGTATGCCGGTGCAAGCCTTTTGAATGACCTCTACGTCTGCATAACGCTTTCCTTTCATGGGCAAATGCATTTTTCCGAAAAGGAAGAAGTCGCACGGTGCCATATCAGGTGAATACGGGGAGTGGTTAATGGTTGAAATGTGATTTTGCTCAAATAATCGGTCACAAGCGTCTTTCGAATATTGGATTCTGAGCAATTTTTGGTCGTCAGCAAATTTGTGCGGAACAAACCGTGCACACACCTTTCGCAAGCCCAAATGTTTGGTCAAAATGCGATAAATCGATGTTTTGGAGATGTTCAATTCCATTTCCATGAATTTCAGTGCTGATTTCGGCTGATTTTGATGAATTCACTCACAGTTTCGATGGAATTTCCGGTGATCACGGATTTTGTTTGGTCCACATGATGATCGTCATTTATGTCCTCACGACCACTTTGAAAACGTTGAAACCACTCGTGCACTCTGCTACGGGATAGGCAATCATCGCTATAAACGTTTCTGTAAAAGTTTTACCAATTTTAAAACAAAATTTAATGTTGGCTCTTTGTTCGAAGCTCTTTTTCGCACCATAACACAAACATACTGACACTTAAAACGCAATAACTTCACTTCCAATCTATGAAATGTCATGAAATTCTCACTGGACAATCGATAATCTCACTAGTCGACATACCATAAGCTTCCTGCGGCTATAACTGTATATATTCTTGATTTGGAGAATCTCCTCCATCCGACCATACCCATTTTATTCCCGAAGTCTTTATATAAGGTCGCGCTGATAAGCTATGCAGTAGTTATTTAATCCCTTGCTGACAATATATGAATCAGATTTTTTCAAAATACATCAATACATCAAAAAACTCAATACTAACTTTTTGACAATTGTTTATACCCAAAATAATTTAATTTTGTGTTCACACATGAAAATAAACGAAATTTCAATAGCAAGTGCTAAGCTATAATAGTCAGGGCGGATCCAGAAATAGCTTTCTGGGGGGAGGGGGCAGGTGTAAATAAACTTATTCTTGAAATTTGGAGATTATTATATTAAACATAGTAGTAAGTAATAGTATAGTAGTCTTTATACAGTTTAATAACGAGGTTTTCAATAGGGACATACAAAAGTAGAACGATAGGGACAACAAACGACGCCTTATTTTTTCCTACTCTTTTGACATTTCTCTCGGGTAAGGTTTGCCATTTCATCATGGGTAGATATATGTACGACCCAACCATGAGTCGAAATTATTTACATTTACTACCGAAATTCGGAGTCAGTGGCCTCAACTTTAAGAGCTAATATCAAATACTACTAAATTAAAAAAAAAAACACATTATAAATCGTGGGACAATCATAAAACTGTAATCAGTTCGTGTATTGAATAGAAAAATGACACAAAATATACCGAAGTGGAGCAAGGTTTGAGAATCTTTTGAGAACTTCTACCGCAGTGACTTCAATGTCATGAAACGCGTGCCGCAATGCCAGGCTGTTCAATCTATCTTGAAACATGTTCGTCCTCAGCCACGTTATCATGCGGCGAAGTGTCGAAAAAGAGCGTACAGAGCTCGTCACGACAAATGTGCAGAATATGCAATGAAAACTATAAATTATGGGTATGTTTTCAACGTTTCCAATGCAGTAATAGGTAACTTATTGTCTTTTAACTTTGGGTTCTACCCCTAATGGCACTGCCAGTGATCAAGTTCAGCTTTGAGCTTTAAACGTCGCACGACGTTATCGTTAACCAAAAGACCTTTGAATATATCTATCAAGCAGTCAATAAGAGTTTCCATTTCTTTGGTTTTCAAAGCACATACTTTTTCTGGAAGCAGCAAACTCAGCTGAAATCCATCCAATACTTCGCTAAAAAAGGGCGTCTTCAAAACTATGCGGATTGTATCAGACAGAGGAATGTACACTGAGACCCAGTAGTATTATTCGTAAGCTCTCACGCAGAAATTTTCGCTTTTTGTTTGTCGGCCGCAGATTCTTGGTTTTTTTCGTCAACTTTCAGTTCTGCCACTATTTTTTTCGTGTCTGAAAAATGGATTGAAAGTGTTCCTCAACTTTTTGTTTTTGATTTTCGAACGTTATAAGCAGCGTATCTATTATATAATCACACTGAGTGAATGAGTTAAAAATAGAATATCACATAGGCAAAAAATCCCAATTATAAATTCAAATTCAAATGTTTCAGTCGAACTTATTATATATTGTGCTGTATGCAGCATCTAATTTCCCTCCTCTAAATCCGCCAGTGTAATAGTTATAGTGGTACTTTTTTATTGGACCGTATCTACATATGAGTATTTTAAGGAGAACATCAAAAGAATAAAAAATTATAAGCTGCCACAGTAGCACCACTTATTAGACTGAGAATATACTTCTACTATCTCGCTTTTAAAAATGGGATTAGTAAAATTCGAAACTTTTAAAAAAGTAGAAAAAATCATAAAATATGTATGTAGATGTTATATATATTTCATTATTTTGGCATGCAGGACCCTTAAGAAGTTATAAACATTCTTAAGTCAGAAAAACCCAGTCTTTAGTGAATTTATAGATTAATATATAGATGAATATGGGTGAAGATCGAAGAAAATTGACAAAATGGCGGCTTCCAAAAAACTTATTTTTTTTGTGATATAATTATACAATTTAAGTAGGCTTAAAACATCGAAATTATTATAATGCTGCAATCATTACCTGTATATCAAAGAAGCTTTTTTAAAAGTTTTAAGTCGATAGGTCACACCGTTTCAAAAAACATTCCTCACCTACTCCAGAAATACCATAGCCGATAACACTGGGTAAATTAAAAAATTCACGAAAATTATGAACGTATGTCCCAAATTATCTGTTAAATCCACTTTAAATCCTCCTGTCTCAAATGTACATATGAATCATCGACATACAAGAATATGCAAAACAAAAAGTCGTTCTTGTGAAATTCACAAGGGGATATAACCTCTTAAAAAAATATGTGTCTGTTTGATATTTATATAATTTTTATGTCGAATTTTCAATTTTTCCTAAATGATACAGTTGTACGCACTATATATCGTCACCTGAAATGCAAAATAACGTATCATCAAAAAATTCGAATTTGAATGTCTTATTGATTACGCTTCACTACTTCAAATTACATACATAATATTACATATGTTCAACATTTTCTGGTTCTGCGGTCAGATATAAACCAGTTTTAACCAATATTAAAATTTTGTTTCTCTCATGTTCCATTTTATTTCGTGTTTCATTCATACCACTGTAAATTTTCGAAATTAAATTATTTTTGTTACGTTATTTTGCATTTCAGGTGACGATATGTAGAATAAATATTTAGAAAAATTCCCTTACATTTCCTATATTGAATTGAAGGTATATTTCTGTGAAATTGACATATTTTCCGTATTATACATCCTACTCCCAATCAACTATTTACATAATAAAACAGACGAATACGAGTTGTCAAAATATTGCCAATGTCAACCGCTACCAAGGTGAGTAATTGCAATTAATTCGCATTATATATAATTTTAATAATATAATTACAATTCGCGTGCCACAACTTAAGCATTTACCGTTCACCGAAAGTGTTGACGCCAATTCGCTTTTAAGTCTCTCCCATGATATTAAATATAAGCCACAATCAGCTTTCCAACACAAGCCCTCGAGTGCATATACCCATACATATGTATTTCATACAATTCGAGTTGTTGCTGTGACAACGGTGTGAATTCACCTCAAGTGCTTTCACGACAGGTTGTGTGATAAATAATATAGATAGTAAACTTGGATGCAAGGGATCGAATACATATCGTCAACAAATATGCAAAATAAAGTAACATCACTTTTCATAAGTTATACAGGCGAAGGAAAAACGATATAATAGCAACACTAATATTGAAACAAAATTATAGTTTTGGTTATAAAATAGTGACAACGATTATACATTTTTGGTTTGATGATGGTTATAAGCGTCCGGAGGACATGGATTCGATTACAATTTCCAAATCGTTTTTGTTTTTTTAAGGAAAGGGGTTCATACTATACTAATTTTTTTCAGAGCATTGTTTATACACATTTAAATTAGAGGGTTTTAGTTATAAAATAGTGACAACGATTATACATTTTTGGTTTGATGATGGTTATAAGCGTCCGGAGGACATGGATTCGATTACAATTTCCGAATCGTTTTTGTTTTTTTAAGGAAAGGGGTTCATACTATACTAATTTTTTTCAGAGCATTGTTTATACATATTTAAATTAGAGGGTTTCTATAAAATGGCAACAAGGTATTAAGTTTTTTGGATTATTATTATCTTCTTCTTCTTAATTGGCGTAGACACCGCTTACGAGATTATAGCCGAGTTAACAACTGCGCGTCAGTCGTTTCTTCTTTTCACTACGTGGCGCCAATTGGATATTCCAAGCGAAGCCAGGTCATTCTCCACTTGGTCCTTCCAACGGAGTGGAGGTCTTCCTCTTCCTCTGCTTCCCCCGGCGGGAATTGCGTCGAATACTTTCAGAGCTGGAGTGTTTTCATCCATCCGGATAACATGACCTAGCCAGCGTAGTCGCTGTCTTTTAATTCGCTGAACTATGTCAATGTCGTCGTATATCTCGTACAGCTCATCGTTCCATCGAATTTCGCCGTGGCCAATGCGCAGAGGACCATAAATCTTTCGGAGAATTTTCTCTCGAAAACTCGTAACGTCGACTCATCGGTTGTTGTCATCGCCCAAGCCTCTGCACCATATAGCAGGACGGGAATTATGAGCGACTTATATAGTTTAGCTTTTGTTCGTCGAGAGAGGACTTTACTTTTCAATTGCCTACTCAGTCCGAAGTAGCAACTGTTGGCAAGAGCAATCCTGCGTTGGATTTCCAGGCTGACATTGTTGGTGGTGTTAATGCTGGTTCCTAAATAGACGAAATTATCTACAACTTCAAAGTTATGACTGTCAACAGTGACGTGAGAGCCAAGTCGCGAGTGCGACGAATGTTTGTTTGATTACAGAAGATATTTCGTTTTGCCCTCGTTCACTGCCAGACCCATTTTCTGTGCTTCCTTGTCCAGCCTAGAGAAAGCAGAACTAACGGCTCGGGTGTTGAGGCCGATGATATCAATATCGTCGGCATACGCCAGCAGCTGTACACTCTTATAGAAGATGGTACCTTTTCTATTTAGTTCTGCGGCTCGAACTATTTTCTCCAAAAGCAGGTTGAAAAAGTCACACGATAGGGAATCGCCTTGTCTGAAACCTCGTTTGGTATCGAACGGCTCGGAGAGGTCCTTCCCGATCCTGACGGAGCTTTTGGTGTTACTCAACGTCAGTTTACACAGCCGTATTAGTTTTGCGGGGATACCAAATTCAGATATCGCGGCATAAAGGCAGCTCCTTTTCGTGCTGTTGAAAGCAGCTTTGAAATCGACGAAGAGGTGGTGTGTGTCGATTCTTCTTTCACGGGTCTTTTTCAAGATTTGGCGCATGGTGAATATCTGGTCGGTTGTTGATTTTCCAGGTCTGAAGCCACACTGATAAGGTCCAATCAGTTTGTTGACGGTGGGCTTTAATCTTTCACACAATACGCTCGATAGAACCTTATATGCGATGTTGAGGAGGCTAATCCCACGGTAGTTGGCGCAGATTGTGGGGTCTCCTTTTTTATGGATTGGGCATAGCACACTTAAATTGCAATCGTTGGGCATGCTTTCGTCCGACCATATTTTACAAAGAAGCTGATGCATGCTCCTTATCAGTTCTTCGCCGCCGTGTTTGAATAGCTCGGCCGGTAGTCCGTCGGCCCCCGCCGCTTTGTTGTTCTTCAGGCGGGTAATTGCTATTCGAACTTCTTCATGGTCGGGCAATGAAATGTCTGCTCCATCGTCATCGATTGGGGAATCGGGTTCGCCTTCTCCTGGCGTTGTGCGTTCACTGCCATTCAGCTGGCTGGAGAAGTGTTCCCTCCATAATTTAAGTATGCTCTGGCCATCGGTCACTAGATCTCCTTTGGGGATTCTACAAGAGTATGCTCTGGTCTTGTAACCTCTTGTAAGCCGCTGCATTTTTTCGTAGGAAGCTGTTGGCCAGCTTATCAAGCTCTTCATACTCACGCATTTCGGCCTCTTTCTTTTTCTGTCTGCAAATGCGTCTCGCTTCCCTCTTCAACTCTCGGTATCTATCCCATCCCGCACGTGTAGTGGTCGATCGTAACGTTGCGAGGTAGGCAGCCTGTTTTCTCTCCGCTGCGACACGGCACTCCTCGTCGTACCAGCTGTTCTTTTGCTCTTTCCGAAAACCAATGGTTTCGGTTGCAGCTGTACGTGAGGAGCTTGAAATGCCGTTCCACAGTTCCCTTATACCGAGTTGTTGACGAGTGCTCTGAGAGAGCAGGAGTGCAAGCCGAGTAGAAAATCGTTCGGCTGTCTGTTGTGATTGCAGCTTCTCGACGTCGAACCTTCCTTGTGTTTGGTGGCGCGCGTTTTTCCTGCACAGAGGCGGGTGCGAATCTTAGCTGCAACAAGATAGTGGTCCGAGTCGATGTTAGGACCTCGGAGCGCACGCACATCTAAAACACTGGAGACGTGTCTTCCGTCTATCACAACATGATCGATCTGGTTGGTAGTTTTTCGATCCGGAGACAGCCAGGTAGCTTGATGAATCTTCTTATGCTGGAATCTAGTACTACAGATAACCATATTTCGGGCCCCGGCAGAAGTCAATCAGCCTCAACCCATTGGGGATGTTTCGTCGTGGAGGCCGAATTTACCGACCGTAGTGCCAAAGACACCTTCTTTGCCCACCCTGGCGTTAAAGTCGCCAAGCACGATTTTGACATCGTGGCGGGGCAGCCTTCATAAGTGCGCTCCAAGCACTCATAAAAGGCATCTTTGGTCACATCGTCCTTCTCTTCCGTCGGGGCGTGGGCGCAGATCAGCGATATGTTGAAGAACCTCGCCTTGATGCGGATTGTGGCTAGACTTTCATTCACCGCAGTGAATGATAGTACTCGGCGACGGAGTCTCTCTCCCACCACGAATCCTACACCAAACTTGCGCTCCTTTATATGGCCACTGTAGTAAATGTCACAAGGACCTACTCGTCTCTGTCCTTGTCCCGTCCATCGCATTTCTTGGACGGCGGTGATGTCAGCCTTTGTTTTTACGAGGACATCAACCAGCTGGGCAGCGGCACTTTCCCAATTAAGGGACCGGACATTCCAGGTGCATGCCCTCAATTCGTAGTCCTTATTTCGTTTGCCATGGTCGTCATCAAAAGGGGGGTCTCTCATCCGAGGCTGGTTATAGCTCTTCACTGGGGGTGTTTTTACCCCCAAACCCAGCGCACAACCCTTGTAGGGAATGTTTCGCCTTCTCACTTTAGCTCGCCTTCGAACGGATGTTCTTAGGCTACCCAGAGGATACTTGGTCAAAGACCGGAAGTAGTGAGCTGCTTGAGCCATGTGTAAAAGAATCATTTCTGGCCACTCCCAAGTGAATGGCGATCAGAGAACTTTCTTCACTTGCGTGAACTTCTACACATGACTCCATCCTCCAGGGATTGTTATTATATATTATTATATAAGTGACTTGTGTATCTTAAATTTGTCAGATTCTAATATTCTTCTTATCAAAAATCATTTTAATTGTAAATAATTCGAGTAATTTACTTTATGCCTCCATTACATGCGAAATGACATGTAGGTATGTAGATTAGATTGGCTCAATTTTTTTCATTAGAATCGCGGGAAATGCCTTAAAAATCGCTGGCTCGAAATCGGTTTTAAACCCATAGAATCTTAGCCAAAGGTGTTCAGACTAATCCGGAGAACATTTCAGGCATACGCGATTTTCCATTTTTTGGACATATGTATGTATGTACGCATGACCGTGCTGTGACTGACGGATGCTTTGACAGCCAGCCGGCTGCGTGCCACAAAAATCTCAAACAAAAAAGAAATAAAATAAAATCGCATGCTATAAATACTGTAATGGCGAGTGCCAACAAAGTGAACACTACCATTTCGAAAAGCAGACTGTGGTGCGGGCAGCAATGTGACAGAAGAAACTGCAAAAAAATTTACTACCCTCTTTTTACTTTAAAAAAACGCTCGAACTTTGATTTCGTACCATTTGGGATGACATTTGGTGCAATGCGCTGGGCATTGGTTAGCTGGCTGGGCACAGACCAACCAAGAAGTACGGCCGAAAAAAAAGTTGCCCAGCAAAAGAGACGACAGCTGTTGTTGTTGTGGCACATGCAAATGTAGCATGCAGCAAATTGGACTTCGTCAGCTTTGCGGTTGCTTCGGGCGCATGCTTTGTGTCTGCCAAAATGACCTCAGCCTCAGCTCAATTTCATCACGCTGCATGCTGACAATGTTGCTATTTTGCCTCTGTTTTTTGTAATTTTGGATAAATACACATTTTATTTCGGATGCTGCAAGCAACTGTTGCTGAAATTATATGCTCACAGCACAGCAGCCAACAGATGCAAAACGCGCCGCATGATGAGTGGAATTACAAGATATTTAAATGTAGCAAGCAAACCAAAAAAATCGTAATTGAAATTTTTTGAATTTTTTTTAGATAAAATACATTAACATTTAATTTAAGTAAATGCTAGAATCCCTTGGCCAAGTGTTGTTAAATAAAACCCTAAAATTCTAAATCCATCAAGAATGATCGTATACCTCAAAACCGTGTTCGTTGGTGGTCGGTTTTCCCATATTTATATTAATCGTTGTTGCTGCTAATATGGCAAGTGTCTCAATTAAATGAAGTGTGAAGGAAAGGGGAAGATGCGTTAATAATTTGATCGAGAATGAAACTTGAAACAAACACACTTACAGAAAGAAATTTCTTAAGCCTTATATGAATTTTAAACAGCGAGCCAGTGCACAGACGCTTAACGTCTTCATTAGTGGTGACAGCAGGCTGAGCAAGTGCAAAGGCTTGGTGCCGCACAGTGAGCCGCTTTCACAAAATATTAGAACAAATTTAAATTTTGATGTTTTTGAATGAATTTTTCTTTCTACTTCAGGACTGCAAAATGAGTTCACATATTTTCAAGCATACGCTACCATATGGCAATAGTGATCAGATAGTATATCACACACCATATCGTGAAGTCTTTTTAAATGCAATAGTAGAAGTGAGTCGCACGATTGGTTCAAACCAATATCGGATTAGGTTAGGTTAATCTGGTAGGCAAATAAACCATACCAGTTTGGTCCTTTGTGATACCGGATGGAGTTTAGTTGCTAAGTTCAAGAGAAGTAGTCATCGTTAAGGAAGCCTGTGCTGATGGGAATTTTAACAGACTCTGCGGCCTCACAATTGACACCTCTTCCAGTGTATCATACCGCGGGGAGCCCAAATGCTTGCAGCGCAGTCTCTCCAATACGGGACAAGTGCACAAGAGATGCTCCATTGTTTTCCTGGTGACCTGTTGTAGGAATTTCCTTCAGTCTTCTCGATCCGTCAACCCCATCCTGCGGGCATGTGCCATTCATGTTCCTACAGTCTCTTCTATCGAGTGATAATAGGAATTTTGTGTACTACCGATCTACCATTTTGCACGTGACTTTTGCATCCAGGTAGCTCGTTCCATCGGATTTTGATTACGTTTTCGGATGATAGCCGTACAACATTCTTGGCAATCTCGTCCACTATTTCATTGCCCTCGATGCCTTTGTAGCCTGGCACTCAATATAAGTAAAGTTGTCTACTTCTGGCAACACCTTGCACTGCTGCTCTGTTTCCCAAGCCACTTCTGGCCGCTATACGTTACGTTACTGCCTTGATTGCTGCTTGACTGTCTAAGTAGGTCTTGACTCTGGATTTGGCTGCAGGTGCATTAGAGGCCAGCACCACGGCTTTCGTAATAGCAAAAACCTCATATTCAAATATACTACTATACTACTACCGGCAACTTTTTGTCTAATTCTGGACAGGGTCATGTAGTCGGTGTTTGCCCAACCGACCTATACCTGAAGGTTCTAAAAATAAATTCTCCCACAGCCAGTAGTCGTCCCGCCGAAGTTGCTGCGCAGTTTTCAGCGAAGAAGTTTATAGGTGGCAGGTTTAGTACCAGTTCAAAAGTCCCCGCTGGGGTTGCTCTTAAAGCTCTCGTTATGCACAGCACAGCGGGCCTCTGAATCCTTTACATGGCTTCCGCTAGGTGGATTTCCGTACGCCTGTCCCCCATACTACTGTACTGTAGAACAGAATTGGTCTAACAATAGCTGTGTAGCACCAGTGCATGAGACAGGAAGAGAGCCCCCAAGTTGTGCCGAGAATCTGCCAACACGCACCTAAAGCATTGCTGGCTTCACTCACTCTTTCTTCTTCTTGTGCTTCCACAGCCGTTTTCTGTCCAAGATTACCCCGAGATAGTTGGTCCGGTCCATGCGACAGAGTTGTGTCCCATTAATGAAAAGGAATATCATAACAGGAATTTTGTACTTTCTTGTGAACACAAACAGAACCGTTTTCTCGTGGTTGAACCCCAGACTCGTTTCCGATTCTCAGTTCTAGACTGTATTGAGAGTGGTGGTCATAATACTGCTAATGGTCTATAGACACCTACCTGTTATTAAGATTGCAATGTCGTCCGCATATGCCATTATCTTAGGGGCTTTGCCTTCCAAGTTCCTTAGCAGTTTATTTACCACTAACGTCCACTAACGGAAATAACACTCCACCTTGGGAAGTTCTTCCTTGGTCATTTTAGCGTCGTTCTCTTCTTCTCTTATCCGTCAAGAAGTCAAAACGCTTCTAATTCAGCGTTGTAAAGCAGGATCAACACTTATTGACTGTATACTATTCAGAATAGATTTCGTAGAGACGTTGTTGAACGCTCCAGAAATGTCCAAGAATGCTCCAAGACTTTCTCTAGCGTTTTCAGCAGGAAGGAAGCTAAGCTTATAGGCCTAAGCACTTTAGATTAGGTTGGATTGTTTCTACCTGCCTTCGGTATGAAAACTACCCTAGCCTCTCTCTATGAGTGTGGCGCATAGCCCATATCGAGTTATGTCTAAAAATATTTCTATTTCAAAATCCGTCGATCCCCTATCGACAATATAAATCTTTTCATATGAAAATGCTTCTTCGCAAGATCCATCAGCCATACAAGGGTACATTGAATATACCTTAATATAATATTCGAGTTGTTGGAACAAACACACTTTAAGTAAAAGAAGAGCCTTAACTGGTGCTATATAGCAGTCAGCCATATTGTAATAGACAAACTTTTTAGAAAGAGTGCTAACATCTTTGGAACAATTTTCTTTATTTTAAATTAAATTTCTTTGAAGTTGAAACACGAGTTCTTACCACAGTAGTCAACGAAGCAGTCGCTGCATATGTACCATAAAGTCGCCCAGCGAGTCACATTCGTCGCGCTCATCAAGAATCCAAGAGACCAAAAACAACAACGAAAAGCGAAGGATATTAGAAACAAGGAATTAAGAAATGCATAATATAATGGAAGCTTAACTAAAAATTTAAATCCACTGAATCCACTAGCGTAGCAGCTCAAAAGACACAGAGGCAGAACCTGAAAAGAGTCGCCAAAAGAACACCAACGCGCAATATGACGTAGTGTTGCGTGCAACCACCAACACAAGCACACCAAAAACCAACAAGTTCTCGTAATTCACTGCAACAAAGCATATGGTGCGGCGTATAGCAGTTCTTTTCTTTGTTTTTTATGAATTTCTTGTTGTTTTTGTTTGGTTCTATAAACAGAGAACACAGGAGAGCGCGTCAAATGCATTTGGTGGTGAAAAAGTAAAACCAGTTTCAGTAAACCAAAAAATTATCACACAATCGCTGTTTAAATTGACTTGTGGGCGCTCTCTTTCATACAATTTGCGCTCTTAACTCCAGCGCTTGGCGCTCTTTACAAATTGGCGTTGTGCTCTTTTGTTAATTCATACCTTGAAAAATCTTAAAAAATCCAAACAAATTTCATTGACGCAATATATGAGCATATGTGCTTGAGTTTTCGATTGTGAGCCTCGTCTATGACACGGTAGCATGGCTTTGGAGCTCAGTCAGTGACTCGCTTGCATGTCATTGTATTATGTTTGTTTCTGTTTTCTTTTGATGCCAAGCATTTGCATGCACTCTCGCATTGTTGTGGCTTATTTTGTATTGACGCTGAGCTGTCGTTGGCTTGAAGGCGACTCACGTGAGCGCGTGTGTGGTGTATTTTTTCATATATTTACCATATTTGGGTGAATTTCCAACTGCCAACATACGACATTAGCCTGTTTGCATGGCCTCTGGCGCCCCATCGGTGGGCTGTATTGCCACCACACCGCAGCTACGTCGCAGCCATACACTCATGCATGTGGGTTTATTTCATGGTGGTGTGTGTGTTGGTGGTGTCTTGTTTGCTCGTGCGCTCGTTGTTTTCGTTTGTTGGGTGGATTAATATTGTTCGTATGCTATGCTAGCGGCTGTTGTTGTGGCTGCTTCGATTGCCTTCTGCCTGTACGGCACTGTTGTAGTGTTGCTGCTGCTGCTGCTCATATATGCTTTGGCTTCAGTTATCCATCGTTTGGGTTGTTGTGCTCACACGTCTGGAGTGAGCGCTCATTACGTGTTTGACTCTGCTGGTGTACGTTTCGTTTTTACACATTCAGGCGCGCGTCAACAGCGGTTCGACTCGCTTCGTTCATTCGTCAGTTAATTAACCAATGCATATGAAAATTCAGTGCGGCTTCGCATTTTCTACGCGTTTATTTGTGTGAAACTTAATTAAAAGTTGATAAAAGTATTTTAGCTGTACTTTTTCAAGAAAATGTTGCATGTGAAATGCGAAATCGAATTTATGTTTTAAGAAAAACATATGAAAAATGATATTTGAAGCGCCTGCTTATAGTGTTGAAGGCTTAGCAGACCAATATTTAGAATTCGGTGTCCCAACAATGAAAGTGGAAAACTTAATTTCAGTGGCAGATTGGAATGTTTGATGGAATTTTAAAACAAATAATCAAAAAATTAGCAACATTACAACAAATACTTAACATGAATAATGTGCATTTTCTATGCTGATTCATCAATAAATTCGTTTAGAACTGCAGTAAACAGCTGACAAAATAGTCGTTTTAGTGAAAAAATCAAACCGTTTGAAAACTATCTTTACAACTGTGGCATTGAGCAGTGTTCAAAAACCACTCAAAGCGCAAAAAAAAGTGCTTTTGTTTTTAAAAATACACACAAAATAATAATAACAATTGTCAACAAGTCTAGACGTATTCATATACTTCGTAGCATGAAATTGAAAAAAAAAGTTGAAAATATTTTTATAAAAAAATAATGAAAATATTTTAATTAAAAAAAATAAAAGTAAGTTTGTGAAAAAATTTAAAAACCGCTAAAAGTTAGTGTCGTTACAACTACAAAAACAACAATATAAAATTATTTTTAAATGTTTAACTAAAAGTGTTAGTCAAATAGGGCGTCTACACTAAAAAAAATAAAATTTTAATAACAAAAGTGTATACAAAATTGAGTGTTTACTAAAGGTGCAGTGAGAATAAATTTGCTAACAGTTATCAGCAAAACGCTTAGCGCTTTCATTGCTTTTGCAACGCCCAACAACTAAATACAAGTTACAAATATTGTGTCAAGTGAAAATTTTTATAAAGGATATTTTGCACGATGGAGTACGCGGCACACACATAAAAATCGATATGCTTTCTGCCTACGGATAGCCTAGCATTAAGTGTCAGTAAGTAAAAGTTATATGAGAAAAAATTAACAAAAAAGAAAAATTTTGAAACTAGTTACAAAAAAAATAGGTAAAAATATGAAGACACCCTTTAAAAATCAAAATAGTTGTGGCACCAAAAATATAAATTTGTTGAAGGAAACAAACAACTACACAAACACTACAAACTCTGCAACACTAAAAAGTTTTAAGTGGGCGCCGGCCCTCGTCCAATATATCAGTGCATGCGATTTAGGGTGCCTAAAACAGCGTTTTAGAGCGGAGCATATATTCCGTGGCAAGCACTTACGCGACTTGCAACATGAGTACATACTTCAAAAAACTACATGTCATAAGTATGCAATAAGAGCCGCTGAAAGAGGCGAGTGCAACACAACAACAACAAAATTATATGTGCACATACCCACACACAGCAACAAGCACTTGTAATTAAATACGAGCATATGCGCACATCCAGGTCCACAATGTTGCTGATAAATACGCCGGGTCAGCATGCATATCTGACCTGCATTAAGCCGAATGCGAGCAATGTGGCAACAACAAACACAAATGCCATATATGCACTTACATATGTATGCATACAAAAGTACATGCTGTTGTATGTCAGCATAACAGATGAATGTAATATTTTACAACAACAACAGTAATAATAATTCGAAAGTAATCGAATTTTCTCATGCTGCGTTTAATAAGAAAACGCCACAATTTTTTGTTTGCGCGCAAGTTGTGTCCGAACATAAATACAAAGAAACAAAGAAATTCGAACTGGAAATTAATTGCAAAAAATTAAAAATCAATGCTTTGTAAGTGACAGCAAAAACATGCCTTCATACACACAGTCATTAAAATGTCTGCAACATTTTGCCCAGCTGCTGTCGGACAAGCAGACAAAGAGCTGCCAACGCTTGTGGCAGCAAACGGCTTCTTGCCACATTCATAACTGGCTGTTTGAAAAACACTTTTGGGCCAAAAATTGCATGCCACAAATTGGTCCTTACCGTTGTCAATTTACAAAATACACTAAACACTTGGCTCTGCGTTTTCCGCTACTCCTTGCAAGCTTGATTCTTTCTTTTCTTTTGCGATTTGGCTGACACGGCAACATATGCCGGCCCTTCTAGCCAAAATAAAAATAAAAAAGCACAGTTGTATGCAATTATGTTGGCATGTTGTTGTTGTCGCCTCTGCTGTCAATGACTATCATTTAAGCCTTTACCGCCTATTCCATTCCCCATTATTGTTTTCTATGCCTTTTTTGGTGAGTTTATTTGAGTCGACAGTATTGCGTCCTTTCATCGATTTTTGCTCGCTTTTTTGGTTTTGCATTTTTGCACGTCTACGTACATTTATCGTTCATCTTTTAACCACATTTTCGCACTTTTTCATTCCAACATTGCTGCTATTGACAGCAATCAGCAGCAGCCAAAATGTGTCGCATTGCTTGTTGTAATTATTATTTTTTTGTTTTTTTATTGCTTCTTCTATATTTATTATGTTTTTTTTTGTGTTCACAGTATTTTGGTCAGCAAGTAGTGCCTTCTTAACTTGTGCTTCGAACTTTCAATATTTGCGTGCTTTCAACATGCATCACATAGCTTTGTTTCGCCACATCTAGTTTATTAAAGATTGAGTAAAAGTTTCAAAATAATTGCTTTAATATATTTTGATTTATTTTTAATAATGTAATTCAATAATTATCAAGTTCTTGTATGGAAAACTTTTTTATTTGACAAGATATCTTCATGAAATTATTTATCGGTTATTTTCCAAATCTCCGGTCAAATTGTTTAAATTGGCCTACCATAGCAAATGGCTACCATACAAACTGACCAATCAAAGTCAAGTCTTTGTTTAGAAAACTTCTTTATTTTAAAAGATATCTTAATGAAATTTTACGTACAAATTGTTCAGATCGGACAACTATATCATATAGCTGTCATACAAGTTGATCAATAAAAATCAAGTTCTTGTATGGAAAACTTTTTTATTTGATTAAATATCTTAACAAAATTTTGCAAAGATTAATGTCCACGGCAATGCTATAATCCCCGAGCAAATTGTTCCGATCGGACTACTATAGCATATATGTATGTAGATGTCATACAAACTAACCGGTGAAACTAATATCGGTTATTAATTCTTTTTCTTTGTTGTTTTTATTAAGCAAAAAACCTTTTTTTTGTCACACAATTTCCAAGCATATTTTTCGAAAAATTACTTTTTTAAAAAGTAAACACTTTAGATTCTTGAACATTTCTTTAGAAAAGTTTCAGTGTATCTGTTTTTGTTGCTATATATTCATATCTTTGACATTTATAATACTGATGCTAATATATTTATAACTCAAAACAGTTATATTCTACAACTTGGAATCATAATTCATAATTTATTTTGTACACGTCGAAAGCTCTATCCATAATGCCATATAATGTCATATATAGTATCTTCATTTTGAAACTCTGTTAGATCGTAATATGTAATATGTTGAAAATGTTAAGGAAAGTTGAAGACCTTTAAACCTAGAAATACGTAATGCAAACTTCAACTTTAATCTCACAGTCTAATGTAATAGAAACAAGAAAAAATGTTAACTTTGCCTGAATCAAAGCTATTACTCACTTCACAGGAGCAAATCTTATAGCAGAACGAGGCATGAAAATATCTTCACTTTGGTTTTGATAGGTTAGTTTGTATTACAGCTACATATATGTTATAATGATCCGATCTGAAAAATTGCTTCAGAGATTGTGCCGTTGCCTTAAGCAATAGTTCAAGCCAAATTTCGTAAAGATAGCTCGTTAAATAAAAAAGCCTTCGTTACAGACTTGATTGCCATCGCTCAGTTTGTCTGGCAGCTATATGCTATAACGATTCGATATGGGAAATTTCAAAAAATAACCAGATTTTTGGTTTAAAAATTGACGTGTGAAAATTTTCAGATCGGTATTTCAAAAACTGGAGTAGTTCGCGTATCGACTCAGCTCGTCACGCTGATCATTGACATATGTACCATATATCGTAACCTAATATACATATAAAGAAAAATGTTTAACAAATCTAAAAAATTAATTGTCTCGAATATTAGCTTTTGAAGACATAGTTATTATACCATAGATGAAAGTCGATCAAGTTCTGTGTTTCCACCTCGGATGGGGCATATAGTACATGGTCTTGATGGATTGAAGAGATTATTTGATGTTTATGGTAAAAACTTTGTCATAGTTGTGCTGAGTTAAACTGAACTTTCCAACTTTTGACATCACTTTTTACCAATAGGCTCAGTTAGATGCCTAAAAATTCAAGAAAAAGATCAATACAAATAATTAAAAATGAAAGACTAATATTATTTTTTGTAAGGATAATATTAAAATACGCGAAAAGGACTAAAAATGATAATATATAAATTCATAAGTATATATAAATAATAAAAATTTGCATTTTGGTCCACATACGATTTTCCAGCAGTCATTAAATACATTAAATATAATTTTTTTTAATAATCTGTACCTCTCCCGATTATGCTCTATATACCTCACTGCCATACACTTTCTAAAAAGCATGCAGCGTAGTGTGAATCGCTTAAAACAGCCGTAGTGCTTACTTTTAATGTGCAGTTATAAAATTTTATATCCAGAAAAATATCAGAAATCTATAAAAAATTTACACTTCATACTGCATGAGCTACTGTTGCAACATACTTACCACATGTTATTATCTGAACACAAAATTTCATATATATGTATATGATCTTAGTAATTGTAGTTATATATTTATGTATATACATATGTCTCAAGAACTCATTGGCTTAAGAATTGATGGTCGCATGCCAACAATTGAACACCGGACAATTATTATTGAATCCCCTGCAAATGTTAATCTTTGCTAAATTGGCACAAGTCGCTGGCATAATTAATTTTTATCTTGCTGGCAAACAAAAGAAACGCAGACACACAGCGGCTGGCTGGCTGTCTAGTTGTCAGGCGCGCAAATAGTCTGTAAGTCAGACAAAATCGGCCAAACGCCAGCGACAATTAATTGATATGCGTGGCAATGGGCTGTGAGTGAAATGGGCCAACTGCCACAATAAATTCAAATGAATTGGAATGATGCTACACAAATACCAAATTGGAATTGTGAATTAACGGCAGTATAGTTTTCAGAATATTTTTCATCTTAATAATTTCTTTCTTTCATTGTTTTTTGTTGTGTTGTGTGGCCTTTGATGCTGCTTAAACGGAGGGGTGGATGTGTGTGTGTGTTTTGTTTCCAAATATAAAGAAAAAATTTAAATGAAAATGGATTGGGGCACTTAATAAAAGGGACGGGAGGGACGCATACACAGATATATAAATAAATGCTAATGCCTTTAACGCAAACGCTGTGCCATTTGTGTTCTATTGCTGTAATGATGTTGTTGTTGTTGCGCCTGTTAATGATTTTGACTTTCAACGCGAGCGTGCGTTGCATTAAAAAGTCAAATTTGATGACTTCTATATGGTATTTGTATGTACATATCACATCAATTAACTGTATTGTTATATGTACATATGTCCATATCTGTTGCTTTAGTTGTATTTGTTGCTGTCAATGCTGACAGTTGTTCAAACACTTCGAGTATCATCAATAACAAATAATATATGTATATCACTTTATAATAAAAGATTTTTATTCAAGATAAGCACACACACTAACATTTTAACGCATTTGTGCCACAATATCAACAGCATTGCCGGTTAAAGCTGAGCTTTACCTTGCGCTCGTATGAAAATTGAAATATTCTTCATCCTCATTATTGATATTTTTACGAACGTGTAATAAGCACTTAACCAGTTACTCACACAAATGGTTATCCTTCGCTTTCTCACTCCTTTATGCCCTACCACCACATTCACATGCCATCAGCTGTCATAATCAGTTGTGATCTGCTCATTTCCACTTTTGATTGCTTTGTTTACGCTCACTAAAATTAATGCGGAAAATGTTTATGACTGCGCAAATGCACACACATACACCCGCACACTTTCACATGTTGCATACATATGCATAAAGCGCGGTTTACACATACACGCGTCCGTATGCGGCATGCCTCTTTTCATAGCCTGTCATTCGGCGCTGTTTTTGTCACATTTTATAATCCTCTAGCAGAAACTCTCGCCAAGTTACTGCTCTTCAGCTGTGCATATATGTTTTTACACTGAATGTACTTAACTTTACACATATCTATACACACATGTATATATGTACTATGTTTCCATTTGCGCTGTATATGTATGTATAAGTACTTGATATGCTGTGTCGCCAATGCGGTTGGCCTGTTGACAGCGGTAGCATTTTGGTGCTGGTTTTGCAAAATGTCATTTTATGGCATTTCAGCACTTGCTTTCCAACAGCTACAACAACAATAACTTTTGTTAACTACCTCAAAGCTGGCCTTCGTGTATCGTTTGCCACTTTTAATGCGCACAACATTAGCACAAAATTACTTGGGATGAAATGGAGAAATTTACAGCGTCCTTTATGAATCAATATTGAGAGTGTGTGGGTGTGTGCTATTTGTTAATTCTAAAATAGGTAAAAATTTTGGTAAAATAAAGTTTGCATACTTAAATGTAGCTTTTTTGCTTAGTTTGGGTTAGTTTAATCTGGTAGAACAAAAAGCCACGCATAGACCAGTTTTGGGTCCTTTGCGATACCAGATGAAGTTGAATTGCTAGGTCCAAGAGCAGTAGTCATCATTTATTAGGTTGCCTGCGCTTGACGCGAATTTTCACAGACACTGTGGCCTCACTTTCGATACCTACTCCAATGTATCATACCGTGGGGACCCGATAACACAGTTTACTAAATAATATGTTTAATAATAAAAAACAATATTTCTCTAATATGTTTTAAATTTTCTAAATGCTTAGGAGTAAAATCTTCTATATAACTTTTAGTGACTGTGATAGTGTTTTGAAAAATATTTTGTTGAAATATATAAAAAACTTGCATAATTGGAGAGTTTTTATGACAGTATTAGGAAGCAAAATTCATCTGTTTAAAAAATTTATATAAAAGTAAAAAAAATAATTTTAAAATCCTTTCAAAAAATTATAAAATTCAAAAAGAGTATTAACTCTCAAAATAAATCCACAAATTTTTGTTATAAAAAATTAAAACACGAATAAAAATTAACTTCAGCACCACAAAGCTATAAATCTTCTCACAATTAATTTCTCAGAAATTTCTATACAAGAACGTAAGTTTGACCGGTCGGTTTGCATGGTAGCTATGTGCTATAGTGACTTGATCTGAAAAATTTCGTCGGAGATGGCATCGTTGCCTAGGAAAATAATTTTGCCAAATTTCTTGACGATATCTCGTCAATTAAAAAGTTTTCCATACAAAGACATGTATTTTCATTTTCATTCAGCTTGTATGGCAGCTACATGTATGTATGCTATAAAGGTCCAGTATAGGCAGATTCGACAAATTAGTAACTTCTTAGGGAGAAATGCATGTATGCAAAATTTTATTTATATACAGACAACCCCAGCTCGTAAAAATCTCCAGTCATGAACAAATTCAAAATATTGTATCGAAATTTTACTTCCGACAACATGTCCGTTACATTGCGGCGGAACACTTTATGAATGCAAGTGCATACTCATAAATATTTACACACACATACCCGCATATGTGCTTGTGTGTTCATACGCCGGTCGTTGAAGCGCAAAATTTGCTATGGAAGCTGACAACTCGCCTCAAGACCGGATATAATATGCTGCCTGGCATCAGTGTTTATCTTGACTTTCTTAAGGCTGCTCAGCAATTGACGGTGCAAGTGGTGGTCTTTTGCAGATTGCTGTTGACACTCCGTCTTGTACATTTGTGTCGTTGCCCAACGCTAGCCCAAAGATATTTAGCCACAAAGCATCTTCCGCGGTGACTCTCTCACACCACCACTCGGCTTCGGCCGTATAGCTGACGATGTTCAACAGACCTGAAGGGTTGGTCGCTGCGCTAAGACTCGCTTTGTGGGGTAACTGTGAGTTTGCCTTCATCATTGGCGCGTGCAATTGTGTTATGTTAGCAACAGCAACACCAACACTAACTAACTACAATTATATAAGCGGTTGCTGGGTCCCATGCTGCAGTGTCTTTGTAAAAAGCTCAGCGTCGCCTTGTCTCCTTGTCGCCCAGAAATCTTTTGACAAAGCTGGCGACAAGCGTGGCATGAACAGCCGAAGAAAGTCGTCAGCACCACCACAATCATGTATCCGTTCGAGTAATAACATAAAAAGGATATTGTAGAACATTTTCATAAGCAAGTGGCTGTGGCTGTCATGTTGCTTCGTCGCGTTGGAGGGTGCGAAATTGTTGCCAGTTATTTTGTCCGGAAGATGCATGCATATATTGTTTATAGTGAGTAGTGTATATATGTATATGTATATAAGCATGTGTGTGTAAAATTAATAGGAATGCTTGTGCACATATCCGTCTGTGCTAGTTGATTGCCAAATCGTTTTATTTCATAAAAAAATTTTAAAATTGTGTAAAATATTGAATTTTTTCGTTAGGGTTGTTCCATTTTGACGGCATTGGCGAACTCATTTTGAGGGATTAAGATTAAGGGACTAAGATTAAGTTTATAACTTTTAGCTTTTGTTGGCTGAAAGTACACTTTGGGGTTCTATAAATATTGTAGTGAAAAAAATCTCATGTTTAATCCCTTGTACTGCCGTAATACATGAGTCAGTCCGCTTTAGCAGGTAAATTGGTAAATGCATTTTTGTTAAAACTCCAGCCTTCAAGTTGAAAATTTTAACCGTTTGCATTATCTAGTAAAATATATAAAGCCTGATAAAGATAAATTCAAGCCTTTTTCCTTGAATCAAAGAAAGTTTGTCAAAGATAGGCCGTTTTTAAGACCCCAGACAGGCCTATCTTCTTAAGGGGTTACATGTTTTTAGGGGTTTCAAAACCTCGATTTTTCTTATGACCACATTAAATTCTAAAAAACATCTAGAATGTTGTCCTAAATTTTCAAGTAGATCCGATTAACAGTTTCGGAGACACAGCCTTGAGAACTTGGGCGCTCGAGGTTAGCTAGGCTAAGTGCGCCGTCTTTAAACTCGTTCTTCTCGAAACTGTGTTTTTAAAGTCGGTTGGCAAGATTCCCGAGAACTGCTTAACCGATCTCCGTGAAATTTTACATAGATCTTACAGATATAATTCTTAAAGACTTCGTCGAAGAATTTTTTGATTACAACTATTTGTAAAAAAATGTAGCGAAATTTTCACTGAAATTTTCATATTTTTGTAAAAATGTCTGCCAAAAATCTAATTTTCAGTTTTGTTTTTGTTCCTTCGTCCAAGTTCTAACTTAAGGTTTTAACTAAAACACGTAGTTTTTCAGTTTAGATGCTCTTGTAAGGAGTTATCCTGACAGCGCGTGCGCATCTTTTTTCTGAGGGGTCACCGGAAATGGCGTTGCAATGGCGGAGTTTAAAATATTTTTTTTCCAAAAATTTCAAAATTTCTTTGTTTATAGTGTATGTATGTAACAATACGAGTAAAAAAATAGAATGAAACATTTCATTTTTTATTTGAGAAAAAACTTTTGAAAATTCGGTTGTTTTTACCCGAGGAAACCCATGTTACCCCTTAAGTTGTTGTATATGTTTTTTTTTTTTTAATTTAATGGAAGACCTGAAAAATATTTATAATATCGCAAATATTTCATAGAAAGAACATAAGTATGGGTTGAATTTTTTCATAAATGAAATTTAATGATTTTAGTACATTTTTCGTAGTGAAAAAATTTGAAAAAAGGCTTAAATGACCAAATTTGTGTATAACATATTTTGGCGTATTTTTTGTATTATTATACATTTTATTTTAAATGATTTATATTTACAAATTTTTACCGATTTATGATTATTTGGTTACATTATGCGAACTTTGCTTCTCTTTTATTATTGCAATCCTTATTGATTCTAAGAAGATGGAATTTTATTATTTTCGAATTAAAGCTTTCTTTATTTCGAACATTTGAGTTGTTGGCTTATGGTCTTAAGCTGCAAAATTCCTTAAAATAGATATCAAATATTATGCAGTATTGTCTCTTACGTAAAAATTATAAAATTTAGTTATTTCTGTTATCCTTTGCTTCAGCGTTGCACTGTCTTTGCAGCTTACCGGCAAGTGCTGCATTTGCCCAAGCAACTGCTTACTAATCCGCTTTGTAGTTTGTTATATCACTTTGCTTATTTAATTTCCACTGTATTTGTTTTGAAGACAGACATTGCAACATACATATTTACTCAATCAACTTTATTTTTAATTTACCTAAAATCGTTTTAATATTACAAATTGAACACAGCTGACAACCGAATGCGCCACTTCCGGCATTCAGGCACGCTCACCCTCACCCCCGCCAACCATAATCTAATTCCTAAAACATTTGCCAACACTCCATAGCATTACATATTTATAAGGCTGTGTGTACAGCAACAACGCAACACCACCCTCCATATCACGAGGTAATGCCAGTTGGCTGTAAAGGAATATGTGCAACCCTCATCACAGCGCCGGCTAAGCTTTGTAACATTTTGAACACTTCTGCTAAAATCCCACACTCTTTCGCCATTTTGCTTGTTCGGTATGCTGAATTATTTTCGTATTTTTCGTTTATCCATTTCCTCGGCGACCACTTGAGCAATGTCCTTGCAGCCCCTTTTCGTTTGCGCAACTGTGTATGTACCTACATTTTGTGCGTTTATCCAGCCATCTTTGTGTTATGCTTAGTTTTATTTTCCACCACCCCCTCCCGCCCTCATGCACGCAGAGTTACCCTCACCCATGCGCAGACATTTGCCCGTTTGTCCGTGCACTTGTGTTTTATATCCACAAAATGAGTCATGCAAAGTATCGAAACAATGTTGCCGACGCTAAGCTTTGCACTTGCAACACACAGATACATACATATTTACATACATTTATTATATGTATGTATGCATACAGAACTTAGACCCTCTTACCGTTATGCATGCTTGTCATTCGTTCTGTTGTTGTTGGTGCTGTTGTTGTCGGCATTTTTGTTTATTCTCTTTTAGCTTATTTGTTTTGTTATTTCGTGTCATTCGAAAGCTTAGCGTGTAAACACCCAGCGCAAAGCGTTTTTTCTTCACCTTCACCAGCTGCTAACTCCCCAAGCAACTTGTGAGGGTTGTGTTAGCGTTTGGCGGACTTCTTAGCCGCTCTGCGCTATTCGTGCACCATTTTGTGGCAAGTTAGTTGGCGAGGAAGTAATTTCACATTTTTTACTACTTTTCCATGCACTTTCGTTGGCGTTTGCTACGTGTTTCTTTATTCAATAAAATACGAAATCAATAAAGTAAGGCAACACTGTTGTATATTTTAATTTGTAAATAACATCAACTTGCGTATATTTCACTTTATGTGAGCCGGTAAGTAGTAAGAAAGCGTATAAATCATTAGAAAGCGTCGCTTACTTTGTATTGTTGTGTGTGAAGTTGGTGGTTAAGCTTGAAACTACCTGTATCCCTGATGTATAAACCCTGTATAGCAATTAATTCATAAAATTTAATAGAAGCAGTATATTTAGGTAAATAGTAACTGTGCTAGTCTTCTTCTTCGTTTTGCATAATTACTCAAAGTAAAAACGCGAGCGCTTGAAGTGTGCTTGAGAGCTAAGTTAGTTTCGAAAGTTTGCGAAACAAAATATCAGAAAGGTTATTTTATAAAATAAATTAAAAATAAGCCCATAAAGTTAGTAGCCCTTCTTCGTTTCGTTATTTCTCTGCTCGCTATCTCTACTCGCTGCTCTTTTGTAGAAAAATGTACATGTAAAAGCAATAACTAACTTAGCGAGTTGAATTCTATATAAGATCTCTATAAGCCAAGTACTTTTTTATTATTTGAGGTGGCATCAACAGTTTCTAGCAAAGAAAACAGCGCTACAAAATTGCTTAAATACCTATTAGGGGACATATACAATGCAACCTGTAAGTGCTGTTTGAATAACTGCTATAGTTCGATTCGCTACTCTTTAGGGATTGGCTGTAAAACCGCTGTTATAGTGCGTTAGATACTCTACTCTCTAGCGTTTGGTGAAGCGAAGGGTTATCCAAGAGGTGCTTCTATAATGAAGAAGCTTTTTGTAAATATTTATCGGTCCTTTATAGGCTCTTTTCGAGTGCAGTGATCTTGCATATGTCGATTGGTTTCCTCTCTTATATGTTAATTTTTAATTAAACCTCAAAACAAATGTTTATGAGCATTAAATACATTTCTAATAATTAATTTTCTCTTTCTTTCTCTCTTTACAGTACTTCCTCCGTTCATACCATTATGCGGCGGTGAAGTAAAATTGATTTTAACAAGGTGAGTTCAGAGAGTGGATTTTACTACATATTTTCTCCTTAAAATTAAAATTATTTTTTATAAATTTGAAAAATATGTCATTTAAAAATTATGGAAAGGTTTGACACTCAACATTTTCAATACCAATTCATTTACATATCTCAGATTCATTTTGAAATATATTTGCCATGGAATTCTTAAAATTTATTATTTCAAGTAAAACAAATATATAAAAGTAGTAAGACTCTTTAATTTAATTTTCGCGCTTAAACACATTCGTTAAAATATTTTCGGTGCCGAGCCGTTCAGAATGTTGGAAAAGGACAGCGGTGATAATTGTTTGTCACGAGCAAGTGTTTTTATGTAATTGATATAAATTGGTCGAGAACGCGTTGACCGCGAACCACGTCTAGGACGGCCACAACACCGTCAATATAATAAAGTAGTTGGTGTTTGAGAATCGATAATTAACAGTCAGAGACCTTACTGGCTTCGTCTAAATATCGGAAGAATTTGTGAAAACCATTTTGAAAGATTTTTTGGACCTAAAAAAAGTGAAAGCACGATTGGTACCTTTTACTGGCGATGAGTCGAGGATCTATGCTTACGACCCGAAAAGAGATGATCGATAGGCCGAATATGGTGCAAAGGTGAGCCGAAACCGAAAAAATTTAATTCAATTAAGAAGACTTGTTCGTGACAAACAGTTATCACCGCTGTTCTTTTCCAACATTCTGAACGGCTCGGCACAGAAAATATTTTAATGAATGTGTTTTCGCGCGAAAATTAAGGTTTTGTTGACAGTTTTCTTCGATTATCAAAGTGTGGTGCACTCCGAAAACCTTGCGATAGACCAAACTTTCAAAGGAATACTATTCTGCGTGTTCTGCGTCGTTTGTGTGAAACTTTCGTAAAAAGAGGTCGCAATTATGGGCCGAGGGTTCTTGGTTTGTGCAGCACGATAATGCACCATCGCATACTACATTGATTCTTCGGGAGGTTTTAGCCGAATTTTCAAACATCATTACGCGGAAACCACCGTATCTGTGAAATTTCCTGATTTAGCTCCGTGTGTCTATCTATAATATTCAGCAAACTCAAACGATTGCTCCGAGAAAACCGTTCTGAGTCAATTGAAGACATTAAACGTGATTTGCATTGAAGGCCATTCCGAAAATTGACTTTAACAACTATTTCAGGGAATTGAAAAAATGTTGGCAAAAGTGTATTTGAGGCCAAGGGGTATCACTTTGAGGGGAACGACATAGATTTCGAAGAACTTTTTAAAATTTTAAAATAATGAACAAAGTCTTACTATTTTTTGCTCATAGTAGTATGCAATTAAAAATGCAACGTAACAGTACTACGTAACTGTATTAACTTAAACTTACGTAAGCTATGATATCCTTCTTCTTATTCATTGTTTAGAAGCTTGTAAATTCTATTGGACTTTTATTGAAATTTAGAACGAGTTAAAGTTTGCTTGCATTTCCTCCCATTTTGGAGGTAATATGTCACATATGCATATATGTATATGTATGTGCATATGTCGGTATATTTAAATTGTCTGCGAAGCCATAATAATTAGTTATAATCGGCTTTCGAATACTCCAATTCCCTTTCAACCATAGAGATACTTATGCAATCGAATCACTTAACATACTATAAATTACATGCGAGAAATGCCCTCTATATTATATACCACTCGGGCAGCTTACATGCAGCACACACCACACTTTGACTACTTAGCTTCAATTGTTACAGCGGCAAGTTTAAATGCATTTTGTTGCACATAAGTGTAGCATAAATACGAACTTGAATACATGCGAAGTTAGTCAAATATGCATCTGAACATATGGATGCAAAAGAGGTTATATATAAACGGAAGGTGTCAGTGGAGCGAAATCTTTCTATATAGCTAAAAACTAACCCTTCCGCACATATAGCCTCTCGCATAGTAGAATTCTGTATAAAATGATATTTCGCATATATTTTCCATAATTCCACGTAGTACCACAAAATGTGGGCCACAATTGTCATGTGTGGTTTGCGGGTGGTAGAACTGTCGGCCCGTCAGCGAGACTAACCTACCCCCACGCAGGCGTACTCCTGACCCGACTGTACGGCATTGTCAATGGTGAAATTCCCGGTTGATCTCCAACCGAATATTTGTGTATTTGAGACTGTCACTTTGTCAGACAGACAAAAGTACAAAATTGTCATATGTTGTTTCTTTCTTGTTGTTGTTGGAGCATGCCATGCTGCTGCTACAGTTGCGGCTGTTAGCGTTGCAGCTGCCATTGCTGCCACTGTTGTTGTCACAGCTGATGTTGACAGTTATAAGGCAATGGTAGCAATATTGGTTTTGTGTCAACTCGAATACAGTCTATTTGAGTGTTTTGCATTCCCCAGCCGCTTGGCTGCCTTGCGCCGTGCCGCCCTGTCGCCCTGTTGCCTCGCCACTTCGGGTGCTGACTCTTGTCTGTTTTGTATGACTTGTGTTTGGCTCCATAGTACAGCGCTTATGCCATATGTCTCTCTAATCGGATCACGATGGCTCACAAAATTGTTGTAGTAGATTTTATGACACAACCAGTGAACTGCCAGCATTTGGCTCTGGCAAAGAGTTGAACAACCCACATTGAGGTTGGTAACAACACAACACAACACAACAAAAAGGAAACACAGCAAAAAAACAATAGAAAAAGACGCTAAAAATGGCTTATATTGTCCCATGCAACAGTAGTTGGAGCAGCGAATTGACAAGTGTTTGCATATGCGAATGCATGCACTTCCATGTTTGACTATGAGTGCGAGTGTGTGGCGTGTGTGTGCAGGGGAAATGCTCGTAAATAAATTAGTAAAGTTTTGGAATATAACTTTTATAAAATTCCGCACGTGAATTCTGTTTCTGATTTGTTGACTTATTTGCTTCGGAAATGCAAATTCAAAGAGTGTTTTGTCAAAACTTTCGGAAAAGTTGTAAAGAATATTTGCAAATTAATTAAAGATGTTAGGTTATTAATATCAAATGTGGGGAAACAATTAAAATTTTATTTTGAATTTATGAAAGTTTATAAAAATTTTCTGCATAATATTCAAATTCAGTAAAACAAATTTTTGTTGTTAACCAAGCAATGCTTTACATTTTTAAAACCCATTATATAACCAATATATACCCATTATGTATCCATTATATAACCAATATATACCCATTATGTATCCATTATATACCCAATATATACCCATTATGTATCCTTTATATACCCATATATACCCTTTTTATACCCATTATGTACCCATCATATACCCATTATATACCCACTATTGTTAGATAATATCGATTACGACCTCGAATCTTATCAGTTTATGATCTTGACTCCCAATATAGTCTATAGTTTCAGCAACTTGGACTCGGGCGCACTAGAAGTGTTATGCTGACTTAAATGTGATCGAGTGCAGTCAGACTATAAAAGTGGAAGCATTACTGATTTTATTGTGCTTGATCGACTTGAAATAAATCAGAATGTCATGTCAGATAATTTTTTATCAAAAATTGTACTTTACTTCATAAGGCTTTTTCAAGTACGTTTAAACAATGGGCATCGCTTGTAAAATCTACAAACACAAACAAAAAAAACAGAAGAAAAAATTAGTTAGTACCTCAATATATGCATTCGCTTCTTAAAAAATTTAACAGATTTAGAAAAACATTTGAATGCAATAATAAATACGAATATCCTTTACATTATTTTCGAAAATACCAAACAAATTTAATACATATAAATTATATATTTGACACAGTTATGCCTGCAACAAATCATTCCCTTGACCCACATTTGGCAAACAGTTTATTGTAACATATTTTCATATTTTCATATGCGACATTTTTCACATGTTTGCCCAAAAGTTTAGCCTTCATATAGAATTTATTACTAATATCGACTAATACAGCAAACCAAATATGCCTGTATTTGTGCAGCAATAAATTCGTTACAATCAATTTGCCAACAGTTGCCAACTTTTGTGCCCTTTTTCGATTTCCAC
Source organism: Bactrocera neohumeralis (assembly GCF_024586455.1). Taxonomy (NCBI): domain Eukaryota; kingdom Metazoa; phylum Arthropoda; class Insecta; order Diptera; family Tephritidae; genus Bactrocera; species Bactrocera neohumeralis. The sequence continues at coordinate 46,180,092 of NC_065922.1, forward strand.
ACAGAGAACACTAACAAAAGTCAAATAATACAGAGAATCAGCTGCAAATCGCTGACGCCACATGCTGTGACGAATTGAATTGAACTGCTTTACAAACAAGCAAACAAACACATAAATAAAAGTTCAACTCATAAAGTGACGTCAGTCTGGCCGCCTGGCGCTGCTATCTAGCATGATTGCTTTGCTGCCCATGGCGTAGGCGTAGAAAGATTTGTTTTCAGCCAGTTAGGCGCCCTCCAACGGCCGTTGGCTGCCAGTAGCAGAAGCAGCAGTATCGTCAGCGACAGCGACAGCAGTCGGAGGAGGCTCTGACACTGCCACTTATGTACTTGCTGCTGCCGCCCTTAGCATCAGCTTATTGCTGATTAAATGTCAAAATGTGATAAGCGTCAGCGCGGCGCTGATTTTACAGCCTCAATTGTCGTTAACTCGGCTGTTTGCCTCGCATCCCCCTCCTGTTTGGCTGCGACGAAAGCACTTGGCCTCAACATCCTTTCGTGCCGTGTCATTGGTGTCACATTCTTGCGCTAGTGGCTTGTTCTATCCAGCCGACGTGGTCTTATTATGCTTCTTCTTCATCATCTTCGCCTGACATTTGCCTTTTCAATTTGTGCCTCCTTAAGTTTTATTGCGCCTTCTTTAGCTTTTATATAACAATTTTATCGTGTTTCAAAAACAAGCGGTGCTGCAAGTTAAATTTAATGTTCAAAATAGCGCAGATATCAACATTTGATTTACGTAAATTTACATAAATTTTAAAGCAAAGTTTGAAATATGGTTCCATGAAGTCAGTTAATTTCGTGCTTTTGCTTCTTCTCTACAGAAAAAGAAACATTTTTTCTCATATCGTCACCAAAAATGCAAAATAACCTAACATCACTTTTCATAAGTATACAGTCGAAAGAAAAACGATTTAATATATATAATATAAACCACTCATATTAAAAAAAAAATAGTTTTGTTTATAAAATGGTTGTATATTGGTTATAAAATGGGTATATGTTGGTTATCAAATGGTTATATATTACTAATATATTGGTTATATATTAGTTATATCAGACAGCGGAAACTGAAAATTTTATGCTACATATATGTGATGTGATGTAGTGAATCCTAAGCAATAAAAAACTCAATTTCAATTTTTTTTTTGATGATCGTTGTTTCGCCTTTTAGGTGACGATACATTACTTATGTATCGACGAAGCCTTGTAAATCAAGCAAACATTTTTAGAGGCTATTCTATTCTAGCTTATTAGCCTAGTTTTCCGAAGGCTTAACTACCGAGATGTCGCCAATCTAGTGAAAGCTTCAGAGTGGTGTAGAAGTAACTAGGTATTTTCACCACAGCTTCCTCAATATGATTTTGCCAATTTTTTCTTTGGTACTTTTTAAAGCTCTCAATCCTAACATAGAATATGTTTCTTTGAAAAAACTGAAAATAATAACACAAAAAAATTTCAATTGATGCCAGAACTGAAGGCGGTTAATTTAATAAAAACAAACTTTAAAATATATTTATGTCTCTAATCAATAATACACTTAGATCAACACGGCGCCAATAAATGCTGATGCCAGATATGCATTTATACAATTTTTTAAAGAGCATTGAACTATCCCACTCGAACAAGCTGCTTAATCCCACTTTAACAATTCATTTATTGCGTCATAGTTATAAATATTCACCTTTCTTTACGTAACTCTACTTTCCAATAACGGTCTGGAGTTCAGTGTTCGATTAGAACACTCGGAACATGCTTAATATTAATAACCTACACCTACTTCCTTTTTTACTAAAAATAATTGCACTTTTTCTCACAGATACGCATACCGTACTTGTAGCTGCTATGAACTACGCCCGTTCAACGCCAGCAGATTATTTCAGCTAATAATAGATATTATAGGTTCTAAAGCTCTTGAATCGCCAAAGCGGCTTAAAAATCACCCACATTCGCTTACACATAATTTCCAAGTGGCCACACGTATGTAGTCGTCTTCCAAATACAAACGCATAAGTCAAAATAAGTGGCCACAAAGGTAGACAGTGATTTTTCAGGTTCGTTAGCACTTCCTGCTGCCACACAGACGCGCTTAAGCATGTGTGGCAAGTGGTGTCATTCCAGCGGCTTAAGCTGCCCACATTTCGGTACATATTTACATAAGTATGTGACTGTGATTTCTCAACCAATAATTAAGAGTTAGACATACTATATATCAAAGTCAACGGTGGCGCTTTATAATATATATTTCTCGTTTTTTACTTAGATGGAATCTATGCCTGCCTGCGAGAAAGTAGCAGCAGCAGAAAACCAACATTTTTCTACTCAAGTGAGTCCACTTGAGTTGTGACTAAGAATAGACTTGAAGAAAAATCGGTAGAAAATAAATGTGTAGAGAACACAGGCGGGTAACTTGTTGTGTGGAGACTCACGCGGCGTAGGCTACAGTGTATATGAAGGCCTGCATAGATACTATTGTATTGTGTTGTATGTAGACATGTATGTATATGGCGCGGTGTCTCACTAAATTAAAATGTTACCTATTATCATAATTCAACGATTTATTGTAGCCACCTTCCTGTTTTCCTCTGGGTTTCGCTTTTTGTTGCTTCCTACTCAAACCGATCACTTCCTTCTCTGCTGATTGTCGCTGTATTAGCATTTTGGAGTTGAATGTCGTTGGCTATATGTACATATGTATATATGTGAAAAGTTGGATCTACACATATATGTACATATGTAAAAGATTTGCATGCGTTGCTTTGTTTGTACCAGCGAGACTTGTTAACTCGTTATTGGTAATCAAGTAGGCCGTTTCCTTTACAGCGTCGCCTTTTTTCAACAGTTTCTTTCATAATTTCTCATTCATTGCCTTAGCTTGTATATGCATTAATTTGTTTACTTTCCTCTTTAACTGACATCGACTACCTTGAGCCATCGCAGGCAGACAAAGGTGAAAAAAGAAAAGCTAGCCGTTGCGAGTGTGCGCTAAAAACACTATTAAGTCTCGACTCGCTTCATTGCTTGCAAAATCTTGCACGGCGAATCGCACACCTGAGTATGTACACGCATTAAAAATGCGCATTTTAAAAATAGTATTTTCAATTTTGCGCGTTTTCTTGCATTTGTTGCTCCTTTTTTTCCTGAGTTAACGCTGTGGCGATCTCTCTGCCAAGTACGTCAACACTTTTTCGATTTGTGCGTCGAGGGGAGAAAATCACCATAAAGCGTAATGGCTAAAACAGATTTAAACGCATGATCTGCGCGAACCGATCGTCAGCTTGAACCGCCTCTTTTAGTCAGCACTACTGCACCAATACCATACATACACAAATAGTATATATCCATTTATACCGATTATTTGGGAAGCACCGAGCGCATCGAACGCCAACCCTTTGATGACAGCTTTTGTTTTTCAGCCAGGCGGCAACTTGCTGCTTCACTTGATTGCTTACAAATTACAGTCAAATGCCGAATATCTAAAATTCCGTGTAAGCGCTGGCCGTTTGCTCCCTTTTGTCATTGTTGACTCGCCGTCGAAACCTTAATTAAGGAGTCCTGTTAAAGCGGCGCTTTTACTCAGCCTCTATACTATACTACATACAATGGTAAGGGCGTACGAACGGTTTGTGTTTAACTGCTGCATTTCTGTGATTGTTAATGCTGCGGCTTAGTTAGGTTGATCCTGCAGCGGCCAGTGCTTCACAGTCACGCAAGTCAACTTATATAAGTCACTGTTGGTGTGCATACAAACGACCTAGCTTAAATATGTGTGTGTGTGTTTGTATATGCCTGACTGCTTTATTATACCCCGATATTTTCTCGCATTTCATTAAGTCCAAGCCAGCGAACACTTGGCCTTGTATGTGTGTGTGTGCTCGGGCTTTTGTTGTAGGGTTCATGGTTTTTAATAATAGTCCTTGCAGCTGTGCCTCATTTATGGAGATTTCTCCGGTTATTGGACAGCAAACAATTCCTCTTTTTGGCCCTGCCACTCGTTGTGATTAAGCGCCATATTCGGCCGTAACGTTTATTATTTACAGTGCAGCAGAGAAGTGTGTGTGTGTGTGTGGGTTGTTGTAATTCATACGTTTATATGCTTTTTTGGCTAGCACCCAAAGGATTTCGTACTCTTCTCATATTCAATGTTTAAAATGAAATCATTTCTCTTAAAGTCTTTAATTTAAATAATTGTTTCGGATAGATGCTAATATTATATTTCATGAAAAAAAAAATTTCGAAAAATAAAAAAATATAATTTCACTCGAAAATCATATAAACGGAGTGTTAATTTTTTTAATGTATGAAAAACATATTTTTTTCTGAAAAACCTCTTTAAAAATCATTTTTTATTATTTTTTTCATTTTTGAAAACTAATAATCTACAGGAAAACTCTCTCGCCTTGTTACATATGTAAATGTTTCGTATGACAAGAAAACCATCATTTTTATTGAGCTTTTCGTAGAAGCAGAGACATCATAAATATTTGTCGAGTCGAGCCTAGGTATTTTTTTCTCTCAGTAAACTTGGTCTTAATATATAAATAGGAACTTGTGCATGGATAGGTTAGTAGGGAGGTAGGACTAAATCCATCACACTCCAGTATCTCCTGTCTGTATCACCTCGTGCTTCTAATAAAGTACTTCAGTACGAAAAGTCTTATCTCCGCAACCTCCGATACGTCATCAAGATACCCTCGACCGATTGTTACGATTATTTTCTTATAGAAAGACTTTCATTCGCATAGATGATGTTTTATAGACTCTTCTTCATTTACCTCCTGACGGCTTCTAAAATAAACATAGACCTACTGGTCTTTAGTAATGTCAGATGGACGTTCAGTTTAACTTTATGTGAAGGCTGCCAACGTTTTTGCGAACGTTAAGAACGACTTGGTGTCTACGTTTGATACTTCGTTCAGTCCTTTGAACTTCGAAGCTTATAGATACTTTAATCGAGTTCTAGATAGTGCTGGTCAAAGGCATGGGAGGTGTTACTTATGCCCATCCGGCTCGCATGTGATGCCAGTACGTTATGACCTGTTAAGAGACCAACAGCCGTCCAGCAGTCTCTTTGAGACCGTGTGAGTAAGAAGCAAGCAGATTTTCCTAAGGGTCTCTTGCACATGATCTTGGCGATCCGGCATGTATGTACTTAAAACAGTCCGTCCGCCTGTCAGCCCTTTTGAAAATTTCGTTGTATATCGAGCCTAATTACCGTATTTCCTGTACATCTTAGATCGGCAGACAAATGACACTTTTGGCAATTGTATGAGCAGCTTCGTTTCCCGGAACTCCTTTGTGGGTTGAAACCCACAGCCGCTACATCTACAGCTTCCCTGCAGATTGAGATTATTGCCTTAAATGTTGTCTGCCTGTCGACATACATATATATTTCCTACAACTTTAACTCAAACTTAATTTTTTCAACTTTGTTCAGCAGATCTTCCGTGTTCTTTTTTCCTCAAAATAAAATTCATAATTTCAGCCATGTCTACATTCAGTTGGTTTTTTTTTTGTACAAATAATTCTTCAATCAAACTAAAATATTTTTTGTTCAAAATAGTAGAATGTTTTACTTGTATGTATAGCATGTATGCTACTATTTTTAACTTTTTCTGTTATTTTTCTTTATATTAATGTTCCATCATACTGTTTAGTCATTTTTCGGGTTTTCTATATTCCTTCATTTCCTAACCAACTTTCATATTTTTATGGAATACCGAAAGCTGCAATGTGAGCTCAGCTATCCGCGTTTCGATTAAATGAATATTTTGACATGATCAACACCTTCTAATTTCCTTGTCTGCTCGGTAATTAATCAAAGCGTTATCGAAAAATGTGACGCCTTGGATTTTAAAGCAAGCAATCTGAACGTAAAAATATACATACTTTCTTATTCATGAATAGATCAAACATATATATATATTTATAAATATATATGTATGTATATGTATACATATATATAAATCTAACATTTGTATATATAAAAAATATTTAACCCATATTGCTCTGTCTTTTTTCCAAGAAACGAAGGTGACAGGTTTTTTTGTCCACTTTTTTACTTCCAATTGTTTTCGTTATTAGATACTATTTTTTTCATAATCTCGATTGCTCTCTGCGCATGCTTTGTTCCAACATATTAACATATAAAATGCGTTCAACACAAAACTACTTAGTAGAAAAAGAGAAGAAGGAGGCTAACTAAAAGCACATATTTATGCAGAGTTTAAATAAAACATAAAATTACTCATAAATTAAGGTGGATCCGACAACTAACTGGTTCGCTGGCACATCATCATCGACATGCTTGACAGCAACATTAACAATTTGGCGCCCACACACGCCTCAAGACAACCTTTGGCTATTTGACAATACAACGAAATATTTACACAAAAACCAAAAAAAAAAAAAAAAAATAACAACAAAGAAGTAATAATAATAACAAAAGAAAACAAAAGCAACGGCATGGCCTAAACGTTGAGCTTTGGCTGCTACTTCCATCACGACTGTGACGATGCTTCGCTTCAGCTTACAAGCGCCATATGCGGGGAGTTTGCGTACTTGGCTTACAAGCGCAGTACTACCAAAAACAAATATAACAAAAAACAAAAAAAAAAAGAATCACAAAATAAATAAACAAAATTATAAATTACAAGAAGCAATAAAAGCAGCATCGTTAGGAGAGTAAAAATAAAGGAGTATTTTAAAGAAAAATAAGAAAAAATGGCTACTTCGGCTATAACAAAGCCATAACACCCTTCACAGCTCAGATCGTGGCATTATCTTGGTCTTGGAAAAATCTAACCATTGTCAAGACAATAAAGTTTTCAATGCAAAGGTTTGTACCGCTGTAATAGTTACAAGCACTGTACTTTGATCGATCAGCTCTAACGTCAGGTTCGAACAATATGTTCAGGACTGTAAAATTTGGCATTGTAAATAATCTGTGCTGAATTTCGTGAAAGTATTTTGTCAAAGTTAGACCTCTGGCTATTTGACAATACAACAAGACAATTTTGTAGTCTTCCCATATTGGCTATTTCAACAAATCAACAGTTTCCCAAGTAGGACATCCGCCAAATATCAGTTCCATATCTCAAAACTTGAGAGACTAGTTCTAGTACATATAAGCGGATAGACAGACGAATAGGAGGGCATGACTAATTCGACTCGGCTCGTCACGCTGATAATTGATATATGTATGTGACCTGGTCTACGAAAAGGGGGCTAACGTGCGAAAACTAGTTTTCTGGGAAAAGCTGTTAAAAATAATCGTCAGTTTCTCGTTATCTCATTAATTGTTCTCCTTTTTTTTGACACCTAAGCCCCCTTTTCTTAGACCAGGTCACATATATGTATATGCTTTATAGGGTCTCCAACATTTTTTCTGGGTGTTACAAATTTCGTGGTAGACTTAATATACGGCACAATGTTAAGGGTATAACAATAAAGTGTGTCATTTTGCGTTTCATATTTATATGTTAGTATTTATGTAGTGGTGCAACAATAAACATCAAACTTTTCCAAAACAAAACCACTGCAATGCTAACAAATCATAAAAACTTGTCAAAAGCTGCACGTCAAAGACACTCACAGCCCACCTTAAAATGGCAGTGCCACAAAAGATAAGCCACAGAGAGACAAATCAAAATTCATAAGCTTTTGTGCCACTGAAAAGAACAACAAAACAGCACAACAACATAATGCAACAACAAGACATGTGTAGTTTCTTCCTAAAATTTACAAAATAAATTTAGATTAATTTTTGCCAAATTTGGTTGCGCAGCAAAAATATTTCGGACTTGCTGACGCCTAAAATGCAATTACAGAAACAACAAAAATATATAAACAACACTAACAAAACATAAAAACCATAAACATTCATCAGCTGCCAGTCGGTAGTATTATATCATATGTATGGATGTGTTAGATTCTATTTGGCAGCCGAGTTGATTTCGCGGCGCTTTAGGCAGCCGAGCAAGAAGCTGTCGCGTTGTTAACAACTTCATTATGTGCCGCTTGGTGATAAATCAGCAGTGAACTGGCCTCAAACACAAAAATCGTAAAAAAAACAACAATAACAATAATTTTTAAATCCGAAAAGCACATTCCAGCGCCACATTTTGGCCATTACACGCCCTACTGGAAAATACCAAACGAAGTAAAAATAATAAAATTTAATGAATTTCAACCAAGTGAAATACTGTTGTGTGTGGGCAGTAATTTGCATGAAATGTAAATTTATTTTATTTGCTCGTGTTTGCTGGCGTAAGTTATTAACTTTTAATTAAAACGAAAAACACAACGAATGAAGTGACTAATATGCCAGCTAATATATGCATTCATGCCTTTTTGGATTTTTTTCTATAACACTAGCTAATAATAAAGCTTAAATATTTAGTTGCATAACGCCGATTTTAATGAAAGCGTTACTAAAATTGGGCTGGCCACAAAACGCCAAATAATCAAAACTGATGTGAGTATAATAAACGCTCACACTTTTGGGTCGAAGCATAAACTGTTGAATCTATTACTGCACATTTGAATAATTAATAAAATTGCGATACAAAGCATAATGCGGTGTTATGAATTAATATAATGTAGACAATAGCTTTTTTTAATTTTCGAAAAAAAAGATATTTTTTTTGCGAGCTTTGCTATATTTTTTGCGCTTCCCTCATATACCGTATATTGTTTAGAACAGCTTTAAAATTGATTAGCAGTATTATTTCTAACACTTTTGTCGAGTAGAGCCTCACTCAAGTGACTGGTTAATGATTATGTAGACCTTATAGTCTTGGAATGCATCGAAAGTCGACTGATTTACATGTATTATGGGTTTTATACAAGGAACAAAAACTGGCAGAAAGTTCTGTTGCAAGATACACTTGCATATACAACGACTTTTTAAAAACAACGATGTTTTCGCACAGTCCAATGTTGATCTAAATTCGTGATTTATAGACCTTGATCATTTAAATATATGTGATATTATTATTATAGGAATCCATTGTCCTTGTTTTTATGGTGTTTCGGAAAGCCAATGCCCTTAATTAAAATTAAATATTTAAAAGTGGAAAGTTTTTGCTTTTTTGTTGCCAAAACTACGATACTTACGACAATTTCACTGCCAGTGACTTAAATCCAACGCATTTCACAAAAATAACTTACTGGTATGGGTGAAAATCAAAGCAAATTACTAGCAAAGTCTTACTTGAACTTGCTTGAGTTACGTAAGACTAATTGCGTACATTCAAGCCAATTTTCCATTTCAATTTTCAGCCACATTTATTCAATACACAGTCGTTTATTCTCAGACCATTTCAGGCCTTTTATGTACCTTAAGCATATACAAAAATAATTTTAAGTTAAATGAAGTTTACTTTTCTTTTTATAACCTGAGTAAGACATATTAAAATTGAGATGAAGCCTGTTCCATATGGCTGAAAACGTCGGAGACCTTTTAAAGCATATAAAAAGCAATCCGTTTCGAGATTCTCTACTTTTTTAAAAGAAAAAAAACAGAAACTTCACATTTAATGGTGAATATTTATTATCATCCGAAAGAACATTCTTTGGCATTTATATGTCTGTATATTATCACTTTCAAATGTTGACGATCAGATGGATCGTCCGTTGAGTCTAATTTTCGATGACAAACTCGAGCATTTCGACTGATAACTGGCAAAAAAACAAGCGTGAGGTTTTGCTCCAAGCCTTGTATGGAAGCGAGATTGTTCATTTCACTTTAGACTTTACATATTCTCACAGGAAAAAGTCTAACAGCTTGATATCACACGATTTTAGTTTCCAAACGACTGGCTCAAAACGTGAAATTGTCTTCTCACCGAAGTGTTCTCTCAATAAATCAATTAATTGATGAGATATGTGGAAAGTGGCGCCGTCTTGTTGAAACCAAATATCGCCGAGATTACGAGCTTTTGCTTCTGGCATGAAATACTCGGTTATAAAGGTCGCCATTGATGGTTACGTTCTCATTGACATTATTTTCGAAAAAATATGGGCCAATGATCTCACCGGCTCACAAATCACACCAAACGTTGTTTTTTCTGGATGAAATGACAGGTCTTAAATCTCTTCAGGCAATACTTGTTTACATACCCGTTGAACCAGAAATGAGCCTCATCGCTGAACAAAGTCTTCTTGGAAATTTTCAAGAGTCTATTGAGCGGAGCGATGTCGCTTGGGAAGGTATATCTTTCACAAGCTGTATTTTGTATGCTTTCAATTTAAGATCTCGAAATAAAATGTGCCAAGTCGTTTCATACGTTAGTCCAAGTTGCTGTTCACGGTCTTCTTTTACACTCACAGGCGCGGTTGCTAAATTTTCTGCCGGCCTGAGATGGTCTATTCGGTCGAATATTGTCCAATAATGAATGCTGGATCCCAAAATGCGTGATGATGTTGCGAATAGTACGCCGATTATGTTGGCCATAAGTTGAACGATTTGTAAACGATGTTCAGGTGTAAGTCTTTCCGTGATGAAATACCAAGAAATACTGAACAAAAATAACATGACAGCTTGACACAACTCTCAACCAGTCAAAAAAAGGCTATTGAAATATAAGCGGAATGAGCTGAGCCTTTTAAGCCACGTCCGCTTATTTATCTCTATAACCGTTGACTCAATTTTTGAGATATCTGTCTGAAATCTTGTACACGCTGTTTTCTCTTCTAGAAACTGCTCATTTGCCGGAACGGTCGATATCGAATGATCTTAGGATAAAGCTCCCATATAAATTGATCGATCAAAATCAAGGCCTTGTATGAAAAACTTTTCTGTATGACAATGTATATATTCACAGAATTTGACATATGTGGTTTATTGCCCAAAGCTAGTCTATAATTCCTGAATATTTTGTTTTGATCATACTACTATAGCATATAGCTGCCATACAAACTAACTGATCGCAAATAAAATAAAAATCTCTTCATACCCTTTAACGATATAAAAAATGCACCGGTGCAGCTGAAGCCATAATTTTTTCTTCTTCTGCCACAAACTAGTGGTAAAGTGGTAGATCATAAAAAATTCTAACGGAAAGTGTTGTTTCCAGCTGTCAACCTGAAAAAAGCCTACGGAGCGAAGCTTATTTTCAATTACCTTTTTTTAACAGCTCAATTCAAATTACAGTTAGTACATCTATCTTAAAAAAAACGAACCCGAGCTGCTGTATCCCCAAAGTGCACTACTTTGCATTCAATTTCAATAATTCAGTTGCGCCGGTTGCGTTTTTACTTCTGTGGCAACAACTTGAAAACTAATCTACGCGGCGATGCATCATTCTGCACACACATACACACGCTATCGCTACATGTACAAATAGTGTGCGTGCTACAGCCACCAACCGAGCATTAACAAGAATCTCGACTTCTAAAAGTTGCACCTGTTCGTGCATTTGCCAATCAGCGTCTTGCGCATTGCCACAGCGTCACAGCGCCCCACGGTGCGTGCGCAGGACACGCACACTGTGCCGCGAAGAAGTGCAAAGGAAATATGAGAAAATGTAGAAGAAGCGAAATCTTGCTTGCCTACGCGTTCAAATTATGCGAGATATTCCCGACTGACTGGTTGTTTGCATGTTGCATGTGCACATCAACCAACACTATAAACATGTTATGTCGTATGTATATACACAAATACGCGTTGCAACAGCATTATCGCCTTCTTCATCGAAATCAATGCAAAGGCGGCATCCTCATAATCTCCCTCATGAGCCGACGACTATTTGCCCGTAAGGCTTGTTGCAACTCGCAGCTTCTTAACTGATAAATGTGTGTGTTGTGTTTTGTTGCGCGTTTCTACCTTTCTTATATGCCGGTTTATTGCTTTTTCTCTTCAAGTTTTGCTATCTACATTTCTACTGCTGATACACTTGTTCGCTCTTCAATATCCCCGTACACACTTATTTGCAAAACAATGAATAATTCGTCCCCGAATGCAGCAAGACAACAACATGCCGGTTAAGTGGAAGCAAAGACATCTCTGAAGCAGGCACGCACAGAGAAGGGTTTTATGCGCAGCCACTTGACTATTTATCTTGTTCGATGCGGCTTTTCAATAACTGTCGTCTAGGAAAAGATGAAAAAAAGCAAAGCAAGCTGAAGAACTCATACTTGCGGCGCAGCGAAGAGTAGAAGCCATTGCGTCTCAGGTAATCGCGCATAATATGGCTGAAATGTGTAAAAGTAGTTGGGGATAAGAGCAATGCACGCATAAAAGGAGCATGCGTGGCGTAGTAGGGGATCCTGTTGCTACCAGGGAGTGTAGGTATGGTACATATGTACATATTTATATTATTGTTGCGACATATCAATAAGAATGGCCCACAAGGCATATTTTACACATCATGTTAGGGCTATAACCGGTCCGAACGAGTTGACAGACGAGATCAATTTATATTTGAGACGATAAATAGTAGTAGTAGCTTTCAAAATATATTTGTGCGCATATGAATTGATGTTAGTTGTCAGGGGTTAAAATTTTCGGTATTGAAAATTATCGAGATTTGTTTTATTTAAGTTATCAGACAACATCAAATGTTTATTTATGTCGGATCATCCAATTCTGAATGAAGATGAGGTGGAAACAGCTCAACACTTCCTTCTTGACTGCCCCGCGTTTGGAAGATCAAGACTTAAATACTTAGGGGCACATACCTAGATTAATCCTACCGAACTGGTGGGAGTGAAAATTAAACCCCTGGGGAAATTTGTATGGCTTCACAAAGGACTACATACATATAGCAGTCCACGTGCGATCTTCGATCAGCCAACTAACCTAATAAAATATATCCATCTGTGAGATCTATCTTTCTTGTCAAAGTTTGTGAGAATTTGAGATTTGGTTTCTGATTCTGTACACTTTCTAAGGTAACAAGGAAATTACACTCATTCAGATAATTCTAAATTAGCTCGTAGTATAGAATTAGACCAATTTTAAGATCAACATATTTTAAAAGATATTCCCAACAAATATATACAAATGGACTTGCTTCAGCTTTATAGCAGCTTCTCTACAATATTTACCATAGAACCCTAACCACTATAAACATGCAACATACCTGTACATTATCAAAGCTTAAGGTTTCAAAAGCCGAAGCAAATGTTTTAAGAATCCTTTAGAATTAAATTTTTTACAATCCTTAAGGGGTTACATGGCTTTACGGGTTCCCAAAAATCGATTTTTTTTTAAATATACTTAAATTAATAATATATAATAAATTTTATATATGTATAGTATATAAATAAATTTTCAAGTTCATCCGAGTTATAGTTTCGGAGATACAGCCTTGAGAACTTGTGGGCTCGAGGCTAGCCAGGCTAAGTGCGCCGTCTTTAAAAGGGTTTATCTCGAAATTGTTTTTGAAGTTGGTTGACAAGATTTATCGAGTACTACTCAACCGATCTTCATGAAATTTTACACGGGTCTTTGAGATAAAATTCTTAAAACTTGAACATAGGATATTTTTATCGAATCCAATTATTTGAAAAAAAAATATGTCGTGAAATTTTCACTGAAATTTTAATTTTTTTTTGTAAAAATATCTGCCAAAAATCCAATTTTTAGTTTTTTTTTTCCTTCGCCTAAGTTCTAATTCTAGGTTTATTCTATGAAAAGAGGTATATTTCCTTATAAGTAGCATATTTTAATTGAAGTTAGTTCAAATTATAATTACATTTTTAACTTTACCAAAGAAGATCTCAATTACAATATTCAGTTCGAATATATCCACAATTCAACGCAAAGATTTGTCAACCGGCTCGCTTGTTTTCAACTTGTCTTCTGTCTTCTAAGTTCAATACATACATAAAATTCATACTTCTTGCTACGCCCAAAAACCAGTTTTGAGATAGGTACATGCAAAAGACTCGCCACAGCACAAAAATACCTGTTGCTGTCTGCACCAACAATTTGAGCGCCTTCCGCAATCACCAGAACACACATATTGCTGCCACTTCGGTAGATTTTACTGATAAGGCACAGCCGAATAATTATTTTTACTTACTCCTTTTGAATACGTACATACATGCCATACATATATAAGGCGGTGAGAAGACACCAATTTCCAAACACGCATTTCACTGGTGCTGCTGGCCGAACATAATATACGTAAAAAACGTTGTATGGGATGCGAATCGCCGGTGGCACCTAACTAATGACTATCAGTCACATATGCTGACTAACACGACAGCGCTTTAAGATTAATGCGAGTGTGAAGATGTATCGGTACTGCTTGTTAGTAGCAACCATGGCGACATGCATGTCGAATCACATACTGTTACATACATATACTGTTGTTGCTATACAAGCATTAATACTTTTAATTTCATAGTAACAACAAATAGCTGAACATGTGAGACCGTAAGACCAGCAGATGCCAAAAGCGAGTTGATTGTGAAAAAATGCTAATCAAATCGATAAGGGTTCGCATTGAATAAGCGATCGCAGCGGTAGCACTTTCGACACATCCACACACATATCCACTATTCTACGGACAATTGTATGCACATCCAGCTACTTAGATTGAGTACTCAGATACTTGTACTTTCTTTTTTACCTTGATACTAACTGTTGAAGCATATGAAAAAAAAATATATAAAAAAACATATAAAAATAAAAGATGATACAAAAGACAAAAATATATAAAAAATTATAATAGGCTTAAATAATACAAAAATTAATAATTCTGAAATATGATATTGATTTCAAAGATTGTCTGAAATTCGGTAATTTTTGAGTATACGTATGAAGGGATATAATGGCATCTCGTATGTATGTGTATATTTTATTCTACAAGCAAACCAAAAATTTAATATCTGAGTCTCAAAATACTTGCACTCACATAATAATGTGTGTATTAGATAGTTCAAGCAAGTCATTGCAGACCTTTCGGGTATGCCTTTTGGGTAAATACTGCGTAGTTTTCATACAACTTACTGTAACTGACTTTTCAAAAATATGGCAATCTTAATATAAATCGTATATTTATTTGTGGACGATACACTCAAATATATTTGCCAAAAGTAAATTATTCCTTTAGGTTCTAGGTAAGCTTAAGTTTTATAGCTGAAAACTAAAAACTAAAAACTAAACTAAACTCATGAGGTTAGATCTAAAGAGCTTCACAAATGTACTGGAACAATTTATTTTCACTCCAGCTAATTCACTTAGATAGCTAATGGAATGAGTTTTAAGGGAGGATAGAGACATTTGTAGAAGTTCACGAAAGTGAGGAAATTTCTCTGAGCGCTACTCACTTAGGAGTGTGCAGAAACGATTATTTTACATATGGTTTAAGCAGCTTACGACTTTCAGTCTTAGAATCGGATATCGGTATTTCTGGGCAGCCGAACAACATCCGTTTGATGGCGAGCTAAAAAGAGAAGGCGAATCATGCCTCTCCAAGGGTGTGCGCTGAGTTTGGGACCCGCCACGTGAAAAACACCCACAATTAAAAGAGTTCCAAGGTGCTTCCGGCTTTATCTGACAAGAAGTGGCAATCAAGAAGGATATATTGCTTTATTTTATCTCCTATTTTCCCGAACAACTATAAAAACTGGCAGCCGGCAAGATTTTTATATTCACCAAAGAAACACTGGTTAAAATGTTACCGTGAATGAAAAGTTCTGCAACTAAGGAAAACAATTTTGAAAGCGAGAAGCACACAAAATGTAAAACACTATTTTTTGTAGATTTTAGTTATTTCTGTTTGATAAAGAAAATACTAAATGTGGACTTTTGTAACCAAATTTACTTTTGCAAAAAAGACGGGCTTCTATTATTCAAGCTTCAAAGTTGAAGATTCATAATTTCCAGTTAAATTGAAAATAGAGTTACGTTATATAGGACGTCTCTAACCGACACTCTAGGTATATGGATGTAACTTCGTATATACATATATTTTATACTATCACTGATAAAAAAAATGACAAGTCCGGCATGTGTCCTCGATTAGTAGCCAGGAAGGATGTGACTAAAGCATTTTCGTTATTTTTTTTTTTTTAATAAATTCATGTAATTTGTTTGAGAAGAGACAGAATTGTACCCGAAAAAGACTAACCGCAAAAACTAATGCAGAAGATATGTGTGGGTGACTAATCTGGCTGTACTCCCAATATATTGCAGTATTATAGTATATACTATATGGTTAGGTTAAGTTCTATTAATCTGGTAGTCCAAAAAACCACGCATGGACTACTTTTGGAACTTTGCGTTACCAGATGTAGTTCAGTTGCTTGGTCCAAGAGGAGTAGTCATCTTTGAGGCTGCCTGCGCTTGACGCGAATTTATATAAAGTATTGTAAACTATATCTTCTTGAGTATTTATATTTTCTTTCAAATAAAGCTTCATTTGCCGCGACTTAAAGCTATTATCGCACATACTTAACTTCCTCGAAACAAATTAAACTAAATTGACAGTGTTACTAAGGCCACCGATTGACATGCCAAACGCCTCTGCATACGAATTTGACGCAGCAACAAGTACGAGCCGTTGCAAGCTAACAACAACAAACCAACACAGCTGTGTAAAAGAACAGTAAACTGCAAGAAATCTGCAACACTATGCCAATCAAGCTGCCACAAGTTGCTGATGATGACAGAGTTGCTGACGGCCCGAACGGATGCCGCAACGGATGTGGTTTTCCTTTGGAGCCTGTGCGTTGGCTGCGTCTGAGACATTGGCTGCTGCCAACAGACAGCTCCAGCGCTTTGTTTTAAGATTCTATAGTTGATATGTGCGGCGCGCGGCTCCTTTCTTGCCACCACATCTTGTTGGCATTTTGTTTGTTTGTGTTGCATTGCTTTGTTTTTACTTTCGAGCAGGCAATCAACAAAGGCTTTGACTTTGCCTTTATCCCTTTTCGCTTTGGCAAATTGTTTGCTGCTTACCGCAGACAAGTTCATCTTTACTTAGCGTCTGAACATGTGCAACTACTTGGCACAAGATGAACAACTCTCCCTAGCAAATTTTCATTTGCTACTAGCGTGTTTTCTTTTGCACACTCCCCTCTTTCACTGCTGCTGCAGCAGCTAGCTGCTATGTGCGCGTGCAATAGCCAACGTTATAAATCAATAAAACCCACCTGGTGCGAATAATTTCGTGATTTTTTCCCTCCTCTGCTTTTGTGGCACACACACACAGTCGCACTGCAGTCGGTGCAAAAAACATATTGTTAAATGTGTGTTTTTGTTTTGCTGTTTTTGTTGCCTTCACGACTCTAAAGCGTATCGTATCGGCGACTTATTATTGAACGTCGCTTCGACAGCTTAAAGTTGCTGAACAGATTGTTGGTTGAGCGAAGAGGAGAGGAGCGGAGCGTCAGCCAGGCCACAGCGTAGCTGTTAGTTTGCGAAGCGCCTTGGGGCGACATGCAATAAACTATCAGCATATTGTAGTAAATCCTGCAAGTGGCAGTAAGAAGTTGTGGCAACTTTACTCCAACGGAGTTAGTGTCATTTAACAGCAAACTTCTGCCGAAGTCTGCGCGCTGGCAGCAAGAGAAGCACAAGGAAGCGGCATGCATGTTTGCTAGCAGGAAGAAAAAAAATATTTAGTGTGGTTGGTATATTACTTTATGTATACATATGTCATGTATACATATGTGTATATATAGTATAAGCTTGCGTATATGTGTGGCAGGCAGTTTTGAAAGTTGTGAGCGCGAAAAATTGATTTATAATCGATGTAGGGATTTCTGGTGGCATCTGTGGCAGCAAATTATGTGTGGCGCAAAAAAATGCAAGGGAAAAGTATTTTCTTATGTACATACATATATACATTTTTACCGTAGGCTATTTATTAGAAACGTTTTAAACGCTTGCAATATTTAGAGAAAACTAGTTAATATGTGTTATGTGGCGGGCGAAGAATGTTGAATTTTGCTTCTATTTCTATTGAAGCTTATTTCTGTTAAACATCTATTTAGTTATCAAAATTAAATGAATTAAACGTTTTTGCTTAAAATCTTCCATTATTATTCCCACTCAGTGAATCAAGATCATTCAAAATTCGCTTGGCGAAGAGTGATGGGTATTAATGGTTGATACTCACTTGTAAATTTCGAAAACTTGTGTTTAAAATATATCGTCACCTAAAATACAAAACAACGTAACATTAAAAAAATTCGAAATTGATTTTTTCATATATACCCGATATATAACCAATATATACCCAATATATAACCATTTTATAACCAAAACTCAAATTTTATTTCAATATGAGTGGTTTCTATTATAACGATTTTCCTTCGCCTGTAAACTTATGAAAAGTTATGTTAAGTTATTTTGCATTTTAGGTAAAGATATAGACATTAGAGAGGGTCGATTTCGAGCCAACGGTTTTAAGTCGAAATTGTAAACACATTTTTTAAGATAAATTATTTTTAGATTCGCTAAAAAATATATCTCCGAAAATGCAGCACCAATGGACATGAAATTTTCACACGCTCTTTTTAGACATAATTATACGGAGTTGTTTGAAGGCATACAATTTTTGATAACAATTTCGTATTTTTTACACACTCTGGAGTGCTTTTTGCTTTTTTGAAAAGCCGCAATTTTGTCAAAAGTCATAATATCTATAAGCTTTTCGATCAGTACCTGTAGTCATTCATTATTATTATATTTTTTTTTTTGGGCTTTTGAATTTGAGGGGAAAAGTATTTCTCACCGCCAGCCAACTTTTTCCGAAGGTCGTCCTAGAGTTCACTTATGAATAAAAATGAATCACCGACTAGTAAAGTACGTTAAATTCTATAAACTTATGTTATTTTTATTTAATTTAAGGAAATATCTCTTGAAAAAAAAAATCACGAAAAAAATCGTTCTTACTGACTTGTAGATAAATTATCCCTTAAGTATCAATTCTCTATCGTTTAGAGGCAAAAGCTCCCTGAATATATTGAGTGAGTTATTCATAAGGAAGTAGCAAAGTAATGGACTGATTTCAACCATTAAATGTGCTTTGACTGCTGGTCATAAGTTGACGCACAATTTTTTTACTTTAATAGACTCTTCTATTTACTACTGGACATTTATTTAAAATTTAAAATTCTCAAATTTTCAAAACTTCAAATGCTGTTATGATACGTTTTAAGAATACACCATATTGTAACCATATCATAGAGGTATGAGATCTTCAACAATTATGCAAAGCAATTCAACAATCATTCAGTTAGTTTTGCTCTTCACGTAAAAAAAGCATGTGCTGCGAAAATAAGCTGAAATTCTAGACTTTTTTTTGAATTCCAACTAATTTTTCACTAAATTTAAAAAATAATATTAATTAACTTCATTTAACTGAAAGCATAATGAAAGGTATATATATTACTTCTAACGGTTTTTACGCTCGAATAACTGCAAAAAATAATTTAATAAGCAGGCCAAAATAAATCGTAAAAAAATAAATCACAATCCAATTAGCACCAATCAACCACAAACCACAATTTGTGTCACAATAAACTCACAAATATTTAAAAAAAAGAAAGAAAACTAGTAGCTGGACAAAGAAATGGTCAGAAAACATGAACTCGCAACAAAGGCGAGGCAACACAAGTGAAATATCAACAGATTACGCATTTCCGTTCAATTTACTTTATAACTGCAAATTCGTCCGAATTAAGATTAACATAAAATTATAATTGCTTTTTATTGCGCAGAGCACGAAAAGGAAAAACTTGATTATATATTACAACACACACACATGTCCATACATACAATGTTTATTTGTAAAAGCGTATATGTGTGTGAAGAAACAATTTCTGAAACGCGTGCAATGACAAAAAAAAAATCAAAGTGTGCGTGGACCATCATTAGTAGGCTGGCAAATTACAAGAGTTACACAATTCTCGAATAAAACCAAAAAAATATAATAAAAACAAAAAAAAAGGAAAGAAGTCTAAAAAAACTACAATGAAATGTTTAAAAATCTTCACACAAGTAAAAAACGCACGAAGTTAAAACAAACAGTGGGTAATACTGTAAAATAAATGCAATTAAATTTAAGTGCGCGAACAATAAACTAAGAAAAAACAACAAAAATGACCAAATGAAGTGCCAAGAGACGGCAAACACAAAAGCAAAGCCATTATCTAATTTGTTGTAAATAGAGGTGACCAAAGGAACAAGAAAAATTTGTAAAAAAAATAATGTGGCATCCACAAAAAAAACACGAATAAAATAATTTTATAAAAAACACAAATAAAATGAAGAAAAATCGACAGCCTACTAAATAAAAGCAGCATTGAAGGTCAATGTCACTTTGGAGTATGGTAGTCGTGTGGGCATTCGTTTTTTTTATCCAAGCTTTGTAAATTACTCAATTTAGCTATTAAGACCATTACGACTACATGTAAAGAAAAGTACAAATATAGCCACAAACACGGTTATTCTTTCAACTCGAAAATATAATAGAAGAAATATATTTTTTATTTTATTATTTTTACTTAGCTTCGCTTGATTGCCGGATGGATGGACTGATACTACTTATTTTAAAATTTTTTCCAACAAATTTTAACTTCCGAAAAAGCTTTCAGCACAAACAGAGAGTTAGAATTCGTTACATTTCCCATTCATACAAACTATTGCACCGGATGCAGTTGCTTGCAACTGACTTGAACTTCATTAAGAAACACTTTACATGACGGCTTTCTATGAAGACTTGTGGACTTGTGTGGAAATAGTTAGATTTCCATGTAAGAGCCACAAATACGTAATAAATCTGCGTGGCGAAGGTCATTAAAAGTAGATTTTTTCTGTTATTAGTCCATTGCCTTGCTCTTCACAACAACAAGCTATGCACGCATATGTGCTTAAGAATGCCGGGCAGCTTAGCGTGAGAAAAATGCCAAAGGAAACACACCTGCCCGGCTAAATTGCTCAGCAAAGGGCTCACTTGTCTATCTGCATGCATTTGTGTTTATTCATACATTCATATAACATATAAGTATATGGAGTGTGCGTTGCACTCATACGCATTTGTGGCCCATTTGCTGCACACAACTATCGGTTGAGCTTTTTCATTTATATCACACTGCTGTGGCATTCGGTTTGCGGTATGCTCGGCTTGAATGCCCTACAAACCGCAGAATTTCTACCTTGAGAGCAGCAATGTGGCGTCTAAATAATTACTTTGCTGCAATACTGTAATAAATTTATTAATTTTGTGGCATGGAATGTTTTGCTCGAAAAGCTAAAAATAAATGTGCGAAAAACATAAAATATGAAAAATAAATATTAAAAAAAAAATATAGAAAAATAAAAAATAAAAAAAAATAAAAATTTTAAATATATGAGTATATTAAAACTTAATACAAGAAAAAATAAAGACAAAAAATACAAAAATAAAAAGTACCAAATAATTGAATTAAAATAGCTTAAGAACTAAAAAACCATCTGTCAATACAAACATTACCCCATTTGTATGGAAAAAAATATAAAAAATTCTATAAATATTAAAAAGTGTAGGCGACAAATTTTCATAGCTGAACTAATTAAATTACAAAAATAAATAAATTAATTAAGTGAAATTAATTTCCTCTTTGTTCACTTATCAACCATATCCGCCGCGTAATAATTTCCACTTACTTCCGACTAATTGCATACCAACTAATAAAAACAAACTCTGAAATACCATTCAATGACATAGTTTTCCGCATTTAGGCCTATTTACTTTTTAATTATACCCCGAAGAGGAAATTTTAAGTTTGCCACAAAGTTTGTAACACCCAGAAGGAAACCTGTATAAATTATTACAGTGGAGAGCGTGACAAACTGAGCCCTCAGTTTTTGAGAAATCAAACTGAAATTTTGAACACATCCTTTTCCCCACAATATGCTGCCCAGTTATCAAAACCACTGCTAGGGACAACTATAGCATATAGCTGCAATTCCGGTCCAGCTCAAGTCCTTGAAAGGAACTTTTTTTATTTCACAAAATATCTTCTTGAAGACCAAAGCGCTGCTACATTGCCCGAAAAAATTGTTCATATCGGACCTCTATAGCATATAGCTGTCCGATCAGAATCGAGATAAAGATTTTTATACCCTTTGTTTGCTATCCTGTGAAGGATATTATAACTTAACTTTAACGTTTTTTTTCTTCTTTTTATTCCATTTTTCTTTGTAGTTTTTATAACATTTTCACTGAAGTCATTACTTTGACACTAAAAGCTATTAATGTCGTAATTTTTTTAAGTGTTGAAATTTTAATGCACTATAGGCAGCTATTGTGGTTGAATTGCTTGTGGTTTGTTGTTGATTTAAAATATAATATTATTGGATTCATTAATTAACATATAAGGCGATATTAATTAATTTTCCATTAACGGATGTTGTTGTTTTAGCGGCAAAAACAAATTCTCATTTAATTTTAAGGAATGCTGCCGGACTGAGAAAAATTTTCGCGGGTTTCGGTTATGTAGGTCAGACTGTTGTGGAAACTTTCAATGGGATCATGTGGTATGGTGTGGCATGTAAAAGTATTTTTGCTTGCTTTACATCATATTTTGCATTATGCACCATGGTCAAGGAAATGTAGTTTGTTTCTTTAGAATGTTTGAAGAGTATTCGCTTAGACGACTTCAAAAGAAAGTTCTCAAGAATTTTTTATTGTTACAGACTACAATATTAACAAAGAAACCCTGAAATTTTTAAACTCGGCCATTGCCACGCCATTTCCAAGGGGTCAAGGTAAAAGATGCGCTCGCGTTGCCGGATAGCTTCTTACCAGATCGTCTATAGCGAAAAATACGTGTTTTAGTCAAAACCTTAACTTAGAACTTGGACGAAGAAAAAAAACTGGAAATCGGTTTATTGGCAGACATTTTTATAAAAAAATTAAAATTTCAGTGAAAATTTCGCGACATTTTTTTTTCAAATACTTGTAATCGAAAAAAAAATTCTCGTCCAAGTTTTTAAGAATTGTATCTCAAAAATCTGTGTAAAATTTCATGAACATCGGTTGAGTAGTTTTCGAAAATCTTGTTAACCGACTTCAAAAACACAGTTTCGAGAAAAACGCTTTTAATGACAGCGCATTAGCTAGCCAGAGGCACACAAGTTCTCAAGGCTGTATCTCCGAAACTATTACTCGGATCAACATGAAAATTTAGGACAATATTCTAGAGATGCTGTAGATTTTAATAAGATTATAAAAAAATTATTAGATTTTTTGAAACCCGTGTAACCTCTTAAAAGAATACTATATGTATTTAAATTTTTGTCTAGGTTTTTCGTCTAACGTCGCTACTCTGCCTGAACTAATCTGAAAAGTCAAATAGAGTAGTTCTTATATAAATCGATTGGCCATAGCTTCGGTCCAAAAAATTACATGTAAAAGCAACAGCAAAGTTATTGAGTTAAATTCGTAAACTCATTAAAGTGGTATAACCACTATTTTCAGTACTAACAAGTTTTGCTTTGCATCTTTTAGCTCAGTTTTAATATTGTCAATAGTTCAAATGACAAATGGAAATACAAATTTTTATTTTTTTGCTTATATTTTTAAAACTTGTGACATAATATAAATTATAGTAATTTATATAAAACCAGAAGAAAGGTTTATTTGAACATTTTTTAAAGCGGAAAACAGAAGACATGTTAACGCAGGGTTGCATCACAAGTGTTGCCCATTTGATTGAGTATTTACTATAGTTTATTCGATTCGCCGGAGTGTAGCAGTCGGCTATTAAGAACATTTTCTTCTGAAGACGTTGCTAACACTTGCTAAGCTTAACTTAGAAATAAAGAGAAAACTAAGACACTAGTCTACAAGTATTAAAGACGGAAAGTGCTCATACTTTTAAGCCTACATAAGATACTTTGGTATATTTTGTTTCAAAATATGATCAGCTTTCGATAATAGTTTGCACAATATATATAAGTACAAACATAATCCTGAATTGGTATAAGATTTAAAAACCAAAAGCGATCTAGAAAATAAACGATAAAATATAAATAAATGTAATCAAAATAATGATATAGTCAAGCAAAATGATTTCGCGTCAAATTATTGGCAAAATGTGTGTCACAACGCCTCAAATTGCCAACTGCCAAACGTTGTCAACTGCCGGCAGCTGAAAATTGCCAATACTCATCAGGGTAATGATTATGATTATGGCGAGATTATATGATGGAGGCGTTCCATTAACCTAACGACTATTGAATTTGGCGTAAAAATACGTTGTTGTGACAATATGCGATGCGATACGAACTGGATATTAGCGGCAGTTGTGTTGTACATAAAGATGATTGAGTTTAATGCGGTTGCAGAGGCCATTTCACAAGCTTAGAATAACGCCTTGCTTACATCGATTTATAAAACATAAATAAATATCGTTATACTTAAAGATATATATAATATATATGTATATCGTACAATCATAACGTTGCAATTTACTCTAACTGCGAAAGGCTGCATTAACGTTCGAAATTGCGGAAATAATAGAAAAAAGTATAGAGAGCACTTGCAGGACTCTCTAGCCACGTCTTGCCACGTTTCTTCTGTGAACTTACTATATTTTCCAAATAAGTAGGTCATGTGTTAGCTGTCAACAGCTATTAATTGTTATGCGGCTAACCACACACGAAGTTATCAATCGACACCGACCCACTCGTTCGTGTGCACACCATATATTTAAGTATATATACTTATATTATATATTACACATATTGCGTTTTACAAGACGTTTGTGCATTTGATAATAACTTTTCCGCCAGAAATTAGGTCAAAACTAGGGAAAATATTTCGAGTTTGCTCAGCTGCATCATATTCCTTGCACGAATTACACATAAATACTTTTATGAGCGTTTAAATAGACTCTGTAACAACGCTTAGCATTGCTAAATATGTCTGTCCGTTTGTTTTTGTTAGAATTTGCTGATGATTTATGGTGTTTGCATTCGTTGAAGGCTCTTCGGGGGTGTTGAGTCGAACCGAAGCGGTCGAAGGATGAGTTGGACATGTAATAGATATATAATTTCATAGGCGATATATATATGTACATAAATACATGTATGTATATAAATGCATGTATGTATGTATATAAATGTGTAACAGAAAGAGTTAAGTGTATTAGTATTTAGGTGATGGCAAGTAACATCAATAAATGGGTGTGTATATGGCGGCCCGCTGTAGTTGTTTAAATTTATTAGTTATTCAAAATGTGCATGAAATATGAAAGTAACGGCTTTTAGCTTTCGTGTTAAACTTAAACTCATAAATAAATAATTTAATAAAGTCTTAAAATTGTTACTATTGATTTATAGGGGATAAATTTCACGTAAAATAAAATGTTTATAAAGGATCCACGTGTTCAAGGTCACAAAGCAGACACTTTAACGACATATTTTTAGACTTATATGCATAATTGATAAGTAAGTGGCTATTTTCAAGCTTTTGGTAGTCTTTTTTTGGTTTTTGAAATTTGTTTGTCTTTTTGCTTTTTTATTAATATACTAACTATTTGCAATATTTAACAGCTAGACAGACTAATAGCTAGTTTTGATAATTTCTTTTGAGAGTAATGAGAGAGCGATTTATTTAACATAAATGAAATGAAAAAAAAAAAATTATAAAAACATTTTTATACTTGTATTAACATTTTGGTACTAAACAGCAGCTACTGTGCACAATTTCAGAATCACATATTTCAATAGGATTTTTTTTTTGGCTGTCAATGATACTAAGACAACTCTGTATTTGGAAAAATAACGGATTTTTAAAGCTTGCTAGTAAATTATGTACCTTTCTAACTTTAAGTAATTTTTTGGAAAATGGATGAAGCTGTAAAAAATTAAATACTTTTCTAAAATTTTTTATATTATAAAAATTTATAAAAATATAAACTGTCAAAATATGAAACAGAAAATTGATTGTTTGAAAATTTCACACTGTGTGTACCCCTTATGCGGAAACATCGATTGTTTTAACATTTTTTAAGACCCTTAAGGGGATACATGGGCTTACGGGTTTCAAAAATCGAATCTTTTTATTATCTCATTAAATTATACAACACATCTAGAATATCATCCTAAATTTTCAAGTTGATCCGGGTAATAGCGCTTATGGAAAATGTTTCGAGGATTGAAAAAAATCGTTGGCATAAATTTATTACATCTGCTGGGGATAACTATTAGGGCGACAAAATAATTATTGATGAATAATTAAATACTTTTCGTTTTATATACAATGTACATTTTTTTTTAATTCTGATTTTTTTAATTTATCTACTTTTAATAAATATCAATTTTAAACAAAAAATTTTTATCTATAGAATTCGCAACCTTTCTCCCACCATACATATACTAGTTAAAACAGCCTTAAAAACTTGTGCGCTTGAAGCTGGCTAGGCTAAGTGCGCCGTCTTTAAACACGTTTTTCTCGAAACTGTGTTTTTGAAGTCGGTTGGCAAAATTTCGCAAGAACTACTTAACTGATCTTCATGATGAGATACAATTCTTATAGACCTGGATTAAAGATTTTTTCGAGCAAAACTATTTGAAAAATTAAATGTAACGAAATTTTAATTTTTTTTGTAAAAATGTCTTCCAAAAATCCAATTTTCATTTTAATTTTCCCCTCCTTCAAGATCTTTTTTCATTTTATATTATCATGTAAGGAGATATCCTGCCAACGTGGGCGCATCTTTTCCGAGGAATCACTGGAAATGGCGTCGCAATCGCCGAGTTTAAAATATTTTTTTCCAAAAATTTCAGAATTTCTTTGTTAATAGTGTATGTTTGTAAGAATAAAAAATTCGAATAAAATTTTCAATTTATTTATATGAAAAAAACTTTTTGAAAAAAATTTTACCAGTGATGCTTTAAGGCTGAAACATCGATTTTTAAGATATATTTAACGCTTGAGTATCCTCGCCTATTTAAGAAAAAACTCCTTGTTTTTCATATTTCGGTTTGGTTAAACTTATAAAAATAACAGTTCTTGAGTTACGGTCTTCCAAAGTGTTTTCTCAAAACTATATTTTTGCAAAATTTCATCTCTTGGCGAGGGTTTCTTGATTGTTTTTCCCCTCAATTTTCACTTTTCCTTATTGTATGTAAATATTTCACAATTTTTACTTCAAAATGTCATCAAAAATCAATTATCGATAAACCATTTTCCGCAATAGAAGTGAAATAATCCACATTTTCAAGAAAAAAACAACTCAGGCATGTGTTGGATAATTTTTACACTGCGTTCTTAATTTATACAATAATTTACAATTTTATGCCGACTTAAACAAAATTATTACACGCTTATTAAATTATTAAAATTATGTCAACAGCGTTTACAGTTAACTGCAACACGAGCGCACGCAATGACAGACGCACATACATATGCACATACAATACCTGTGGCTTATACATATTCATATACATACAAATATATGTAGGTATATAAATATTGAGCGAAATACAAAAAAAGCTATAATTTTATGTTGCAACAGCCGCACGGCGCGGCGGTAACCACAGCAAAGGTATCACTTTACCGACACTGTAACTACACACTTACATGCACATACACATGAGTATATTGTGTGTGTGTATAAGTGCACATGCACAAACGAGGCGCTGAAAGCCACCGCCGCAACGTCACACCAACCCCTCCTTGCAACACAACACACACGCTCACACAGACAGCGCCGCGTAGCCACGACAACTAGCTGGGTGGCCCCAAGCTCGGAAACGCGACAAATTTTAAATTTGCAACGTCAACAAAAGCAGCCACTACGCCGGCGGGGTGAAGCGTCACTTTTTGTGTAGTCTTTGATTTTCCACCTTTTTTCGGTTATTTGTTGGCAGCATCATGGCTGACACCAGTAATTGTTGCTGTTGTTATTACTGTTGCTGGCTGCAACAGCCATGGGCCTTGCGTAATTCGAATTTAATGCCAGCTTTTTTGATATATATGCAAAAAAGCCGCACGTCGCTCGGTGCATTCGCTCAGGCGGCCAGACTGTAGCCGAAAGTGCTATAAATATGCATGTAAACGCCTTTGTGTGAGTTTTTGTACTTAAGTGCGTGTGTGTGTATGTGTGCTTTATATGCAGTTGCTTGTGTAACTACAATTTTAAATATTCATATTTGTCGCAACGCAGCGTCGTGGTGCTGCTGACCGACGCGCTTTCCGGCGCGCTTCCAACGCAGGACCACAATGGCGCTCAATACACCGTAAAGTATGTACACGAGCAGTTACATAATCGTCATGCAACACTAAAAGTGTGCAGGTTTTATACCCAGTAGACTTGCTTGCTGCCACTGCCTTTGGCAGCAGGCTTCCATTGGCTCTTTCAATCTCACAAATACGTCGCGGGAGGGGGGTAAAGGACCGGCGCGCCTTTAACATTTGATTTTACAGCATGTTCTGTTTCTTCTGCGTCCTCCGATTAAAGCAAATTTGCATGCAAATTTTTAAATTTTCAATGCTTGCACTGGCTGTAGTCTGCTTTTAGGCGTTCGTGCGCTTTTTATGCTTGTAGGGTTGTATTTAGTGCGCATGAGTTTTGAGTACGCTTAAATCGATAGATTTCCATATTTTGTGCTTACCTCGGCCTCTTATACCAATTATTGCATTACAGAGATTTTTATAACTAAGCTTGTAGGTGGTTTGGAAAATTTGATCTCGAACTATAGCTTACTGAATCTGATAAGCGCTTTTTGTTTTGTATTTTTTCATTTATTTATTATGTATATCGGTTGATAGTTTGTAAAAAGTCACATTTTTTTGTTGGTTTTTTGGTTTTTTTTTTAACAAGTGTATGTATGGTGGGATAAAAGTTGCGAATTATATTATGTATAAAAAATTATATATAAAAAATTTTCGCTTAAACTTGAAATTTTTTAAAAGTATATAAATTACTTTTAAATTCAAAAATCAGAATTTAAAAAAATAATTAATATGTAACATTGTGACAATAAAGTACTCGGAAATTTTAAATAAAAATAAATAAAAAAAGTATTTAATTATTCATCAATAATTATTTTGTCGCCTTAATAGTTATCCCCACCAGATGTAATACATTTATGCCAACGATTTTTTTCAATCCTCGAAACATTTTCCATAAGCACTTTGGTGATGACCTTCAGTTCCTCGATCGAATTTTTTCATCTCTTCCTTGAACGGAAAACAGGTTCCACGGAGCGGCAATTTCAGTTTGGGGAACAAGAAAAAATCACAGAAAGCCAAATCTGGTGAATACGGTGGTTGGTCGTTGGCATTCATTGTGTTTTAGCTTTAAATCTAGTCACAATCGTGGCTTTATGCGATAGTGCATTATCAACGTGCAAAATTCATGAATTTTTCTTTTAAATTTCGGCCGTTTTCTTTTTTTTTGGCATGTTTTTTTTTTTGTTTCGGTTCGTCTTTTCCTCCATTCCTATGATTTTTGACTGCTTTGCATGTCAAATTCATAAACCCATGTCTAATCGGCAGTTATAATGCTTTCCTTGAATGCAGAATCATAATTCAGATGCTCAAGCATGTCCAAAGAGAACGATTCTATTTTTGAAAAAAAAAATCAGCTTTATCGGGACTTGTCGAGCAAGAACACGTTTCATATGCAAAATATCCAGCAAAATCATTCGAACGGACTCTCTCTTACCATCTCTCTAATACTTTTTTAATATTTCCATATTTTCATCAGTTCAAAAGCTTAAAGGTCGTCCAGAACGAGGTATTTATGTCTTCAACGATCTCTCGGCCATCTTTGAAGACTTTGTACTACTCGTGGGCTTGTGTTTTTGATAAAACTGAAACACCGTAAGCCTTTTTCCACCTTGGCAACGATTCCGCTCACGAAATTTGGTTAGAAGAACAAAACTTGAGACTATTCTTTGTTCGATATTTTTATCCATTGTAAAAATCGCAAAGAATTACTGCAATGTATCGACTTAAGCAACTGCTGTAAACAAACTGGTTGACAGATCACTCTCATATTTGGCATAGTAACTGAGAGCAGTTCTACCAACTTAACACAATACTTTTTTTTTGAAATATCATTTACACGGAAAGTTTAATTACAATATCCGGGTGCATTTTTGTCGCAATGTATAAACATGGGATAAACATATTTTTATAAGTGTGCAATCTGGTATTTAGGATAAAATTTATATTTTAAATTTTTTAACCGATTTTTAGGATTAAAAACTTATTTTTAATTTTAATTTCATACTAAATTCAAGCTTTCCTGTGTGTTTTTTATTATTCAAAATTATAACATTTTCCATCATGGTATCCTTTAGTAACCTAAATGTCCAGAGGAATAATTTTCCGGATAATTTTAAAATTTAGAATTATTATTATTTAAAATTTTTTGAAAGTGGTTTTAACTATAGAAGCAAATGTTCGAAAAAAATTATGAAAATGAGTGTGAAAATATTTTTTTTTAAATTATTAGTATGGTATTAGGGTAAAATATCATTCTATAGTTTAGTTCAACAAATGATTTTTCATGATATTTCTTCATACATAACTATATTTTTATAAGCCTTTCGTAAATAATTTCCATGGCACACAGCAACAGCGAGGGAAAACTCAACAAAGCGCAGTTTCAATGACAGCATACTTTCAATATTAGCTATTATACTTGCTGAGAATATAACTTTATATAACATAAGCTTATAATTTTGTTGCTAATCAAAAAGTTCTACCACTCCTTTTGGAAAGTATGCTCATTTCGTTTTCTTTTTCAAAATTTAAAATCGGAACGTGCCAAGCATTGCAAAGTAATAATAAACCGAGAAATAAAATTGTAGCACGTAATTTATGTTACTCACACACATACACCTACATACATATGTATTTGTTTGTGTATAATAATAATAATAATGATAAAAAATCGCTTCCCATAAATTCAGCATCCGCAAATTTAATTTCCGATTTTCTAATAATTTCCTCTTATTTTCTTTGCACATTTTCTTTTCAGCATTCAAAAATAATAAATCGATACGAAATTCGTGCGCATCAATCACATAACAGACG
This sequence comes from Bactrocera neohumeralis, assembly GCF_024586455.1. Taxonomy (NCBI): domain Eukaryota; kingdom Metazoa; phylum Arthropoda; class Insecta; order Diptera; family Tephritidae; genus Bactrocera; species Bactrocera neohumeralis. The sequence continues at coordinate 46,211,095 of NC_065922.1, forward strand.
TTAAGTCACGCAAACGCTTTCGCAGCGACATCGACAGTGACAATAACAATAACAACTGTCCTTCCATTTCTACGCTACGACGCTAGACTACCACCGACACATCACATCAGTCATGGCGTACGCATTTACTGCAACCGCAACAACTACCACTACCAGTCGAGCAGCACACTCACCTGTGGCGCCTGGCACGACGCGTATGGCGTCACTCAAACCGCTGCGTAGCTTACAGCAATTGCTGCTGCCATTCAAAATCATCGCCATCATCAGCATTGTGTCGTCAGCGTCGCCGCTGTCGTTGATCAGCATGACGCAGGCTAAACACCTGTCAGCGGATGTTGGTGTTAGTAGCGCTGTAGCGGCGCTTGACGACGCCGCTTATGCCGCTTCTGTGCCGTCGGTCGCCTCCTCCTCATCCTATTATGGCGCTTATCAGTTTCAACGTTTCGCAATGGAACCGCAAGATCAAACGGCTGTGGTGGGTGCACGTGTAACGCTACCGTGTCGCGTCATCAACAAACAGGGTGTGCTGCAGTGGACCAAAGATGATTTCGGTTTGGGTACGTCACGTGATTTGGGCGGTTTTGAACGTTACTCAATGATTGGTAGCGATGAGGAGGGCGATTACTCATTGGATATTTATCCGGTGATGCTGGACGACGATGCACGCTATCAGTGCCAAGTGAGTCCGGGACCAGAGGGTCAGCCGGCTATACGGTCGACTTTTGCCACGATAACAGTGTTGGTGCCACCCGAAGCGCCAAAGATTACGCAAGGTGAAGTGATTTACACGACCGAGGATCGTAAGGTGGACATTGAGTGCGTGTCGGTGGGTGGCAAACCGGCTTCAGAGGTAAGTTGAAATACTATTTTGTAACTTTGATTTGATTTGGAACATACGTGGGTAGAAGTTGGGTCTAGCTAGTTCATTTTGTATGCCTTTAATTGAGTTCTGCACATGATGTTTCATAATATTTCTTCATACATAACTTTTTTTTGGAGCCAAACATCATCAACTTGTGGAAAAATGATATTTATCCTGAATTCACCGATATTTAAAGTTCCTTTTCGCTTTTTAATAAAAGGTGATTCCAACCTTCTAACGGAGAGTTTTCTCAAAATAAAGTGTGAAAATAATAACAAATTTTAACGAACTGCTCGGAGCAGCTAATTGGAAGAAGGAAATTCTTTAAGTCAGAAACAAAGTGCCTCAAATTTCAACCCAAAATGAGGAAAAAGACGCAGCTCCAAATAGAAGTAACCTCAAATGCTTTACTTTGAATTTTGTTTAGTTTACCCTTAAAATTATATGCTGAACTATGTAATTTAACTTAACGGTGATTTAGATTTGCTATAATATTCCTACCAAATTTGGTATTCAAGCTAACCTTTTTAGACCCAAGCAGAACGTTTAGTTTTGAATATGGCAGCATTTTGTATGCAATACAATTCAACTTCCGCTAACTGTAAATCCATATATGCTATGAAAGCGTACGAACTCCAAATATTCCACACTTGTTACCACAGTCAACACATTTACTTTCGAGAGCAACAACTAAAACGTATTGAAACACAAATTGAAATGTGCCTATAACGAGAGCATTGCTTCACCACCCCACACACACCTCAACGGGCAAAGCATTTGCTTTCATTTAAAAGCTGAGGGGTGCGCAAACAAGAAGCTGCCAAAAAAAATATAAAAAAGTTATAAGCCAACGAATTTCAACGCTATCGCTGTAAAAATGCCAACTCATCACGCCCCCGCTAGCGCTTTACCCAAACCAGCGCAAATAAAAGCGAATATTTGCGTATCAGCAACGCACACACCCGCGCACCGGTGCCTGTGGTATCCAGCTATTTTGCACCTCAACGACATATTTGTGCAATTTATGTTTTAATTTGTTATCCTTTTTACCATTTGCTTGGATTCGTAAAACTGCACGCCAATCCCCGCCCACAATCCATACAGCTGTCATCAGCATAAAGCTAACCACACATCAGCACGCTTTTACAATTTGATCCTCACACGCTTATCCCTTAGTCCTTGCTGCTGTTTTGTACAATATTTCCGTTCATTTATTCACCCGTTCACTTACTGTTTATTTATTTGTCTCATATATATTTACATATTTGCATATACATATGTATATATATGTTTGATGTGCACTTTTGTTTGCAGATAACGTGGATTGATGGACTCGGCAACGTTATAACGAGCGACATTGACTACACCACGCTGCAAATGCCGGATGAGCGCCGCTTCACCGCCCAATCGACGTTGCGGTTGACACCGAAAAAGGAGCATCACAATACGACATTCACTTGTCAGGCGCAAAATACGGCGGATCGCACATATCGCTCGGCGCGTATACGTGTGGAGGTGAGTTGAGACGGTCATGTGACGGAAGTCGACTGTAGTTGCATGCATATACGTATGTCTATATAGCCATATATTACATACATCTATATATCATCTGTATATCTGCAAGCAATTCCATTTGCTCGGCTCTACAATTAAGCCATGCAGAATCTTATTTGTATAATATACACGCACCGAAGATTAGTGTTTTTAGGTAGAGTATTGGTCCAGAATTTCAATCATCGAATACTATCCAATCATTTATTATATTCATATGTAGAGTAAGGTTTCATATAGAACGTTTTTAGGCAAAAGATATTTATTTCTGATACTTCTATCTTAATAAGAGACCAAAATGACACATGCATATATAAGATATGTGTCCTTGCTTTTGGCAAGTTTCTGTTAGCATAACTTAAGAGTATATGTTGTAACTCCTTTTTCTATAAAAATTAGTTTATCCGCCTACGTGTTGCTATGATTATGATATAAATTTAATATTATTAAAGCCTTTTCGCACAGTAAATTAATTTATAACATTAAGATTTTAATTGAAAAACCAGTTTCACACAGCCCGCTACTCGATTAGTGATAAGAGTTTTTAACAATCAGTTGTTAAAGTGGTTTGTGTTCTTCATTTTTTATTTTGTGTTATTAAAATTCATCAACTAATTGCTATATTATCAATGCACACAACCAATTTTACAGCTTGGACAACAACCCGCAGAGTTGTATTCCAGTGTTAACTCGATTTGAATTCGTTGAAGTATTAATGTGGTAAAATAAGATTTTTATTTTATATAGCAAATCGATTTAATTAGTGCTGCTATCGAACAAAAGCCGATTAATTGGTCAATCAACTCCTGTATGAAAAGGCTATTAGCATAAACTATTATTTACAAAGAAAATATTATTTACGAATAAAAACGAAAACGTTATTGTCAGTATACGAAATCGAAGGATGGTAATTGATAGAAATATTTAGCAAGCTCAAAATTATATTTTTAATAATAATAATTTTTTTTTTGAAAATTGAACGCAGTTTTATATTTATAAATATATTTTATTAAATTTTTTTAACATAATTAAGATATAAACTATCCTATATTTTAAGTTGAATGAAATTGGAAACAACGTGCTAAATTTTACTAAAATCTGATTGGTAGTTTGGGAGTTTACCCCGGACAAAATGTTGTCACATTATATATAAAAATTACGTTTCACGTTGTTTGTCCGCAATGGACTCCTAAACTACCGAACCGATTTTAGTAATATTTAGCACACTGTGTGCAGTTCTAACCAACTTAGAAGATAGGATGGTAAAAAAATTCATAAATAAAAAACTACAATGAAAGCTTTATTAAATGGACGCTCTATTATGCGGACATCTCCATTAACCATCCACATTGTTGATGTTTATTAAGTACAATCTATGAAACGAACTACTTTGTTAACTGGACAGAAAGGCTGGTAATCAGACAATGAGAAAGTAGCCTTAAATTCGTTATTTTTTCCAATGAAATTTATTTGTATGAAGATATTCAAAATTAAACCTCCAGTACAGTCCATTGGTTTCTTACACCGACAAGAACGTTTTCGCGTGTATTCGTAAATAAAATTTTCCCTGTACTGAATAGTTTATTATACGAATAATGGTATAAAATGTATACATAACACAGCAACATGTGATCGGATCCACTAGTTTTTATATAATATATAAAGACATAGTTCATACCATAACGAACTCATTAATTATTCTAGGTTTTGCGCAGGATTTACAAAACTCGAAAAGATTCAACCCTTAGCCCAGTAAATTCATAATTTTGTATTCGAAGCTTTTAGAAAAACTTTAAATAAGCCATTTTATAGCCCTCTCAATTTAAGTACAATCATGTTTAGGTTTAAATTTAATTTAGAAATTGAAATTCCAATAGGAATTTATAGTTTGGTTTTCAACATTCTGGATCATTTTGTTTCCATACATAAGATCAAATGTAGATAATAACGCTCCAATCTCCTTTATTTACATATGTTAAATATGTCAAATAACTAAATAGGTCATACATTTTTCTCATACTCGTACTAGGTGGATTACCATATAAAAACTGTTTCCCGTTGCGTTACACCTTTAAGAGCCTTACTATGTTAGGTCTTGAAGTATGACAGATTCGATTTTTAACAGTTTGATATTTAAGCAGTTTAGTCTGTAGACTTTTTGAGCCGATTTCATAAGACAAATCAGTTCTTTTATTTCCCATAGATGGGTCTTTTAACTTACGAATTTCTATATGCATTAACAAAGCAATAAACAATTTATCAAACACTTCATAGGCGGTCGTTGGCGAACATTAAGGGATCCGTTCACATGGCAGATGGGCTTAAATAATCCGAAAATACTCTACCAATCTACTTCTACCAACGACTATCAACACAGAAATTTGAGAAATGTTTCCGCGTAAGGGGCATTCGTGCTCGTTGTAGATATCTGTGCTGTAAAGAATTATATTTAGTTTTGAGAAGTAGTTTGGAAAGGAGCGATTATTTATAAAGTTGAACGGTGGGTTAGTTAAAAAAACTTGTAAAAGGTTTTGAACTATTGCCAAATATGTATATAGTACAATAAGGGACTAACAAGGTGTTAGTATTTATAGATGTTAAGACTTACATATAAAAAACGAGCTAAAAAATCAAATTTAAGTTCTCAGAAAGGTATTTAGGAAACATAAAAAAAATCTCTACTTCATTTTCCCCTTCATACCTTATGCAAATATGTATATCTACTATCATATCCATACACACATACCATATTTACATCTGCCGTATCGTTTTATACAAAGTACAGTTACATGCTGCTACAAAACCGGTTTAAATTGGAGCTTTCAACTGTCACAACAGCAGACCACACAATTCACAGCAATTTTCTAAACGCTACTTCTATGCGACTCATTTTGACTTTTCTTATTTTTTATCCATTTTTCAGGTAAAATACGCACCGAAAGTTAAAGTGAACATAATTGGCGGCGCGTTGGAGGATGGACGTATACCGGAGTTTGCACAGGTGCGATTAGAGTGCAAAGCGGATGCCAATCCCAGTGATCTGCGCTATCGCTGGTTCATCAACGATGAACCAATTGTTGGTGGACAAAAAACCGAGATGGTGAGTTACAACAAAAGCAATGCATATGCATAGATTTAAGTCTTTTTTGTTATTGTTACAAAGAACTAGCGCATAGCAAATTCATTGGAGCGTTTTATAGTATTTGAGTGAACAGCGTCACATCATTGGAGGGGTGGGGGCTACATGCGCGTAGATTGGGTGTGGAGTGAATTGTAGAATAGGTAGTTAGCTGCGGTGTGAGGCAGTGAATGGGAGTGCACTCGGTTGGGTTGAGGTTAATGTGGAGTGGCAGTTGCTGTTGCACGCCTCAAATGTTAGTTTTGTTATTGTAGCTAGCTGTCACGCCTGCCACCGCTGTGCCCGATAATTCGCGTAACACAAGCCAATCATATGACCATGCAACAACAACAAAAGCGTTAGACATTTTCAGATTGCGTTCGCCATACACCAGCGTCAGTAGCGCATATGTATTTGTAGAGCAAATGTTGCACATACATACCTATTATTTTTGCTGCTGCCACAGCGATTACGCGATCGCTGATTGTTACGTGTGGCAAGCGAAATGTTGCAACCTCAATGTGTAGAATTAGAGACACTAGCAAACAGTTAGAAAGTAGCAACCAGTTTGGCAGTTGCAGCTGCTTTTATTGCCCCCAAGCAGACGCAATGCCGCTTTGTGGGTGCGGGTGGTGAAGAGCAAAAGCAAGCGCAGGAGAGTTGCCCCGTTGCCGCAACGATCATAATCATTTGATGCGATGACAAATGGTATCGCTGCAATTTTGCGCCGTTGAAAGCTTGACGCTTAACATTGAACGGTTTTTGTTGCAGAAATTCATATATTTGTTGTTGTTCTTGTTCTTAGATAGCGCACACTCACTTAACTTATTGCAGTTAATTTCAGCAGCGTCCGTCCAAATGGTAATTAACTATGTACATTCTGCGCGTCACAACACTCTGCCTCATCGGCCATATTAAATAGCGTACAACAACAACAATAAAAAACTGGTTGCATGAGAAGCTGCTATCGTCATCACCAGCTGCGTAGCTTCTGTGGCAATTTGAAGCGCTTGTTGCTGCGGTATATTTGGCGCATATTTGGCTAGAAAATGATCGCACATAAAGGCTTATGTACATATGAGCTATCAGTTAGAGCACACATAAGTATATATGTAAATATTAGGGTGGTCAAAAAAAAAATTTTTTTTTGTTGAATACCGTAAGAAATTTGGTGCGCGAGTGATAAATTGTATAACATAATAAAATTTCTGATCTTTGTATACATATGTATATTAGGGTGAGCCGAAAAAAATTAAATATTTTTTTAGATAAAAATATTGTCCGAGAGTCAACAACTGTATTACTAAAAGAATTTTTGAGTCGTTCTTTGATGATGATGATGAAAACTTTCAAAAATTATCTTAAAAATTTAAAGTTCAGACTGATATCTCAAAACCTGAGAGACATGTTTGCATTTATAGAGGCAAGCGAATATGCTCGACTGGTCTGGTAAGGTATATAAAATAAAAATTTAATTTTTTTTGGCTCACCCTAATATATATACTTGCTACGTAAACCAGTCCTTTGCAATTGAAAAACAAAACACCCATGAATACTACATTGCAGTTAGAACCACCCAAAACAGGCTGCTCACCACTCCATCCCTCCGTCAGTACCCCTAGCATAGAACGCAAATTATTTGCTAAACTGCGCACCAGTCTCTATATGCTACTTGCCACTTGCAACCAGTTGATCAGCAGCTGCCAGCGAATGCAATTTTCACAACAATTACAGCCGTGCGCCACTTCCCCTTTACGTTTGTGCAACATATCTGTATGTATACATGTACAAAAGTACGCGTACATATATTTATTTATTTATATGTATGCATATGTGCTTCCGTGTGTGGCCGAAACAGGCTCCTCGCTCTCATAATTTGTTATGGTTGAAAATATGTTGAATCGCAGCCGTATGCACAGCCGTCTCGCGGCGCTAAATTATGTGGCACGATTAAAAGTGGCTTTGAAAAACGTTTTCATATCAATTGTAAACTGGTTAGATAATGCCTACAGACCGCATAACAATCTCTTGCAGTCGTTGAACGTTATAGTATTTAAGTTCACTGTGATTGGTAGAACTTCATTGGGGCTTCTTGATTTTTGCGGCGGCGCTGTTCTTTATATTTACGAGCACTTATTTGTGTATTTTAATTACCCAAAGAGACGTGCGCCGCGTTCTGAAATATGTGTGCACTTATGTACATATGTATGTGTGCATGTACGAATGTATGTATTATATGCATGTGGTGCGTCTAACTGGACCCGACAACTAGTCAGAACCGCGGATTGTATGATTGTTATTAGCAGCCATTTCCATCATTACATTGCTTATGCAAGTGTCTGGCGACAGATAGCAGCCATTGCTAGTTAAGTGCTGATAAGCATAATTAGTGGTTACTCATACGCCCCGTATGACAGAAAATTTATATGCATTAGAAGAATTTTAAACTCGATTTGCATTTATGCAATAATAATTATAATTAATTGATAAATTGTTAGCGTTTTGAGATATTGCGCACTGCTGCAATTAACATGCGGTAATTTATTTAATTATGATTAAATCATAAATCCTACAATATATGTACATACTATGTACGTATTTATATAAAAATATTTTTTTTTTTTATAATAAAAAAATATTTTTGTTTTTATTTCATATTTTAAATAAATATATTTTGGCGTTCTCCAATGCAGGTTATTCGAAATGTCACGAGAAAATTTCATGATGCCATTGTCAAGTGCGAAGTGCAAAACTCAGTGGGCAAGAGTGAAGATAGCGAGACGCTGGATATCAGTTGTAAGTAAACAAGTTAATAATTATAAAAATATGAAATGAAAAGTTGTAAGTAAATAGTATATAATATTATTGATATATATATACATATAAATTTATAAAAGTATTTTCGTATTTTGTCAATAGTTATTGCAGTATATATACAATAATAATATAAACTAATTTCAATAACCAATATATCTACTAATTATTTTATAATATACATAAATATTTTTTAACTTTTTCAGATGCACCCAGCTTTCGTCAGCGTCCGCAATCGATCGAAGCCGACATTGGCACTTTGGTGTCTTTGGGCTGTGAAGTGGACGGCAATCCGACGCCAGATATTGTATGGATACAGCATCCAAGCGATAGGGTGAGTCAATTTTTATATACTAGCTATACTAAGCGATAATTTTTCATTGTAAAATAAAAATAAATTCTTATTAAACAGCTTGTAGTATCGAGAAATTCCATTGCATTATATTTCTAACAACTATTTTTCGCTTTTCTTCGCCTCACTTGCAGGTCGTTGGCATCAATTCCAATCTCACCTTTACCGTTAGCAATGAAACAGCTGGCCGCTACTATTGCAAAGCCAATGTGCCTGGCTACAAAGAAATCAGCACCGATGCGTATGTTTACCTGAAGGGTTCGCCCACCATTTACTCGCCGCCATATCAATTCGGTTGGGTGGGTGATACGGCGCGCCTTGAATGTTCCGCAACATCGGTGCCACGTGCGCGTCACGTCTCGTGGACATTTAATGGACATGAAATCAGCGCTGAATACGGACACGACTACTCGATACTGGTGGATCCGGTGCCGGGTGGCGTTAAATCGACTCTGATCATTCGTGACAGTCAGGCGTATCATTATGGCAAATACAATTGCACAGTGGTGAACGATTATGGCAACGATGTGTTGGAAATCAATTTGCAAGCACAAAGTGAGTACTTTCACCCACTTTTCAACCATATACCTTATAAGTGTGTGTGTGTGTATGATTGTGGAGGTAATTGCTTGCATAAACGATGCATGTGGGTACAGCATTGCTGCCTGAGGTGTGAGGTGTGCATGAAAAATTGGTTGATGATTGCTTAGCATATTATAGTAAGATATCCATTATAACAACATGATACATATATGTTAAGAATTTAATTAAACTAATAACCAAATAGTCACCAATCGAAAATCATTGATATAAGTATTTAATATATAAAAATAAGTGCCATATTTTAAAGTCATTTTTTTCAAAAGAAAGAAACTTTTGTATAATAGGGTCTTAACATAAGAATTCGTAAAGGTAAACAATTTTTTTAAGATAGTATTTACACCATAGAATCAACCGGGAAGACGTAGATCGTTATATATATGTATATAGCCCCTATGCAAACACAAATACTGAATATAAAGGTATACGTCCTTCCACCAGAAATCTGTGAATCTGTTTCACCCCTAATAACTCCGAATTAAACAACCCCAGCTATGTCTATAAAGCTATCCCTGATGCTGGCAACTGTCTCCATCATAAAATCAACTGGCGTGTGGAAATAATTTCACCCCATATATTATTTTTTGAAGTCTGGGGAAATATTGACCCATACTCCCATTTTTTGGTTATAAAATCACATTATATTATCGAAACATTCTCAGCTGATTTATCTATGTTCGCCGCTTTATACAATAAAATATGAATCACTAAGGCAGCGATTTGCTTTTACATATGTGTACGTACATACATATATGGGTGCCGAGGGAAACAAGAACCGATGTTTATACATATATTTATATTTGTGAGTAAAAAATATCTCATACTTCGACACTTCTTATTCGAATTTCTCTGCTTTCGAGAGGTAGGTGATATAGTGTCTCGATCATAAAAAGGCAAAACTGAGCATTTGCTGTAGTACAAATAACTCTCTCAATCATGAGTGACCTCTAAACATTGTAACAAATGCTCCTGTTTTATCATCAGATCAATTGTTTATCTCTCGAGGCATTTCATTCACGAATCTATAGCCAGTATTCTTTCTTAATGCTCTATCCTATAGTATCTATCAGCGATATATTACCTTTCCTTTACCATATCCTTCTAGAGGGGACTTTTTTAAGCCGTGGGGTGAAGTGGCATCCATAATCCCATTTAACGAGCCATTTAGCCCTTGCACATTCACACTATTCTCTGCAGTTCTCGGGCTTCCTGCTACCTACACTTTTTATAAAAAGCAGAGCCATGTCCACGCGGTTGATATATCAAATGAAAGTCTTCCAGTTAATAAAATGTGATTTGATGACAAGGAATGGAGGAACCGGCCAAAATTTCCCTAGCCTAAATATATGAAATTAAATTATTTTTACCAATCCGTTGATTTTATGACGTAGATAATTATGAATATATGTAGAAGCTTAAGAGATGGGAATATTTTATTGTACGAAATGGCTGAAGCAGTTTCTCAGATTCCTATCGGGAAAACTCAGACCCTTATATTAAGTATAGCCGCTATACCTTACAGTAAATCTAAGAATCTACGTCATTTCGGTTGGCTCTGAGATCCCAATATTAACTCATCTTTTAGTACGTACATATTCAGTTCAGAGAAAATCCTACGCTTGGTAATAATTTATATCGGTTCAGCGCCTTTTATGTCGTCTACGTTTTCCGATATCCCATTTCGATATCCCATTATTTAACATTGTATATTAAATTAATAAATAATTAATGAATTACTTATAAATAGATATTTAAAACATTATTTTCCTCACTCTTGTATCCACAGAAACCATCTCGCCCATGATGATCATCATTGGTGGCACCTCCGTGGTCGGCTGTGCTATGGTGCTCATCATTATCATTATAATCTATTTCAAGTGTAAGAAGCGCACCAAACTACCACCGGCCGATGTGATAAGCGAACATCAGATAAGTAAGAATGGCGGTGTAGCTTGTAAAATGGAAGCCGGCGATCGCACCTCCAATTACAGTGATCTGAAAGTGGACATATCCGGCGGCTATGTACCCTATGGCGACTATTCAACACACTATAGCCCGCCACCACAATATCTCACCACTTGCTCCACCAAATCGAATGGCAGTTCGACAATATTACAAAATAATCATCATAATCATTTGCAACAACAACATATGCAACAAACACTACAACATCATCAACAAACACCACCACCACAAACTGTGCCAATGACCTTCCTCTCGAACGGCAGTGCGAGCGGCAGCCTGACGAGTAGTATTGTCGGTTCGCGCGAAATACGCCAAGACAACGGTCTACCGAGTTTGCAATCCACCACAGCGTCTGTGGTGAGCTCCTCGCCGAATGGCAGCTGTAGTAATCAGAGCACCGCGACGCATGTCATCTCCAGTTCGGTGGCGATGAGTGTGGATCCACGTTATAGCGCCATTTACGGTAATCCTTATTTGAGATCGTCAAATTCATCGCTGCTGCCACCACCAACAGCGGTTTAGAGCGTCTATCTGAGCGCCTTAGAGAGTCAATATAAGTTGTGTGTAGGTACATACATACATATGTATGTATATGAAGTGAACATAATATTTCATATGGTAAATAGTCCCGTTAGAAATGAAAGACTGATCTCAAAATCATTAAAAACCGTTAGAATGGCTAGCAATGTGGACATAGGGTAAGTAAGTGTTATGTTTCTATATAATCTAAGCTGTTGTCATAATTTAGTTTGTTTTGGAAATTTTTTATAAATTATTACGCTTCAAAGTCAAATATTGCAGAGTTCTCGAATAATATTTTATTTCATATTTATTTACTCAAAGCTTTTCAGGCAATGCCAATGTTGCTTCTTAAACTTCTGCTTTTGAATTTCATTTGATGTACTGGCAAATTTCGCACACAATTTCACAAATAAAAGTGTCTTATGTCTTTTTAGAAATAAACTCCACACTCACATAACTCCATCCAGATTAAAATATCAGCAACTGAATTGCTATGCTGACATTAGCAGTGGTTGCTAAGCTTGCAATTTCATTGTGTGTGGCATAAATTATGAATGTGCGATGGAGAGCGTATTTATATAGTTTACTGAGTAAATGAAAAATGTGCGAAAAAGTGTGCGAAACGGTATGTGTTTTCAAGTTTAAGGTGAAGGTTGCGAAAATTACCGTAAGTAGCTCAGAAAGGCCAGATGTGTAATATTTTGTGGCAAGGAAAGGTCTTAGGTGGGCTTTTACTCCAACAAAGCGAAAACTTTTCCGCTTACGAAAGCAGTTAGAAAAGTACCGTGAAAGTAATAACGCAAGTTTTGCAATGTTAGCAACTGTAATGAGCATAGGCTATGCTCTTAATTTTTTCCCTGAGACTTTAAGCAAAAATGTTTGGGGAAAATATAATATAATGTATATTATTATTAGGGGACATGTTAGTAAGCATGAGATAAAGTTGAGACCAAAGCTGAAATGTTTTCTTAGATGCAAGAGTATTCAATATTGCATAATATCTGCCAAGTCTTAATATAACTTAAGGGATCGTCTCAGTGTGACCCTCCGAAAGATAACTGATTTTCGCAATTTTTTTTTTGATGTTGTGATAAACTAATCGGTCCGGTTTTTTTTCTAGAAATAAATACATTCATGCCAAATACAAATGATTATTACTTATTTGGTGTTTAATAGTTAAATAAATTGTTGAAATCACACTTAAAAAACAGGTCCTGCACGATGTCCACGATTTCGGCTGCAATTTTGATTTAAAACAAAAATTTCAAAAATCGCCCTATGAAGACTTTTTTTTTTAATTTTACAAAATGGCGGCGGTTCGAACAAAAAGCATCGAATTTGTCCTTTTTCGACAGTTTTTCATAGAAAAAAATAAGAAGATTTAAAAAATTTATTCTCTCCAAATTTGAACTAAATTTGAGAGTGGAAATCGTGTTGAAAAACACCATTCTGAGAAAAACGCTTTTAAATATTAGCATATTTTCTAAAAACTCTTTATATAAATTTATGGCGATATTGTAGTTGAGAAGCTTGAATTTCGAATAATTTTACAATTTTTTTTTTATATTTTTATTAAATTATGCATTCTTTAAGTAAAGTCCGCGACATACTACATAGAGCTAACAGGTCAATTGAAAAGTCCCCAGTCTACTACATATTTTTTTGGCAAAATTCGTTTTTTTTTTCTTTTCAACATAATTTTCTCTTCTTCTTCAGTACGATTTATTCTTTGCTTCAAAATATGCCCTCAATTTCGTCGATCACCGTTTCACTCCAAGCAAATTTCGTCTCTGCGAGCATTATGTATAAAAAAAGTTAATTTTCAATATGGACTTCATTTTTGTGTTGAACTTGATTAGTCTGATTGCACTGAGCGCCTATTCTTTAAATGGCTGTAACTCACAAATAGTTTGAAACATCGACTTGAAAATTTAGTATGTTATTTATAAAGATATAAATTATCAAAATATGAAAAGAAACGAAAATCGAATTTTTCAAAATTTCAGAAAAAATTCGAAAATCGATTTTTTCAAAACTTTCGAAAAAATTCGAAAATCAATTCCTTCAAAATTTCACAACCTTAAGATCATTGCAACTTCTGATTATTGAAAAAATTCGAAGATATTACAAATGATATGAGCAAAATTTTGAAATGCCTCTTAGAGCAGTTTAACGCTTTTGAGACAGCCAAGTTGTTTTCCACAATGCCCTTCAACTCATTGAGAGGTACTAACAAACACTGCCAAAATATATAAACCTTGCTTTGTATATTTGGATTGCTGACGAACATGCTTCAATCGCGCAAGTGAACAAGTCTCTTATAACACATACCTACATATCGTCACCTAAAATGCAAAACCACGTATCTTCAAAAAAATTGGAATTTAAGTTTTTTATTGCTTACAATTCACTACATCACATAACATACCCAAATGCATGTAGCATAAATATTTTCAGATATAACCGATATATAACCATTTTATAACCAAAACTCAATTTTTTTCAATATTAGTGGTTGCTATTATATCGTTTTTCCTTCTGCTGTAAACTTATGAAAAATTATGTTACGTTATTTTGCATTTTGATGATGTATACATAAGTATATATTCATATGTATGCAGCTGGTTGTAGAAGCCTTTACAATTATTATTACTTTCTTTCATATTTGTTCACAAGAAAATTCAAGTGGAAAAATCCAAATATCTTTGGATCTTTCGACAAAATATGTTATGAAAAGTTGATGCTCTTCAGCTTGGATGACTGCATTTTGCAGGTAAATGAATATGAAATTAATATCCTTTTAACCCGAGAACTTTGAAATATTTACGATAAAAAGAGAGCAAGCAAACAGACTACTCATGAGTAAGTACAGATTTTGTAATATTTTAAAAATTCGAAATGAACTAAATACTACAACAGCTTACATAGTTGTGTAGGCACAAGGAAGCGAAGCATATACACACATGCATATGTATGCATTTAGATTAGATGATTAATATTTATTGAAATTCGTAAAATACCAAACCAAAAAGTCCGCAAGACCAATGCTAAAATATCCATACAAACAAACATGCTTGCCTACAAGCAAACAAAAATATGTAAGCATTTAGGTAAATAAAAAAAAAAACAACAACAAAAACAAAAAATTATGGAAACAAATTCAAGTATGTATTCTCTTTACTTTATAAAAACTAGCACGAAAGGCAAATGCACTCAGAAGTAACATACATATGTATGCATGTTTGTAATAAGCATAATCAGCAAAACAAAAAAAAGCAATAAATAAAAATAAAATTGAAAAAACTCTACCGAAAGCCTACCATAAACCTAGTACTGAATATTGCTATTTAATACAACAACAAACAGCTGGTAGCGAGCGTCCTAATAAATATTTCTAAAACTACGTGCATACCTAAAAACCTACAAAACAGCATTTATTAAAACAGTGGTTAGGAAAGCAACTACAAATATTACTCGTTGAAAGAAAAAAACATCCAAATATACATACATATATACACACACGTTTAATATGTGCTACTTCAAATTGTCCAAATTTTTGCTGATAACTACAAAAGTACTCTTCACTCATAGCATAAGGCAGAATATTTATACGAAATTAAAAATAATAATAATAAATAATAAAACCTAGCAAAAAAATTTAAATATATTCTGTAATTAATTTTGCTTAAGTCAATATACACAGTTACATGCATACCAACACACACACAGATGCGTACGGGCGCTAGCTGCTAAAGTTTATGTTAAGCATTTGCATTTCAATGCCCAAGTACCTGATAGTTTTAAGCTTAAGCTAAGTACTAAGTATAGATGGATGTTCACGCCTGTGTGCATATGCTCGTACGTACGTGTGTTGTTGTAAGTAAAAGCTTTGTTTAGGGAGCCGTAAACATACAAGAACTTGGTAGCGCAGCAATGATAATGGTGGCATTTTCTAGAACTCTACATATACATATATGGTTGAACTACTATGTACTTATGTCGAAACACTTAATGTTCAAAATTCCGATCTTTTTAATCCAAGTAAAGCTTTCTGGCTATAACATTACTTTAAATTATTCTTGACTTCCAAATATTTACGCATGTTTACCTACAATCATACAGTAATTTATTCAAATATTACTTTCTTTCTGCAAAACTGTCATTATGGATTTTTCAAATTGATATTAATTAAAAAAGACCCTACTTAATTTATTCCATCTTCAATGTTTACAATTTAGTTAATTAAAAGAAAATTAAATTTCTATAAATTAAGTAAATTTTTTTTTAATATATTATTTTCTTCTAAATCAATTTTTATACTAGTTTTTATTAAAAAATAATTTTGTTTTTAAAAATAGAGGATTAAGAAAAATTTAAATTTTTTTCAAAATTAATTACTTTTTTTAAATATTTACATTTTTTTATTAATTTTTATTAAAAATAAATTTCAATTTATTTATTCTTTTTTATAACAAAAATGATTGAAAAAATTTTATTTATAGAAATTTAAATTTTTTTTTTCAAAATTGAATTATTTTATTAAATAATTTTTTTAGTTGAAAATTTTTTTAAATAATGTATTAATTATTTTTTTTATAAATCAACTTTTTTATACATTTTAATATATTCCACCTTTAATGTTTACAATTTAGTTCATTTAAAAAAAAACTTTTTTCTGATAAATTAAGTAAATTTTTTTTAAATAAATTATTTTTTTCTAAATCAATTTTAATATTAATTTTCAATTTCAATTAATTTTTGAAAACTAATATAAATAAAAACAACCCTACTTAATATATTCCATCTTCAATGTTTACAATTTAGTTAATTTTGATAAAAAAAAATTATTTATTCTTTTAAATTCTACAAATAAAGTAAATTTTTTTTTAATAAATTATTTTTTTCTAAATCAATTTTTATTATAATTTTCATTAATTTTTTTTTTATTTTCTTAACTTACATATACATATGTAGAAGTTTAAAAAAATTAAAATTTTTTTTCAAAATTAATTATTTTTTTTATATCGGGTGATTTTTTAAGAGCTTGATAACTTTTTACGTTAGATTGGTTCATGACATTTACTTTTTGAAGATAATTTCATTTAAATGTTGACCGCGGCTTCTTGGGTGGTCCATTCGGAAAGTCCAATTTTGGGCAACTTTTTTCGAGCATTTCGGCCGGAATTTTTTTTTTTTTGGAATAGTTGCTGGCTTATTTCTGTTTTAGACTTGACGTAAAAAAAATAGTCTAACGGCGTTAAATCGCATGATCTTGGTGGCCAACTTACGGGTCCATTTCTTGAGATGAATTGTTCTCCGAAGTTTTCCCTCAAAATGGCCATAGAATCGCGAGCTGTGTGGCATGAAGCGCCATCTTGTTGAAACCACATGTCAACCAAGTTATCTTCCATTTTTGGCAACAAAAAGTTTGTTAGCATCGAACGATAGCGATCGCCAACCGTAACGTTGCGTCCAACAGCATCTTTGAAAAAATACGGTCTAATGATTCCACCAGCGTACAAACCACACCAAAGATCATGCGATCATGCGATTTAACGCCTTTAGACTATTTTTTGTGGGGCTACGTCAAGTCTAAAGTCTACAGAAATAAGCCAGCAACTATTCCAGCTTTGGAAGACAACATTTCCGAAGAAATTTTATTCCGGCCGAAATTAAAAAGTTTTTTTTTCCGAATGGACCAAAGACGCAGCCGCGGTCAACATTTAAATGAAATTATCTTCAAAAAGTAAATGTCATGAACCAATCTAACGTTTCAAATAAAGAACCGATGAGATTTTGCAAATTTTATGCGTTTTCTTTTAAAAAAAGTTATCAAGCTCTTAAAAAATCACCCGATATAAATTGATTTTTATTAATTTTTATTAAAAATAAATTTCAATTTATTTATTCTTTTTTATAAAAAAACGGATTAAAAAAAACTTAGTCATAGAAGTTTAAAAAAATTAAATTTTTTCAAAATTAATAATTTTTGTAAATAATTCTTTAGTTGAAATTTTTTAAATAATATTTTAATTATTTTTTATAAATCAACTTTTTTATTCTTTTAGATTAAAAAAATAATCAATATTTTTTATTAACTTTGTTTAAAAAAAGATTATTAAAAAGGATTTATATGATTTTTTTCAAAATTAATTATTTTAAGAATTTTTTTTAATAATTTTTTTATAATTCAAATTTTTTTTAATAAAATAAATTTAGAAAAAAATAGTTTATTTATTAAAGATTATTTTAAAAAAATTTAGTTAATTTATAGAAGTTTAAAAACAAAAACAAATATAAAAAAAATTAAAAAAAAAAATTGTTTTAAAAAAAATAATATTTTAAACTTTTTATTAAAAAAAAATAAGATTTCACAAAATAATTTAATTTTTTTAAATTAAATTTCAACAATAAATTTTAATAAAAAAAGTTATGTCAACTAAATTTCAATAAATTTTAAACAATCTAATCTACATTCAATCATTTAGTGCTCAACCTTTCCGCTTATTTGGAAGTAGATCTGTTTCTCGTGCTTGAAAATTCAAAATTGACCAAAATATATATGTATATAAAGTATGCTTTAGAGCAAATGGAGTTCAAAAAACTATATTTCCAAAAAAAGTTATGAAAATCATTCGCCGCCACTTATTACATTACGCTATTTAAAATCTCATAAGTTGAACATATGCTCCAAATATTAACTAAACGAAAAACGCTTCGTCTTATTAGTGTCTTAAAATTATGAAAAAAAAAACAAAAATGTAGCACCAGCTACCGAAAAGCCGTTAATTTCTATTAACAAATAATTATTGTAATAACTGTGAAATATCTGCATGTAAAACTCTTTTAGAAAAGGAAGCACCAGTGAATAGTTTAAACGTGGCTTGAATGCTTAAGAACTCTTAAATAATTTTTCAAACAAAATCCATTCAAGCAAACTCAAACAGATGATTATGCCACACAGCAGCGCTTTAAATTGTCTTTAACGAATTTAGTTGTTAACGTTTCAATTAGTAAGTCATACCAATATGTATTGTAAAGAAATAATCGTAAGGATTTATGTAATTAAATAAAAAATAAAAATATTCTATTGTATTTTGAAATATTAAAGAATTATACGGTTCAATTGACGCTTTAAATTAGTTTATATTTATATAATATATGTACATACACACACACACACACACACATAAACACGCATATTCTAAGTAACCATTTAAGTTATAACTAAGTTGTAAATATACCGTTTTTTTCGGTTTTGTATGTAATGCGTAAATGAACTTGGAGTGTTTGGTGAATTTTCGCTTTATTTTCTCGAACTATTCAAGCATTAAGTCATTCACATTGTAAATCATTCATTAATATTATTGTGCATTCATTCATTCATGCAGATAATTTGTAAATTCATACAATATGCACTGCGCATACACACACACACTCACATACACACATAGAAATGCAGCTATGAAATAAGCCTGTATATTCCTAATTTGCATTGATCGATGATTATAGTATTATTACTTAGCATTAGGTTTTTATATGAGCTTAACAAAATAGAATAAAATCGCTTTTGAATTAAGTAATGAAATACGCATATGTTTGTAATTAGCGCGTTAATGCAGATGTATATTATAGAGGTAATATGTAAGTACATATGTATTTTTATAGTATTTTAATAGCAATTTAAGTGTTTATGTGCAACAACAAAAAATGCCAATAGATTTTCTATAATTTCAGTGAACAATGTGCATGAAGAAAGAAACTTATAGTTGAAATGATAATTTTAAAAAATCATGCACCAAAATGCTATGCCACGGTATTTATATAAACACATACCCACACATACATACACACATGTGTACAAAACATGCCTAATTCTAAATATAAGTAACTCATGTATATTGAACTGCATACTCACATAAATACACAATACACACGTACATACTTACACACATACATACATACATACATACATAACAAATGAGTTTACTGCTAAGCAAAAATTGTAAGAAAAGGTGAATTAATAAAATTGAGAAATTAAAAATCAACCCTCTGCTATTTTTATTCTACTAAGAGGTTAATGCGAGAAAAGCAGGTAAGCATAAAGGTTGCGGCGTATACTGCAATGAGCAAAAAATAGTAAGACTTTGGCCTCAATACACTTGTGCTAACGTTTTTTCCAATCCTCGAAACAGTTGCTTAAGTTAATTTTCATAACAGCCTTCAATGCGCGTAGCGATCCACTTTTAATGTCTTCAATTGACTCAAAACGGCTTCCCTGGGGCGGTCGTTTGAGTTTGCTGAATAGCCAAAAGTTACACGGAGCTAAATCAGGCGAACACGGTGGTTGCGGCACGATATTGGTTGAAAGTATTGCGAAAACCGTACGAAGAATCAATGCAAGAGTTGTCGGTCCATTATTTCGGTCTCTTTTAACGAATAGCTTTCCGCAAGCGACACATAACACTCAAATTGTGTTCCTTTTTGACAGTTTGGTCGGTCGGAAGGAATTCAGAGTGCACCAGACCCCGCTAATCGAAGAAACCTTTCAAAATAATATTGATTTTTGAACTGCTGTGACGTGGATTTTACGGCTTATATTCGGACGACTGATTGTTTACCAGAAAATTCAGCCGACTCGCCAATAATAATAGGATTCATGATATGCTGGTAGTCGGATATTATTGTTTCACAAACGTTAACGCGACACTGTTTTTCGAAAAAATTGAGTGATTTTGGAACCAATCGTGGTTTTACTTGTCTTTGACCCAAATGATCTTTCAAATCTGTTTTCACTCATCCTGCTGATATTCCAACGATGTCAGAAAGATCTCTGACTCTCGTCGATTCTCAAGCACCAGTTCCTTTATTTTATTGACGTGTTGATCATCAGTTGATGTTAATGGTCGTTCTGGTTGGATCATCATCAGCACGTTTTCGACCCTCTTTGAATAATTTGTACCAACCAAGAGCATTTGCTCGCGACAATCAACTATCATCGAAGGCCTTTTCCAACATTGTTAACGTTTCCGCATCAGAAATTCGATGCCGCACACCAAATTTAATGGACCTTCTTTGTTGACTAATTTGACTCATCGTAAAAATCGTCGAATGCTCTTTATGTTCTTTAGAGGGACGAGAGTATACTAAATACTAATGATTATTTTGATGTGACATTTGCCACAGATGTCCTTGACAGTCACACTAATCCAAAAAATTTCGACGAATGAATTTGCTCGCGAAATTTAAGTGCCAAAAAATTACCAATGGAATTCGGGGTTTAAAATGTACATATATACAGAGGCAAAAATATTCCAGCAATGAAAAATGTTTAGCTTAATTTTAAAGGGTGTCGGTGAGTATTTTAAGTTTCCCATATAAACAAAATAAAATATCCTTTTTCATTACATAATCATTTAAACCATTTAGGAAACGATGTTTTACAATTCGGTTTCCAGTAGCGCATAAAGTTTTTGGCTAATGCGTAAAAGTACAGATAAATATAAAACAATCAAAGGTAGCGAGAATTGACTGCAAACTTTCTTACGACCATATTTTGGATTACCCCTTTGCATATGCAACGCTATCATATTACGAGGTTTCCTACTTTTTGATCCAATAAAACTATAACTTATTTAATCGTTATATTTTCAATTGTCATTCGGAACGAACAAAAAGGCTGCATTGTTACAATTCCCAATGTATGGATGGCAACTGATCTTGAATCGAATTTGACATTTCTGTAAACTATACCAAAGATTATTAGTAATTCGTAACAAGTCTAAAATAACAATTGGGTACTCAGTTGCCTGTGACTGAAGTTTAAAGGGTGATCCTGAATCGAAGCGGGAATGTCCGTATAGACTTAAGACTGTACATATCCTCACAGAAAAAAGTGTAACGGTGTGATATCACACGATCTTGATAGCCAAAAGACCGGAACAAGACGTGAAATTATCTGCTCACCGAAGTGTTCTCTCAATAAATCCATTGATTGATGCATTGTGTGGGAAGTGGCGCCGTCACGTTGAAACCAAATGTCGCCGAGATCTCGAGCTTCAATTTCAGGCATCAAATAGTCGGTTATCATGGTCACCATTGACGGTTACGTTCTTACAGGCAAGATTTGGTTTTTGCATGAAATGGCAGCTCTTGAATCTCATCAGATTGCTCTTTGTCCCAAATTGCGGCGATTTTGCTTGCTTACATACACATTGAACCAGAAATGGGCCTAATCGCTGAACAAAATTTGGCTCGAAAAGGTCGGATCTTTTTGGAACTTTTTAAGAGCGCATAGACCGAAGCAATGCCAATTGGGAAGGTCGTGCGGCTTCTGTTCTTGCACAAGCTGTATTTCGTACGCTTTCAATTTAAGATTCTCCACTGTCTTCGTGTACACTATCAGCTACGACTGCTTAGATTTCTTCACTGCGTGCTAGACGAGGTCTATTTGGTCGAATATTATCCAATAATGAATGCTGGGTCTCAAGATGGGTACGCTCAGTAGACCGATTATGTTGACCATAAGTTAAGCGAAACACATTCTTAACAGAACGTGAATTTTGGTAATAAAGTTGAACGATTTATAAATGTTTCTCAGGCAAAAGTCTTTTCATGATGAAATGACAAACAATACTGGACAAAAATAACATGACAGCTTGACACGCGAAATCTGTCAAAAGAGGCTATTGAAAGTAACTCTACTTGGATCACCCGTTATATACATAATAAGAATAAAAATATTATTACGACGCACTTCAAATGGTTTCAAATGTCGAAGTATAACTCCGACTGATTAAGTGATAACATTTCGATTTTTTGCTGAAAGAGTCAACGGACAAGGAACGGAACGATATTCTGGCATTAATTTGACATCAAGATATAGAAAACCGTATTTAAAGCCAGCTAATAAAATAAGCTAATAAAAAAAATTATTTTTTCGGCAGTTCTTCTGCTAAAAGCTAAAGGATTTTGTCTACTACCGCCATCAGGAGTTTTAAACTTCGTTGCACCAAAAATTAATAATAATTCTTGTTTACACAGCATATCAAAAATATCAGATTACACGAAACATAATACTATTTTTCTAATTCGGCAAGCAATCAAATTTCACCACAATCTGGATTACATTACAATATCTAAAATATAGCAAACCCAAAAGTTGATTTAAAGCAAATATATTCTTTTAAACTAAAAAGTATTAGAAAATTTAAACAATATGTAAATATCATTTGAAAGCAATAGCCCACTCACCTATTAAAACTAAACAATAGCTCTGTGACAACAACAGTTATTGTTAACAGCTCCGCCCATAATTACTGTTGCCCAGCAGACTGGTCGACACGCACCAGCAATCAGCCGCTACTATGGCACTAAGCTAGTTTTTAAGTGTCAATCACTTTTATGTGACGTAGCATAAAGTTCATTGATAAGTGCCTAGGGTATACTTTTTAACCCCATTACAACGCCTTGCACCACCTACTACTACCGCGCTTTGGTGCTAAGCGCTCATACATATTTATATGTACTATATATTAATATTAGCCACGTCATCTGGTGACACTGACAAATATTTAACGCAAACAACTAACAACAGCAACAACAACAACAATAAAGTGCATGGCAACATACTGCACTTTCACCCGTCGGGTTTAGAAAAGCGATTTAGTAAATAAATAAACAGCGAGCGGCAAGCAGCAAACAGCAGACGGCTGGCAGTGCGCAACAAACTAGCAAAAAGTTCGGAGCACTGAAACCGCCCGCTAAATCCACAAATAAACAAAAATTCACTTAGTCAGCGGTAAGCACCCTCGCACGCAGTCAAGCACCAGAGCGCAGTGGGCAAGTGAACAAAACTGTAAACTTCCGGTTATGCGTCACCAGTCACCAGATGCAAGCAAATAAAGCTGATTGCCAGCTGGTTAGCTCCGCTGGCTGGTGGCAAATTTCAAGTTCGCGTGTTGGCTGCTATTAGAAGTTTTTAGTTGCATTCAACAAACATTTTAGCGGCAACCGCGGGGGCTGAAAAACTCCCCTTGATGACTTCTAATCAGTGGCAAAGAGTCAATGCTCTCGTGCGCGTTTGCGTTTTTATCAACGCTGAAATGCGAGCTCTGCTGGCCCACTCAGCTGTCACTTTGGTTATTCTGTTTTTTTTTTTTGTTTTGTTTTGCTGCTAAGTAATCACTCACTTTGCGTTCAAAGGTTCAATTTATTAAAAAGGTATGAAGCAAATAAAAATAATAAATATTCGCTTAATGAATCATAAGCCACCAATTCACCACGCACCATTTTAGTTATTACTAGGTGTTCAAATAGTAAGGTACCTCTTCACTTGTAAAAAACACTAACCATCTTTGAGGTAGTTTTGAGCATATAATAAAAACTTGAGTCAATAGTTTTTCAACCCTTCAACTTCACAGTAATAAATTGATCTCTTAGGTTTCGGAGACATGGCTAAGTCCAGTGAAAAGGGTCCTGTGGCATGATATTGTATTTTGTTTTCTTAGTATCGTTCTTCCATTCTTTTTCGAAATAATTCTTTAAGTATCTTTTTGGAACCTACATATAAATATTTTGATTTAATCTTGTTCAGACGACAGTCGAAATCCAATTGAATTGAAATTCCGCAAGCAAAAATCCATCAACCCCCTGATTGAAAAAATTGGTTAATTTTTCATACAAAAAGAACTTTTACAAAGAAATGTTTTAGATTTCGGAGAATACTATTCATAATTGTTCAGAATTGTAAATAGTTCTACTTTTTGAATCTTACTTAGCCTTTCTTAGAGCGGTCTATGGTAGAAACTTATTTTTCAGAGTATCAAGAGGAAGAAAATATTCCGTTTTTAGATAATTTCAAATAACATATAAACTTCTTGTTCTGTACATATGTATAGTACATATGTATATAAGGAGTACCAAATATGAAAAATTTCAAAAGAAATTTCGTTATAATATTGACTGAAAATATTAGCAAAAGGATTAGTAGATTAGTTTAAGGGGGTAATTTCGACTGATAAGATCACTATATAGAAACCAATTTGAGCTATAAAATTTTTTAATTAGTGAAGATCGTGTTTCATTTCCAAACCGACAGTTCGGGAGTTCGGGAATAGTTTAAATGGGATGAGATCCCGCTCACTCAACATATAAAAGTACTGTAAGAACTTTAATTTTGTGATATATTTAATTGAAATTTGGAGGGAATCCTTTCCTGATAATAATATCTCTCTGTATTAAAAATCGGTTGAATCCGGTTAATACTTACTTGAGCCCCCTTATACCTTATATAAAGATTTTTGAACTTTCAGGTGACTTTATACCGCAAATATAGGCCAATATATGAGTTGTACGAGTATTAGTAAAATTGAGAAAGTGTGTGTTTCTTATATCTGTACATCTTTGCGCTTAGAGTGAATAAAATCGGGTGAAAACTCGCCCTAAGCCCTATATAACTAACAAGCCTTATGTACCTGAAGGTACTTCCTTGGTTTAATCTTTGCAAGTTGCAAGACTATGAAATGTTCGGTTATACCCGAGCTCAGCCCTTCCTTACTTATTTATTTATGATTACTCTTTGAAAAGTAGAGTGTATTAAAGTAAAAAACTGTCTTTGCCACGAAGTTTGTAACACCACGAAGAAAAATTCGGAAACCCCATAAAATTTACATATAAATGATGAGCATGATGGGGAAGTGCACCGACAATATACTTAACTTTGAGGCGAATGCTGCTATTATACTTAGGAAACTGGGTAAATGAGGAGCCATGGACAAGAACACATTCAAATTTTACAATCTAGATCACTGCATCGCGGAATATTCACCTGCTGTTTCCTGCTGCTCAAACACCTGTGAGTGGATTAGAATAAAGGTACAGTGAGTTTATTCACGGCTTAACCAGCTTCGACCTCGTTGCCTATGTGCTGAAAACTAGTCAAGGAGTGCACGATCTCATTAAAAACCGCTCCAAACTTTTTCTATATTAGGCTTGTATGGGTCCCCATTTACAGCGGACCCACTGGAACTAGCTAGGAGCGATTAAAAGCGAATCGGTTGAGCAATGTCCTCTGGCATTAGACCTATGAACCTCCTGTGAGCTGGGAAGGCGCTGGCCCACAACCAGAACTTGTGCGACTACAAGATCATTTTGACCCAAAGTGAGCTGTAAGTAGACCTCCTAACTACTTTGCACTTAGCAAAATCAATCTCGCCGCTGATGTTGGTGTTCTGACTGAGAACTGTCCAATAGGTATGGAAGTTATATGCTATAGTACTCCGTTCAGAACAATTTTTTTGGAGATTATATTGTTACCTTAAGCAGTAATCCTTGCCAAATTTTGTGAAGATACCACGTCAAATTCGAAAGTTTTCCATAAAAGCCCTTGATTCCGATCGTTCGGTTTGTATGGAAGCTATATGCTATAGTTAACCGATCTGAACAATTTCTTCGGAGATTACATTGTTGCTTTAGAAAAGAACCGGTGCCAACTTTTGTGAAAATACATTGTGAAATGTGAAAGTTTTCCATACAAGAACTTGATTCCGATCGTTCGGTTTGTATGGAAGCTATATGCTATAGTTAACCGATCTGAACAATTTCTTCGGAGATTACATTGTTGCTTTAGAAAAGAACCTGTGCCAACTTTTGTGAAAATACATTGTGAAATGTGAAAGTTTTCCATACAAGAACTTGATTCCGATCGTTCAGTTTGTATGGCAGCTATATGTTATAGTGGTCCTATATCGGCAGTTCCGACAAATAAGCAGCTTCTTGTAAAGAAAATGACGTTTGCATAATTTAAAAATTATATGTTAAAAACTGAGGGACTACTTCGTATATATACAGACAGACGGACAGACAAACAGACAGACGGACAGACGGACCTGGCTAAATCGACTCAGCTCGACACATTGATTATTTATATATATACTTTATAGAGTCTCCGACCCTTCCTTCTGGGTGTTACAAATTTCGTGACAAACTTAATATACCCTGTTCAGGGTATAAAAAACAATTAACTTAATAAAACTTCAATGAAAAAATAATTATTCACACATTATATATTTAAAATTTTGATACTGAATATAGAGAACAATAAATGCACAATTCTTGTATGTAAATCAATTTCGAAAATCTCATGAAATGATCACTTTAGGCACTTTACTGAAGAACGCTTTATCACTGGGAAGTTTTTAAGTTTCGAAATGTTCCAACAAGCATTGAAAGCTTCATCACTTTTTGCTTACTTCAATCCACCGGTTACCTCGATAGCTGAGCCATTCACATATGACGCCTTTTCGGACGCCAGGAATGCAATGACTTCGGCAATCTCTTCAGGTCGACCAAGACGACCCATTGGACAGCGGCGTAAAATATCCTCCTTAACCTTATCCGGTACTACCTCAACCATTGGCGTATTAATGAAGCCAGGCAATATCGCATTTACACGTATGCCGAACTTTCCGAATTCCTTCGCCGCAATTTCGGTAAGTGAGATGACGCCAGCTTTTGTGGCAGCATAATTAGCCTGGCCGGGATTGCTAATGCGTGCCACAATACTCGATATATTTATGATGCTGCCGTTACGCACGTGATGCTCAATCATGGCGCGCGCAAATTGTTGGGCCATCAAGAAAGTGCCCTTCAAATTCACCTTGTACACATCATCGTAGTCTTTCTCGGTCAGCTTGAGTAGGTAGCCATCACGTGTAATGCCGGCGGAGTTGACGACAATCGAAGGTGGTTGCTTGAATTGCGCAATGGACGCAGCAACAGCCTTAGTCACACTCTCCAATGAGGCCACATCCAACTCCACCGCAACAACATGATCTGTAAGCATAGGAATCAAATACAAAAAGCATTGCATACATGCAGGCTGAGGTAAATACTCACCAATGCCAATGTCTTTGGCTGTTTGCTCAGCGGCTCTCAAATTGCGATCAGCTGCGATCACTCGAGCACCATCTCTTGCTAGCACGCGACAGGTGGCGCGCCCGATGCCAGAACCAGCGCCTACAGATAATTACATGGCGCGTGTGTGTGTGCGTGATTAAGTTTGATATATGGCAATAAAGCGGCATGTAACACATGTGCCGGCATAATTTAGCGTGAATTGTATTAAAAGTAATGAAACAAAACAAAAGAAACAACAATATATTACACACACATGTGGCTAGTTGCATACAAGAGGAATTCGATAAGAAAAATAATTATTTTCCTTATCCATTTTCAAAGCTCACCAGTAACAATCGCTAATTTTCCCAGCAGTACCATGATGAAGTCCGAAAACTATTCACAGCTGATCGCGCTCGTAAACAAAAGTAAGAATATCAAACAGATTCAGCGTTTACTTATGTGTGGTGTGTGTGTGTGTATAATTTGCGAACACTCCCACTTAACTGCCACGAATATTATATTATAAAATGTAAATAAATGCCAAAATCTTTGCCAAAAACAAAGCGATAAAAATTATCGTCTGACACACAACAACAACAATATTCAAAGGCCGATATTGTTTTAAAAATTAATCACACAAACAAACAAACAAGTCTTGACGCGTACTAATGGCGGTACAAAGCTCAAAATTCGGCGACAAGAACTCAAACAAAACACGCGACGAGCAAATCAACAAACAAACGATCGAATCCGGTACGCACGAGTGCCGAGCAAATTAGTAGGAGGTTTATTAGCAACTGAGTGATCGCTGAGAGAACTTAAAAGTATAGAGAAGGTGCAAATCGAAATCTGTATGACGGTTCGATTGCGCGGCTAACAGAGCTGATAGAATCAGATGGAGGAATTCGCCGAGCTCTGGCTATTTAGCAGAATTGAGCACTTTCAGTGGCAGAAATATATGTAAAATGACTGAGAATAAATAAAGAGAATTGCTTTGTAGAAAAATATACAAAATATATAAAGACACACAGAGAATGTAAAAAAGCATTCCCTGAGTGACATATGCATGCTTATATTGTATTATATGAACATTGTCACATACATATGCGTGATTACTTTGTGTTATAAGAACCATTGTTTTCCGAAAAATGGTAAACATTTTATGCGATAAAATTAAATAAAAAATAATTTTAAATAAATTATTATTTCAAAAATTATATTAATTTCGTCTATTACAAAATGAACTTAAATATTCTCATATAAACACTTCCATTCATTCCTTTCATTTCTTAAAAAAAAATAATGACCTTCATGAAATATACATATTCGCATTATTTCGTTATCATTTCCATATTTGCACCAATAGAATTTCTATGGCACATGCATATGTACATATATTATTTCTTTGGCACAGTTGTCTGTATGTTTACGAAAGCAAATGCGAGCCATATAAATATGTACATACATACATTCATAATAACAAGTGTCGCACGCTTCTTTCGCATCTCCGTTGTCACGGTCAACCAATGGCCGAAACTTGCGTTTTGTCAAAGAGACAAGTGCTCAACACATTGAGCGCGACAGACTGCAAGCGGCATCTGTAAAATACACACGTTCTTATGGACACAGTTATGTAGTTGTGCAGCTGGCTCAATAACTGTGTCCCTAAGAACGTGTGTATTCTAATATATTCGTTTGCAGTCGGTCGCGCTCATTGTGTTGAGTACTTCTATGTGTCGAAACGCTGACGCGACGGTAAAGCGCCACAACTTTGTGTTGTTGGTAGAAAATCCGAGCTGTGCCGAAAGAAACTAACAAACGATCGCCGATTGTTACCGCTTCCCTTGCTGCTCGAACAGCGTCGCCTACAAACCAGCGTAAATATGTATGAAGATGTATGCGCGTGCATACATATCGACGTAGATTTTTGCGAGTCACGGAAAAATATTTTAGACAAATATTGTAAATCGACAACGGCTACGTTGCCACTTTTGTCACTTCTTTCTGTGAAGAAGCACCAGAAAGTTGTTCAATTTATGATTTTTAGCTTTTGCCATCGTCGCGAAAAGTCGCTTGTTGGCAAAGGCATGCTCGGGGAGATGTTACGGCGTCTGTTTTTATGAATGAAGCGAGGTCGCTTGTGGCATATGCGCCTGCGTTTATGAATGAAATCGTTTTTGTTGTAAAATTTACTACATTTGGGCTTCGCCAATTTGGCAGCCATATTGACTTGTGGTGCTTTTGCTATTTAGACAATTGTTGTTTTTGTAGAACAATGCTTCAATTTTTTGTTGGTGACATATTCACATGTGTACGCATATGTATGTATGTATGCTTTTGCGTTTTGCCGTCGGCAATTCAATATTGACATGTAAACATAATTATGATATGAGTATATTTTGTACGAATGCATGCATAGTAATATTTATCGTCAATTTGGACTTGCATATTTAATAATTTTCTTTGATTTTTATATAATATACTATTCTAATATATATTTATATTATATATTTCCTACTAATAGAAATTAAATTAATCACAACAATATACTTATACATATGTATGTATGTATATATGCATGTATGTACATCTTCTATCATATTAATCTTATGTCTCTGCACATGCTCATATCATAATCTTATTATGTATACGCATGTGTGCATTCAGAAATTCGAATCATGATGTTATCACTTATCAATATAATGTATTACATGCGCGCGCATTGATCTGCATGCTCATACATTCATATATACTTACATATATGTACATATATTTGCATACATTGCCGAACAAATAATGCACAAGCATACAAACATACATATGCGTACACATGTGAATATGTCACCAACAAAAAATTGAAGCATTGTTCTACAAAAACAACAATTGTCTAAATAGCAAAAGCACCACAAGTCAATATGGCTGCCAAATTGGCGAAGCCCAAATGTAGTAAATTTTACAACAAAAACGATTTCATTCATAAACGCAGGCGCATATGCCACAAGCGACCTCGCTTCATTCATAAAAACAGACGCCGTAACATCTCCCCGAGCATGCCTTTGCCAACAAGCGACTTTTCGCGACGATGGCAAAAGCTAAAAATCATAAATTGAACAACTTTCTGGTGCTTCTTCACAGAAAGAAGTGACAAAAGTGGCAACGTAGCCGTTGTCGATTTACAATATTTGTCTAAAATATTTTTCCGTGACTCGCAAAAATCTACGTCGATATGTATGCACGCGCATACATCTTCATACATATTTACGCTGGTTTGTAGGCGACGCTGTTCGAGCAGCAAGGGAAGCGGTAACAACCGGCGATCGTTTGTTAGTTTCTTTCGGCACAGCTCGGATTTTCCACCAACAACACAATGTTGTGGCGCTTTACCGTCGCGTCAGCGTTTCGACACATAGAAGTACTCAACACAATGAGCGCGACCGACTGCAAACGAATATATTAGAATACACACGTTCTTAGGGACACAGTTATTGAGCCAGCTGCACAACTACATAACTGTGTCCATAAGAACGTGTGTATTTTACAGATGCCGCTTGCAGTCTGTCGCGCTCAATGTGTTCAGCACTTGACTCTTTGACAAAACGCAAGTTTCGGCCATTGGTTGACCGTGACAACGGAGATGCGAAAGAAGCGTGCGACACTTGTTATTATGAATGTATGTATGTACATATTTATATGGCTCGCATTTGCTTTCGTAAACATACAGACAACTGTGCCAAAGAAATAATATATGTACATATGCATGTGTCACAGAAATTCTATTGGTGCAAATATGGAAATGATAACGAAATAATGCGAAGATGCATATTTCATGAAGGTCATTATTTTTTTTGAAGAAATGAAAGAAATGAATGGAAGTGCTTATATGAGCACATATGAGTTCATTTTTTAATAGTCGAAGTTAATATAATTTTTGAAATAATAATTTATTTAAAATTATTTTTTATTTAATTTTATCGCATAAAATGTTTACCATTTTTCAGAAAACAATGGTTCTTATAACACAAAGTAATCACGCATATGTGACAATGGTTCATATAATTCAATATAAGCATGCATACATATGTCACTCAGAGAGTGCTTTTTTACATTCTCTGTGTGTCTTTATATATTTTGTATATTTTTCTACAAAGCAATTCTCTTTATTTATTCTCAGTCATTTTACATATATTTCTGCCACTGAAAGTGCTCAATTCTGCTAAATAGCCAGAGCTCGGCGAATTCCTCCATCTGATTCTATCAGCTCTGTTAGCCGCGCAATCGAACCGTCATACAGATTTCGATTTGCACCTTCTCTATACTTTTAAGTTCTCTGACTCAGTATAGCTTTTCACTCAACGTACTCAAATATTTGAGTTTAGTTAAAGAGTATACATACATGAATTAATACCCAAATGCCCAAAAGTATGCAATGAAATATAATAATACAATAATTTTATTAGCCAATTCCAAGCGCTGTAATTTAGTTGCAAGTTTTGCTTGTGATTACAACACCAACGAGGATAATAGATATATATCTGTATGGAAAGCTAATGGTTGTAAGAATGTTATGTAAGGAAAAGGATAATAATCACCCAAACCTCGTATAAGGGTAAGGTTCGGACCTACTAAAATTTTGATTACTTTGTATATGAAAACTCAGAAAACTTTAACCGCAACCACTGGAATCACAAGAGGTTCTCGTGAAAATATGTTCACAGTTTGCACAACGATAACGGTAACACCCATCTCTGGGAAAAATTCGAGATCTTGGAAAACATTTGGGGGATTTGTGTGAAATTCAGCTTCTTTACACAGATTGACAGTTCATCGAAGTCCAATTATGCTCTTCTACTTCTTGAAGAAACCATTCAAATATTAATGAATATAAATATCTCATATCTTTTGTGACAACTCTGATTCGAAAAAAAATACAATATCTTAAGCAAATTAGTATCCGGACTTATATTTTCCAACATATTTTGATTGTCAAATACTTATGTATTCAACACAGAAACGTAAATAAAGAAGCTGTGTCCAAATTGAAGCAAGCAAAATTCCATTTAGAAAGCCCAAAAGTACATGAAGCCACCAGAGTCAACTCCAACATGCCTATACGAGACTTGGGTGGAAATTGGGCCAGAAGTTACGAGGAAAAAACTAATTGGTTTGCAAATTACCTAGAAAAGGTATGTCAATCTTACCCAACACAGCTAATGAGTCACTCAAGTCTTTTAAGATTTCACCTTACGAAACTATTAGAATCATAAAAGAACTTAATCCAAAAAAATCGCCGGGACAGGATAATATTACCCTAAAAATGCGAATTGAGTTACCAAATATGGCTGTAGAAGTGCTCTCTTTGCTCTTCAATGGAATTCTGAGTTTTAGATACTATTCAATTTCATTGAAAAAGTCGGCGATTATTCTAATAGATAAATCTGGAAAGGAATTAACACAGTCGTTTTCATACCGACCAATCAGTATCCTACCCTGTCTATATAAAATATTTGAAAAAGTCTTACTATCAAAGATGTCTCTTTTCCTTAACGAAAATAATATAATACCAACGCACCAATTCGGTTTTCGTGCTAAACATGGCACTGTAAAGCATGTAAATATAATTACTAACGAAATCATGAAAGCATTCGAGTACATAGAGTACTGTTCAGCAATAGTTCGAGATAGATCTTGAAAATAGTGCCATCTTTTTATATAAGATTAAAAACATTTTACTTTTAGAATTGTAAAAAACATTGGAGGGAACACTTCTCCAGCCTGCTGAATGGCAGTGAACGCACAACGCCAGGAGAAGGCGAACCCGATTCCCCACTCGATAACGATGGAGCAGACGTTCCATTGCCCGACCACGAAGAAGTTCGAATAGCAATTGCCCGACTGAAGAACAACAAAGCGGCCGGGGCCGACGAATTGCCAGCCGAGCTACTCAAACACGGCGGCGAAGAACTGATAAGGAGCATGCATCAGCTTCTTTGTAAAATATGGTCGGACGAAAGCATGCCCAACGATTGGAATTTAAGTGTGCTATGCCCAATCCACAAAAAAAGGAAGCCCCAATCTGCGCCAACTACCGTGGGATTAGCCTCCTCAACATCGCATATAAGGTTCTATCGAGCGTATTGTGTGAAAGATTAAAGCCCACCGTCAACAAACTGATTGGACCTTATCAGTGTGGCTTCAGACCTGGAAAATCAACAACCGACCAGATATTCACCATGCGCCAAGTCTTGGAAAAGACCCGTGAAAGGAGAATCGACACACACCACCTCTTCGTCGATTTCAAAGCTGCTTTCGACAGCACGAAAAGGAGCTGCCTTTATGCCGCGATGTCTGAATTTGGTATCCCCGCAAAACTAATACGGCTGTGTAAACTGACGTTGAACAATACGAAAAGCTCCGTCAGGATCGGGAAGGACCTCTCCGAGCCATTCGATACCAAACGAGGTTTCAGACAAGGCGATTCCCTATCGTGTGACTTTTACAACCTGCTTCTGGAGAAATTAGTTCGAGCTGCAGAAATAAATAGAGAAGGTATTGATATCATCGGCCTCAACACCCGCGCCGTTAGTTCTGCTTTCTTTAGGCTGGACAAGGAAGCACAGAAAATGGGTCTAGCAGTGAACGAGGGCAAAACGAAATATCTCCTGTCATCAAACAAACAGTCGTCGCACTCGCGACTTGGCTCTCACGTCCCTGTTGACAGTCATAACTTTGAAGTTGTAGATAATTTCGTCTATTTAGGAACCAGCATTAACACCACCAATAATGTCAGCCTGGAAATCCAACGCAGGATTGCTCTTGCCAACAGGACAGCTACTTCGGACTGAGTAGGCAATTGAAAAGTAAAGTCCTCTCTCGACGAAAAAAAGCTAAACTCTATAAGTCGCTCATAATTCCCGTCCTGCTGTATGGTGCAGAGGCTTGGGCGATGACAACAACCAATGAGTCGACGTTACGAGTTTTCGAGAGAAAGGTTCTGCGAAAGATTTATGGTCCTTTGCGCATTGGCCACGGCGAATATCGCATTCGATGGAACGATGAGCTGTACGAGATATACGACGACATTGACATAGTTCGAATTAAAAGGCAGCGGCTACGCTGGCTAGGTCATGTTGTCCGGATGGACGAAAACACTCCAGCTCTAAAAGTATTCGACGCAGTACCCGCCGGGGGAAGCAGAGGAAGAGGAAGACCTCCACTCCGTTGGAAGGACCAAGTGGAGAAGGACCTGACTTCGCTTGGAATATCCAATTGGCGCCACGTAGCGAAAAGAAGAAACGACTGGGGCGCTGTTGTTAACTCGGCTATAATCGCGTAAGCGGTGTCTACGCCAATTCAGAAGAAGAAGAAAAACATTGGAGTCTTATATACATAAATAATAGACAATTTATGGTTAAAGTAGGAGATTTCAAAACAGATGAACGACATATAAGGGCTGGTGTACCACAGGGCAGTGTTTATAGCCCAATTCTATACATCATATACACAGCAGATCTTCCAACAGCTGATAATGTATTGACTTTAACTTTAGCGGATGACACAGCTTTAGTGAGCCGTAATAAGAATCAAGAATATTAGCGGAGCACTTAAGTTCTGTCAAAGAAAGGCTAGCCAACTGGCGCATAACTGTGAACGAACAAAAGTGTAAGCATTTTACGTTTTCGCTAAGACCAAAAATGTATTCGGCAGTAAAAATGAACAATATTTTGGTACCCCAAGCGAATGAAGTAACTTATCTTGGTATTCACCTAGATAGAAGACTTACGTGGAGAAAGCATATATGTATCTAGCAAAATAACTTGCATGAAGATAAGAGCTGCAAATTTAAATTGGCATTTAAATAAAAACTCTAAACTTAGCCTAGACAATAAAGTGCTTTTATATAATGCGGTCATAAAGCCGATTTGGATGTATGGCATTCAACTGCAGGGTATAGCCTGTGCAACTAATATTGATATAATACAAAGGTTCCAACTGTAAATGCTTAGAACAATCACGTGTTCACCATGGTACATGCGTAACGAAAATATCCATAAAGATCTTGGTATACCTATGGTAAAAAAAGAAGCAGAGGACAGCAGAATGAAATATTGGGTAGTCGAAAAAGTTTTGTCGTATTTTGTCAATAGATGTCGTTGCAGTCGTATATCTCCAGAGCCACTAATCACATTGTGTGATACCATACAGTGTTGGAAAGGTGAGATTTTAAGCTTTACTTAATAAAAAAAAATTAAATTCGGAGAAGTTGAAAAAAATTTACAGGTGTTAAAAAAAGAGTGAAAATAATTAAGAAATACCCTATATTCTGAAATTTTTGTTAAAAAAAAATGAAGAATGCCACGCAAGCCACCAATGAAATTTGTGAAGTTTAAGGAGACGATGCTGTATAAGTTCATGTAGCACAACTATGGTTCGCTCGCTTCCGTTCTGGAAATTTCGAAATTTCGATTTACACTGATGAAAGTTTTATACTGATGGAATAATTCTTCTAGCGGAAAAATGGCAAAAAGTGGTGGACCAAAATGGTATATATTTGTTTATTTATTTATTAGTATAAATATAAAAATAAGTTGAAGTTTGAATAGAAATACGAAGAGTCTTTTTCGACTATCCAATATACTTATATAATTTATGTATATAAGAAAGAAGATTTCTGAAAACCTTAAGTCTACTGACTTTTTAATCTGATTTTTGAAGTGAGGGTTCTTAATTAAAAATTAAATTAAATTTTAATTTAATTAATTATTAATTCAATTAAAAAAAAAAATTATTTTTTTTATATAAAGTTTAGGGTTATGTGAACAATGTTTTAATAACAAAGACTTAAATATTTTTATCACCTAGAACTCTATCATAGAAGGGTCTACAAGACTCATAATTTGTTGGAAATGAGCTTAAACCATCTTCAACTCTTAAACTAACCCAAACACGCTCCTCTTCTCCCTCTTCATAACCTCAGATCGACCGTAAATTATGTTTCCTTTCATTTTTGTTATTTTATATTTCGTTACCAATGGGTTCCACTTTACTTTTTTCCCTTACTATAATGTTTTTTTGCTTTTCAAAATTTACTACTCTGGTCTAACAAGCGAGTTTATAGGACGAAAAATAAAGAAACAAGTTTAAAAGTCAATTTCGGTTTATTTTCTATAAAATTCTGCATCATTTAATTGCACTAAAATATGCACTTGATGTCACATGCTCTCAACCAATTTGATGGGCAATTTTTTTGAAATATCGCTTGGGTTTCTTAACCAGCTGCCGACGTATAATACGTTGGATTTTACGCCAGGGCCGCTTTTTCGAGCGTTCATCGTCAGCCACCCAATCGTCCGCATCCTCGTTGTGCAGC
The DNA here is from genome assembly GCF_024586455.1 of Bactrocera neohumeralis. Classification (NCBI taxonomy): domain Eukaryota; kingdom Metazoa; phylum Arthropoda; class Insecta; order Diptera; family Tephritidae; genus Bactrocera; species Bactrocera neohumeralis. The sequence continues at coordinate 46,248,146 of NC_065922.1, forward strand.
TGTATCATTGCCGCGCTTGAGCTTGCACCCGGCTTCTCCACCAACTGCAGTTTGCCGCTGTCAATAAGTTTTTGCAACTGCGCTTTGTTGAGCTCAACAAGTCTGTAACCATTTGGATTATGCTCGTGTTCAATTTCATCATCGATTTCTTCGCTCACATCCATGTCCGCTTCTTTCTCCGCTAATTCCGCATTTGTGGCATCCAGCGAGGATTGTGACAAGCGCAGTAATACCAGGGGTTTTTGTAACGGTTCTGTTTGCGCAGTTAAAGGACACTTTGGTTTGAAATTGGCATCCTTCATGAAGGCAATGTGCGATACAGCCGCAGCGTTTACTGTAAAAGTTGATATTTTCGATTTTGCTTGATAATTTTTTTATTTTAATTTCTTACCATCTGTCAGGCAAATTAACACACTAATCGCCAAAAAAAGCAATACACAATGTCTTTTAAACATTTTGCTCTCAAAATTTTGTACTGAAAATGTTAATTAATTGCCACTGTTTGTGGTTCCATTCACCTTTAATACTCGTTTCCAAGTGAGAATCGAACAGAAAGGTTACCGTAATTTATAGAATTTCAATAAAAAATGCTCTTTTATTTATTTTTTGCAATTCATGTTCTTTGTCGATAGTTTTGGTACTCAAATAGCCTCTTGTCTCGAACTTTTTACATACAAATGCCGAGCGCGCATTAAGGCATGACTCTAATTGATGAGAAAAAGCTGTCAAAAAATGGCCACTGTTTGATGGTCACTCCAAGTTTCCCTATATAAAGATAGCATATACATACATATATGTACATATGTACTAATGTATGGAATTTTATTTAATTCTATCGCTTGTGAAACAATGTACTTTGCGCATATGTAGTGGTGGCTGTTGACCTATATTTAATGTGAACGTACTTTTTGATGGACTTAAGTAGCAATCGACTCAATTATAACATTGAGCAGCCGTAAAATGTACCAAATTGAAGTGTTTTAGTCATATTTTTGATATAATTCTACATAAGAGATATTCTGGGAGTTACGCTTACACATATAAAATGTCTCACTATGGACTGGTAAAGTGAAGTATGTATGTCGATGAGCAAACACTTGCCGGGTGCGCCAATTTGTTATTTTGTCAAAGCTTCTTTTTATTTGTCAATTAAAAGAGATATGTGGGTGGAGAAAAACAACAGAAAACTGAAACACTTATTATAATGGGTTGTCAAAAAAGTCTTGCGGTATTTTTATTGATTTTTTTTTATTGAAATTGAAATGAATTTTTGATGACTCATGCCCAGCTCTTGATCGATGCTACGGCTGATACTATGCCGGTCTCTTTCGACCATATCAGCGATTTCATCGCAATTTTCGACGACAGGCCTTCCGGAGCGTGGCGCATCTTCGACCACCTCTGCACCAGAACGAAAACGTTGAAACCATCGTTGTGCGGTGGAAATGGAAACTGTATCGGCACCGTAAACTGCACAAATTTTATTGGCGGCTTGAGATGTATTTTTGCCTTTTATAGTAGTAGTACTGTAAAATATGCCGTATTTTCTCTTTATTTTGCTCCATGTTTGCGACGCTATAACTCACGAACGACATGACATGACATGACCCGATGCGACGAATAAAACTAGAACTACGCGCTTTCAGCGCCAACTAGCGAAAATACCGCAAGACTTTTTGACAACCTATTATAAGGCAACTAGCATATAGTTTCCGAACTACTATGTAGTCATGGCTCAGTATTTCGAATTTCGTATGGCTAGTAATATCATGATACTTTGTCCTGACTTTTTGAGAATTTTGAGAAGTACGGATTATAGGAATTGGCATCAGTGCTCCAATTTGTGTAAAAATAAATAAAATTTAATAAAATATGATGTGTATTGAAATTGAAAATCGATATATGTATTAAGTAGATTCGCAATAACTTGTAAATATTTGCGGTTAAATTTTGGTTAAATATTAACATACTAATATATCATTTGACATGATACATACCTCGCAATGATTCACAATGTTGAAACGCAGAAAATCACGTTTTCATAAAGTATTCAAAGAACAGCTATTTTCTGGAGTTAAATTTTTCCCAACTAATCAATTAGAAACGTTTTTAAAAAAAATTAAAATACAAACTAAAAATTGATGTAATTTTGACACTTTAAAAATCGATGGAAAAAAATAAAAAACAATTCTCTTGCTGAATTCCTTAAAATCACATATTCCTTATAATTTTCACACATGTCAGACTATTCACCATAATGTTGTTTGTAATTTATAAAATAATCAAAGTAAATAAATCTGAATGTTGTGGGCAAAATATAGTAAGACTTATTAATTTAAATTTCACGGCAAAATCCATTCGTCGAAATTTTTTTTTCTTAGTTGGTATGGCTGTCAGTGACATCTTTGCCAAATGTCATATCAAAATAATTGTTGGTGCTTAGTATATCTTGTCTTTCTGAAATACATAAAGCGCTTTTGGCTATTTTTATGATGAGTGAAATTATGCAACAAAGAAGTTCCATTAATTTTTAGGTGCGGAATAAAATTTCTGGCGCCGAAACTTTCAGAATGTGAAAAGAGGCCTTCGGTGATAATGGTTTGTCGAGAGCAAGTGGACGATGTTGTAGCGGCAGAATTCTACCGAATAGACAGTTCTTGACCGAATAAAAATCCGGATCCCTTTCAGTTACGTAGACCGAACTGTCGTGGGAATGTGTCGCGAATAAGAGTTTTTAATTGGTACAAATTATTCAAAGAGGGTCGAGAGCGTGTTGACGTGGTTCAGTCCAAGACAGCCAACATTAACTGATGATCAACACGTCAATAAGAAAAATGAATTAGTGCTTGAGATTAGACGATTAACAGTGAGAAATGTAACTGCCATCGTTGGAAACGTTGGACGCATTTACGGTTCGACAATTCTTGATTCTTGCACCACGATAATGCACCGTCGCATACTGCATTGATTCTTCAAGAGTTTTTCGCTAAATTTTCAACTAACACCATACTGCAACCACAGTATTCGCCTGATTTAACTCCATGAGACTTCTGGCCCTTCGACAAACTCAAACGACTGCGGGAAAACCGTTTTGAGTCAATTGAAGACATTAAACGTGGATCGCTACGCGTATTGAAAGCTATTCCGGAAATGCACTTTAACAACCATTTCGAGGCTTGGAGAAAACGTTATCAGAAATGTTTGGGGGGTGGGATAAATTAAGAGTTTTAAAATTATGAACAAAGTCACAAAACATTATTACCCGATAGACGTTTTTTTGGTAGAAGTCATTTAAGATATTCATTAATAAGTAAAAAATAATAACAACAAATTTAAGCACTTACCATTTAAGAAAAATATTCATATGTTCTCTTTTTTAACAAGTGTGTTTGCCGACCTAAAAAATAACAAAAAATTATTATAAGTTTATTTATTGTATAAGATATTTAATTTGCGGTATAATATGATTTAATTTGTGATTTATTTCATTTACAATATCAAAACATGACAACATGAATTAAATATGTAAGTAAACAAAATAAATTTGAAAAAGTTTAAAACAATTTTGAAATTTGGAAAGATATGAGTATGGTTTCAAATGCAACCATTATTATGGAAGTACTTATATAAATATATATAAGTATATTTTGAATCGACACTAATTTTCGAAATACCTTTTTACTTTTATTGAAGCTTTCTAGCGGGCATAGCTAGCATTATGGGGTTACGTGGGTTTACGGGTTTGAAGAAATCAAATTTATTGTCTTATTAACACCTCTTAGAATATTGTTCTAAATTTTCCGGTTGATCCGAGTAATAGTTTTGGGGATACAGTCTTGATAGCTTGTGCGCTCGAAACTGTCTTTTTGAAGTCGTTTGACAAGATTTCTTGAGAACCACTCAACAGATCTTCATGAAATTTTACACAGGTCTTTAAGATACAATTTTTAAAGACTTGGAGAAGGATTTGTATTTCGATTACAACTATTTGCAATAAAAAAATGTGGAGAAATTTTCACTGCAATTTTATTTTTTGTAAAAATGTTTGCCAAAAATCCAATTTTAATTTTTTTCCTTCGTCCAAGTTCTAAGCTAAGGTTTTTACTAAAACACGTATGTTTTCAATTTAGATGATCCTATAAAGAGTTGCCTTGGAAATGGCGTCGCATTGGATGAGTATAAAATATTTGTTTACAAAAATTTCAGAATTTCTTTGCTAATAGTGTATATTTGTAACAATGAAAAAGCTAATAAAATATTTCATTTCTTATATGAGAAAAAATTGTTGAAAAAATGCTGTTTTTTATCAGAGAAAAGCCATGTAACTCCTTATTAGCAACGCACGATATCAGTTTGTAAAGCAAAAATAAGTACAAATTTCGGGGGCAAGTACAAACGTGTCTCCAACTGAGTGCAAGATCGGATACGCCAAAAACAATTGATAATAAAAGCACGAGAATAATGACGATTTATACCCTATCAGGGTTTAAAGCTGAACTTCACAATCGTAGAGTTGAATTGTTACAACCATCTAGTACAGGGGGTAAATAAATAAATTTGAATGATGTGAAACTAATTTGTAATCTTGTTCCCTCTTTTTACAATGTAAAATAAATCAAAGCTTATGTACAAACTAATATTTATTCACTAATTAAGTCGAATTATTTAAAATTTTTCTCAAAATTTCGGCATAATGTTTTCTGTTTTAAGTTGGCAACTATTTCAACTTGTACTAGTTCTAAGTTGTAAAGCACAAAAAAAGTTCAGTAGCTGAAAACTTTAGTTTTTTGCCACTGTGATATTAGCAAATCGTAATTTTTATATCAGCCGCATTATTAACTATAGAAATATTCCAGCTAAGTTATATAAATTAAACTTTCTTCATAAAATAAAAACATATTTGATGGGAACTTAATTATGCCAAGTGGTAAGCATAATAATAAAAATGTAATGGGTTTGCATAAAAAAGGGCTTTTCCAACAATTTTCTCAAATAAAAAATTAAATATTTTATTAGAATTTTTTATTTTTACAAACATCCACTACTAATACAGAAACTGAAATTTGGATTTTTGGCTGACATTTTTACAAAAAAATGAAAATTTCGAGATATTTTTTTTTAAATAGTTGTAAATGGAAAAGAAAATCCAAGTCTTTAAGGATAGTATCTCAAAGATCTGCGTAAAATTTCATGAAGATCGATTAAGTAGTTCTCGAAAAATCTTGCCAACCGACTTCAAAAACACAGTTTCGAGCAAAACGCGTTGAAAGACGGCGCATTTAGCCTAGCACAGGCTCTCAAGGCTGAATCTCCCAAGCTATTACCCAGATCAACCTGAAAATTTAGGACAATATTCTAGTGGTGTTATAGAATTTAATAAGACACTGAAAGAATTAGATTTTTTGAAACCCGTAAGCCCATGTAACCCCTGAAGAAGAGTTGATGGCTTATTAGCAATTTTATAAGAAACGCCTTTCTGGGGGAATATAATTGAAAATTAAAAAAAAATTAAAAATACTATACATACAAAACACTTATGGTCTGCTTTGGATCAGATTTATATAAAAATCCAGTGTCCAAAATATTTCTCAAAACGAATTAACAAACTCCACTTTTACTCTAAAAAATTGTTAATTTATTTAGGTTCCAAATAATAAATAAGTTAATCGCAACATTTCCAGAGCATTTCATAATAAATTAAGGTGCAAGTTTTCATTTCCTTCCTAAAACATTATCCATATGCGTGTATGTAGAATACATTGATTGCTTCAAATTAATTCTGGACGCGACGTCTTTTGCCGCCCTTCCGTCTGCGCACACGGTTGATGCGTTTCTTCTGCACAACACGTCGCTTACCGGGACGATTGCTGGTGTTCAGCATGACCTTCTGACCATTCTTGAAGTATTTACGATATTTTGGTGGTATGCGCACAGTCACCATTTGACCTTTCTTAGCGCCAGGGCGACGTAAATTAACACGTGCCGGATTTCTGGTGGCCTTCGATTCGGATGTGCCGCGAATTTCCTGATCTGTCACCACATATTCTTGGGCGCCGGCAGCGAGTGCTGCTTGCAATTCCTCTTCGTCGGCCGCAGCGACAGCCTCTTCCAGCGCCTGCTCCTCATGGCGTTTGAGTCCATCGCCACGTGATGTTGTTGTGGGTGAGGTGCTGACTGTACCGGTTGCTGTTGGTATGGAACCTGTGGAGGTGACCGTGGTGGAGGTGGGTGAAGTGGTAGAAGTTGGTGAAGTTCCTGAACCTGCGCCGGCAATAACAATTGGAATGATGGGTTGTTGTTGTTGACCGAACATGTTCTTAAAGAGTAAGAATTTCTTCAAGAACAAACGACCACTGGAAGCGTTGGCACCCTTATTGGGTGTGGCGCTTTCATTAGCACTCGCCTCGACTTCGGCGTCACTTTCATCCTCAACGTTTTCAGCATCGCGTGCTTCTTTCACATCAGCGGCGGAACGGAAGCGTGGAAAAACAGCGCGTTGACCTAGAAAATAATGATTTGAGTTAAGAAATTTCAAAAATATTAAATGTTTTGTATCGGTACATACCTTTGGCGGGTTCTGGCTCGGCTTTGGGTTCAGGTTCGGGCTCAGCTTGTGCGCACAGCACCAAGGCGGCCGAAAGGACAAATATGAGTGCGTTATACTTCATTTGGAACTACTTTACCTATGCCGTGCGGTAAAAGAACTTTCCAATGTGTGCGATCAGTAAGAAAGTTAATTGAACTTTGATAGATTATCCAGCCAAGGGAGCCGCTTTTATACGACAGCTTAGAAAAATCGATATGCCACTGAGCAAATAATCACATGGGCAATGACAGTGCATTTGCGGCGTCTAGTTACATGAAATAACTACCATTGTACGGCACTTTTGGGGCGCAACAATGGATCTTACATAGCACACATGAATGTTGCTAGGCTATCACTCTAAGTAGGTAAAGCCTGTGTTCACGTTCAGAAGAAAAAAAAATGGCTTTATTGGAAAATAAAAAGCGTGCAACGAAACAGTTAGATTGCCACCAGCTATTTGCTTAGTACGCAGCCACAATGTGTACAGCAACAGCAACAATAAGGGCTTTGTATATATCTTACCTGCTTAACAGCTCATCTAGCCGTCATCAGCAATGACAGCGACGCACATGCGAGTAGCTTTCGAATGAACTTCATTACAAATGTGCCGAAATGCGTGCAAAATATTCAAATGCGAACTTGACCATTCACTGTTGTTTACCTTTTCTCCACGCTCAGCGTTAAATGGCAAAATGAAGCAAGAACAACAAGTCACCAGCCCCTTGTGGGCAAACCTAGCAAACCATTACATGCCCATACGTAAAGCAAAGTAACGCCTGAATGCATAAACCACTTGAAATAATTGAAGAAATCTCGCACAAAAATTATAGAAGTGCAGAAATGAAAAAGTGAAATTCACGCATGCGTACAAGTACACGAAAATGTGGAGGAATTCAAAAGAAAGAACTAAATATTAAATATGGTGCAAATGCCTACTCATATCATTTAAAATTTCACTAGTTTACCAGGTTTGATTTAAGACCGAATTCTTCAAGAAACAAGTAAGGAAGGGCTAAGTTCGGGTGTCACCGAACATTTTATACTCTCGCATGATAAAGTGATAATAATTTACATATTTCTTTATTTTGCTGTAAAATTAATTAGATTAGATCAATTTGTGTACTTTGAGTATTGAATTGTATTTTCATTTCCTAATGTATATACATATTATACAGAGAAGGCATCAGATGGAATTCAAAATAGCGTTATATTGGAAGAAGGCGTGGTTGTTAACCGATTTCACCCATATTTCGTTCATGTCATCAGGGTGTTAAGAAAATATTATATACCGAATTTCATTGAAATCGGTATAGTAGTTCCTGAGATATGGTTTTTGGTCCATAAGTAGGAGGCGCCACGCCCATTTTCAATTTTGAAAAAAAGCCGGGGTGCAGCTTCCTTCTGCCACTTCTTCCGTAAAATTTAGAGTTTCTGACGGTTTTTGTTAGTCGGTTAACGCACTTTTAGTGATTTTCAACATAACCTTTGTATGGGAGGTGGGCGTGGTTATTATTCAATTTCTTCCATTTTTAAACTAAATATGGAAATGATGGAAGGAAACGACTCTATAGAGTTTGGTTGACATAGCTATAGTAGTTTCCGAGATATGTACAAAAAACTGAGTAGGGGGCGGGGCCCCTGGCTTAGTTGTGACAGTTTATAGGTTTTCGGTTTCCGCCATTTTGTGGGCGTGGCAGTAAGCCGATTTTACCCATCTTCGAACTTAACCTTCTTATGAAGCCAAGAAATACGTGTACCAAGTTCAAGTTCAAGATATCTAAATTTTTACTCAAGTTACAGCTTGCACGGACGGACGGACGGACGGACAGACGGACAGACATACGGACGGACAAATGGACGCACAGACGGACGGACAGACGGACGCACAGACAGACAGACATCCGGATTTCAACTCTACTCGTCACCCTGATCACTTTGGTATATATAACCCTATATCTGACTCTTTTAGTTTAAGGACTTACAAACAACCGTTATGTGAACAAAACTATAATACTCTCCTTAGCAACTTTGTTGTAAGAGTATAAAAACGTTATTGTCGGCTTCATCGAAGCTATAATACCCTTCACAGGTATATATTATGTATGAAAGGGTATATACAAATCTTTGTCTGTACTTTGTTAGGTTAGTTTTTATGGCTTCTACGAGTATATGGTCTAGGGGTCCGATCTGTGCCAAGCCTTTTCAGGATAATTTCCCAAAGGAAACGGTTGTCTGTACAATAACTTGATGTTGAACGATCACTTTGTATGGCAACACTTTTATTGGGGAACGATATCGGCGGTTTAGACAAATGAGTAGCCTCTATGTCTATGAGTGCAAAATTTTATAATGATAGTTCAGAAACCGAGGGATCAATTCACGTATATCCAGACAGCTTTTGGATGTTACAAGCTTCATGGCAAACTATTATACTGTTTAGAGTATAAATATTACAGCTTTTTCTTTACCGATCGGTGTTTATATTTCACTAGAAATTATCTATATATGAATATGTAAGTATGTAAAAAAGTTTGCAGTAAAAAATGTAATTTTTGTGACCCTTTTAAAAATAAGTTAAAAACTCCTAAGTAAACGAGTAAAAACGTTGACTTCGGTTGATCCGAAGCTATAATACCCTTCACAAATATAAAATACTCCACACAAGAACTTACTTTTGATGGTTAGTTTCAGTTTGTATGACAGTTGTATGTAATTGTAAGCATTTTATGTTAACTAGCTACAATGAAATAAAAAACAAGAAAACACATTAACTTCGGCTGCACCGAAGCTAATATACCCTTCACGGGGTGCATATATTTTAGTAACTATGTGTCCAGTTTGTATGGAAGATGTGTGCTATAGTAATCCGATCTGAACAATTTATGCGAAGATTATATTATTACCTGAAGCAGTAATCCAAGTCAAATTTCATGAAGATAAAACCTCAAATGCGAAAGTTTTCCATACAAGAACTTGATTCCGATCGTTCAGTTTATATGGCAGCTATATGTTATAGTGGTCCGATATTGGCAGTTCCGACAAATGAGCAGCTTTTTGAAGAGAAAATGACGTTTGCAAAATTTCAAAACGATATGTTAAAAACTGAGGGACTAGTTCGTATATGTATATACAGACGGACAGACAGACAGACGGATATGGTTAAATCGACTTAGCTCAACATATTGATCATTTATATACATACTTTATAGGGTCTCCGACGCTTCCTTCTGGGTGTTACAAACTTAATATATCCTGTTCAGGGTATAAAAATAAGCGAAGAGAAAAGCATTGTGTACGAAATCTTCGTTTGCATGTAAATTTCATTAAAGAAATAAAATTAATATGATATTTAAACAATTCGTACGAGTAATCAATAAACGCTTCGTATGTATATCAAAGTGGATTTAGTGAAAAGATGTGCAAAAAGATGTAGTCTTACTCAACCAACAACCGTATTACTTATTGTCGAATCAAACATGTAAATATAACAGATAAAGATAGAGATAGAGATCAAGACCATTGAATTTTTGTTCTAATAACGAGTTAAGTCTGTACGATTATTGTGGTTATATTTGGGGGATTTGTAAAATCAACGGCTTTTTTAAGACTATGTATCCCACTAACCGAAGGGACAAAAATTAATATATACACCTGTTCAGTATAACTTGAAGTTTATTCTGCGAGATTGTAAGGGGTTACATGGGCTTACGAGTTTCAAAAAATCCGATTTTTTTTTGTTGTCTATTAAATTCTGCAACACCTCTAGAAAATTGTCCTAATTTTTACATTGATCCGAGAATAGTAGTTTCGGACACACAGCCTTGAGCACTTGTGCGTTCGAGGCTAGGTAGGCTAAGTGCGCCGTCTTTAAACGCGTTTTTCTCGAAACTGTGTTTTTGAAGTCGTTTGGCAAGATTCCTCGAGAACTACTTAATCGATTTTCATGAAATTTCACACAGGTTTTTGAGAAACAACTCTCAAAGACTTGGACAAAGGATTTTTTTGGATTACAACTATTTGAATAAAAAAACATTGCGAAATTTTCAATTAAATTTTCTTTTTTTTTGTAAAAATGTCTGTCGAAAATCCACTTTTCAGTTCTCTTTACCTTCGTCCAAGTTGTAACTTAAGGTTTTAAGTAAAACAAGTATTTCTTCACTTTAGATGATCCCATAAGGAGTTATCCTGCCAACGCAGGTGTATCTTTTTTCCGAGGGGGATTTCATAATTTCTTTGCTAATAGAGTCTGTTTGTGGAAATAAAAAATTCTAGTAAAACATTTAATTTTTTATATGTGTCGAAATGAGCGAAAATTCCCTCCTAAATAGCACACTCCAATACAACACATCACTCACCACATCAACACGATATTCAAGGAAAAAACACATCACTGATGCACCTCCATACATAAACCACACTTACGAGTCCCATTACATACAAGCACCACACATCGCTACATATACGACTAAACCACACACAATTTCACCACGGATGAGGACACCACACTTTGTTCTTAAACTTACAAAAAGGATGGTGAAGCTGGACTTTTTTCATACTTTTTATTAGATTAAAAACGTACACCGACGCACGCGTACACGAGTCTTTTTATGAGAAAGCATTCTTTAGCGAGAAAGCAGACCAATTAAAAAGGGAGTTAAATTATATAAAAGTGTGAATAATTTATATCAAAGAAGGAAAAGAAATTAAAAATAAATTGTATTGTAATATTTTAACGCAAGTGTAAAACAATAAAAAAACAAATAAATTTTATTGAAGTCTAAATAACTGATCTCAAAAGAAAAGAAATTAAACATAAATTGTATAAAAATTCAAAACGTATATGAAATCATCGAAAATAAAACGAAAAGGAGTGAAACGAAAGTCAAAGGTGTATAATTTCCAATCTATCGGTATAAATAAATGAAAATGCTCCTGAATAAATTACGCAAAGAATTAAATAATATGAGAAAGAATTGTTTAAAAAATGTTATATTTTGCCCGAGGAAACCCATGTAACCCTGAAATTAAAAGCGTACTAAATACAGCGTCATAATATTTGATACCTGAAATTGAAGCTCGTGGTCTCGGCGACATTTGGTTTCAACAAGACGGCGCCAATTCCCACACATCGCATCAATCAATGGATATATTGAGAGAAAACTTCAATGAGCAGTTAATTTTAAGTATTGGGACGGTCGATTGACCACCAAGATCGTATGAAATCATACCGTTATACTTTTGCCTTTGTGATATGTAAAGTCTTAAGTCTATATGGACAATCCTGCTTCGATGCAGGCCTTGGAGTAAAACATCACCGTGGCGTGTCTTTCGCCAGTTGCCTGTCGAAATGCTCGAACAGAGGTTATCGAAAATTAAGCTCAACGGATGGATCTGAGACGTAGCCGTGGCCAACATTTGAAAGAGATAATCTTCAAAAACAAATGCCAAATAATGTTCTTTCGAAAGGTAATAAATATTCCTTTTAAATTTTAAAGTTTCAGTGTTTTTTCTTTAAAAAGGGAGGGAACGTCGAAATGTACTATGTATTATATGTGCTTTAAAATAACTAGCTCTACTTTTCTAACACTTTTTGTCACAAGAAGGCTTCAATGATAAAAGGTTTGAATTTGGAAACGAGAAAAACTACAGTCGGTTGAGTTTATGTTTAATAACAAAGTCAATAGAAATGCAAAATTTTCATTTTCGTTTTGTGGATAGAGGAGTTGCTACTTATTACTATTTAATATAAATAATTTGATGATATTAGTTTTATTTCAATGTAATGGCTTTCGCTTAGCACATATGTATGATATTTTAAATTAAACTATTCAATTAAAAGTAAAATATATCAAATATTAACTGAAATTTCACCAAAAACATCACCGGTTTTTGAGGTGCAATTAAAAGATTGTTTTTTCTCTAATTATATCTGATCAGTGTTAAGCCTAACTAATTTACATGTTAATTATAGCACAGTGAACAAACGTGTTGCTTAAAGAAAGTGTTAAATAGAATAAAGGCGATTTTGAAGTTCTTTAATTAGTATTTTCTATTTGCATTGCATATTTTCAGGCAGTCGAAATACATGTCGATCGTGGCAATGATTAAAAACTGCATAAAAATCTACATTTTGTGTAGTTTTGGTGAATCAAAATTATTCTTATTCGTTAACAATACAATTCTTAGGTGAATGTAGGTTAAAGATGTAAAAAAAATTAAAAAATTCAGTCTTTAGAATAGATTTTTTTCGATATTTTAAATAAAACATGTATTTTATAATATATGTTTGCATATTCGGACTTTTTATTCAGCTCAGATAGCCCACTAGTAGGCTACGCTCCTTCGTAGGTTAATTTGCTAAAATAGCTCAATTAGCTGAAGTTATTAAGAACGTTAAAAGTTCTGAAGTTTTTAGCGGAAATATACTTTCGTGGGGAATGAAATCGTGTTTAGATTATAATTTTTATGTTTTTATGAAAACTAGAACACGAATCGTGAAGATATCTTTTCAAAGAAAATAATTTTCCATCAAAAGATACAAATGCTATATCCTATATTACTCCGATATCGATGATTGACAAATGAGAGTTTCTGGTCATACCATCCAAAATAGACATTGAAAATTTCTTTTGGACTTCATATGAAATATTTTGGAGCTGTAAATTTTCAAAAATTTAATACTTGAAAAAAATACCTTTAAACTTTTGAGTATACGAGCAGCCTAATGCTTACGATTGAATGGAATCGTTGAATTGTTTTCGATTTTTAACAAAAAGTACATTTTTATAAATAAATTTTTTTTTTTTTAAATTTTGAACTTTTTTATAATAAATTTTTTTTATTATAAATCATCACGACTGTACAAATTTGAGAATGGAAATTAAGAACTCCGTTCCCAATAATTTTTTAATCTTCACCCTCCATATTCCGGACGTACGTTTGTTCGTACTCGATCTCTGCAACGCATTCTTCTTCGTTAAAGGCATTACGAAGGACATAAACTGTGGAGTTCTATCGTCCAATAACTCTCGTCTCCTCAATAGTGAAGACACTTGAAGCTTTGCTACTGCTGACCTTCACACTCCACCTGAGCTTAGCAAGCCACCAGCATGGCTTCCGGCAAGTGCACAGTACCACAACAGCACTTAGTCTAGATAGTTCGTGGCCTTAACCAGAAATCACCTTGCGAGACAACGATCCTCGTAGTGTTGAACTCGTCAAAAGCTTTTGACACCGTCAAAACCGTCTTGCTACTGCAAGACAACGAAAAAATTCCGCTCCGTCCAGGACTGAAGAGGTGAACCATGAACCACCTGAGCGGTCGTCAATCATCTGTACTATTTCGAGGTAAAAACTCAAAACTGGTGTGAATTAAAAAAAGGGTTCCGCAGGGTGGTGTCTTCTCCCCGCTATTGTTTAACTTCTACATCTCTAAACTCCAGCAGCCACCAAAGGAAACTTTCTTCACCTCGTACGCTGACGATTGTACGATATTGACGTCGGGCAATGTAATCGATGGAAAGTGTTCAAAGGTAAACGGTTGTCCCTCCGACCTTTCTCGCTGTACGGATCTTAATATTCTCTCCCACTTAATCCACAGCGACCATATTCACAAACTGGATGAAGTAGCACAGACTTGACCTGTATATTGCAGTCGATGGCGTTAAGATTCCGGCTGTCAATTATCGTAAGATTTTAGGTGTGACATTTGACATTCTGTGCTCCTTCCTTCTTCACATGACCGCGATTATCGCCAAAGTTACAGAGCCGCAACAAAGTCCTCAAGTCGATAGTCGGTAGCTCATAGGGACAGGACAAAGAAGCGTTATTGGCAACTTACAAGGCAATCGGCCGGCCGGTTCTTAACTACGACGCCCCAATATGTTCGCCTGGATGCAATGAAACGCAGTTGAGGAAGCTCGAAATTTGATAGAACACTGCACTCCGAACTACGACATCATGCCTCTTGATGTCTCTTCAGGGAGTTCCTGCTGAAGTGCTTTCGGAGAAACTATCCCTGCAGTCACCTATTTGGAGCGGAAAGTCATTCCTCAACTACGTCGATGACATCAAAAAGTACGCCGACTAGACTTCGGACGCAACTAACTGCCGACAAGCACAGACCACCAATTTAGTGAATGGCGTACTTGGAGTTGTAGTTGCCGCGAGAAGCGATTGTGAGCCTTGCGCAGCTTCATACTGGCAACTTAGCAGGTTAAACTCCTACTTATCCTGAATAGACCCCGGCGTATCTATTATATGTACTGCGTCAATTAGTCTGCATATGGCTGTGGCCACCTCTTTGCATGTCCCACTAACCCCACTCATCTGACACCCCTCTCCTTTTGGTCCGACCCCGCCGAAACAGCACGTTTCTTTGGCCTACCGTTGGATGACGTCGATGACAACTTACATATCTAATCCTTATCATCCTAACGAGGATAAGTTACGCGTTACAACAACAACATATACTGCTGTTGCGTCATGCTTTTACGATCAGAAGTTATCCTTCAAGTTCAGACATGATTCGCAGCGATCAAGTTCGAATGAAGTAAGTGAGTTTGGGTATTATATAAGAAAACTACAAAGAACAGAAAAATGTTGTAAACATTTGATTTTATCTCTAATATTATGCTTATACACACATACACATAAGTAGGTGAATTTTAGCATTTCAACTGTACTTAACTAGCTTATAAATACATTTTCTTAGTTCAGTGCATTCGCTACTCATAAAGCGTTGTCTCATCTCTTTCAATTATAATACTCCAATGGACTTGTCAAAGCTACATCAGGTCGGTAACCAGCTATCCGACCCATGTCATCATCTGATGAATTGTTCTCGATGTCATTCTCTTCAATCACTTTATCGTGATGTTCATCATCATTATCGTTAAATTCCTCATCATCATTTTCGTCCTTAACATTATCACCTAAATCGTTAACGTCGTCGTAGTTCTCATAAATGTCATCATTATGCTCCTTATCATCGTCACTGAGCAAGTGATCGGCTCTATCATTGCTATCATCAGCAAGTGAGTCACTAACAACTTCATCATCGAGTTCGTAATCGTCAAAATCACTTGAAGCTTGAAGCGATTCGTGTTGTTTGGCCAGTGAAGCGATGCGTATGCCAAGCGGATGGCAAACTATGGAAGTGAAAATAAATGAAGAATTGCATTGAAAAAGAAACGAAATGCTTATAAAATGAAACTTACCACACGAATGAAGTACTGTTATCAAAAATAAAAACACACACCACTGAAAGCACCGCATTGCTCTCTTTCAATAAACACTTCTTAGATAAAATTAGAAAAGGCTTAATGCTTTTGCTTATGAAAATCTCTACTTCGGTCAATGCTCACAATCGACTGAGCGGCGCAAATGGCCAAGTCACCGTTTATATAAGTATGATAGTCATAAATATTCAGGCACTTTGGTCACTAGTTTAGTAGCTGTAGTAGTTATATATATATATTTTTTTACATGTATGTAGGTATGTACCAAGCAAAACAGCAGACAAAAGAATTAAAAGGTAGAAATCACTAAAATTTGGAATTCAATAGATCACTAGGCATATATGTACACACAAATGTCTACACACTTTTAGAATATAATAGTAAGTTGACTATACTAGTAAGAAAAGAGTGCACGAGAAAGCAGTGTTGCACAAAAACGAAAAGAGATGCAAAAAGAGGTATGATTAGAACTTATTATAGAAACAATAACAAACCAAAGTAAAGGTAATATAAAGAGCTTGAAATGAAATACAAAAACAAATAAGTAAAAAGAGAACTTGAAAAAATAGCAAATATATAACAGCAACTACCAGCTTCTAAAAGAAAAATAGAGATCGTCGTATTATAACTAGTGAATAAACTTCATTAACATGTGACTTCGTATAAATTGACTTTTATTTGTGACAATTTCTTTGCTCAAAGAAGATATTACTAGATGCACTGAACATTTCAGAAGCAAATTTCTTGTAGATTTTAGCGGCGCAATAAAGCCAGCCTAACTTTTTTGTGCTTATAATGAAGTTTGTGGCTTAAGTCTTTCGTTTTTTGTTTACAGATTTATTTTTACTCGAAAATGTGCATAAAATAAACTTTTTTTACGAGATATTTCATAAAATTTCTTAAACATATGAATTGTAAATATTTTTAATTGAAAACCCATATTTTAATGTAGAGCCTTTGCTTTAAGCTGTAATGTGATAAGCGCTAAGAAAATTTGAAACTCATTAAGACCGCATACCTTCGCGGTTGGAATTAAGTGTTTTTATATTGCATATTTCTAATGTAGACATAAAAGGAAATGTGTGCTATAAAGGGTTTGATCGAAAGCATGTTGGTTTAAGAGATATCAAGCGCCAAACTTGACTTCGCCCTCACTATTCACTTCGCACAGTGGGGCCGAAAGGGTTCATTTCTCGGATTAATTAAAAAATAAAAAATAAAGCTCCCTTAAAACCGCTTACACTTACTTAAAGTACAAAAAATGCTACAACAATTAGTTAAAAATAATAATAAATGCCAAGTACATAACGGTTGTTAATATTTATTCAAAAAAAAAAAGAAAATTAGCAGATAAAGGCGCATATAAGTCAACTGAATGTAAAAGTTTACAGAACAAATTATAAAATCGTCAAGCATAAGTTATTTAAGTATTTCGCTAAAATTTGTGATACAAAATAACTGTGAAAGTATTTTTTTTTTGTGTATATATATTTTTTTTTGTTGATATTTTAAATTTTGTTTTGTTTTAATATTCCTTATTTTAAAAATAATGTGTTCAAATTAAATTTTGTAGGCACATGCCCAAAGGTAATCTCTTTTACAGGCCTCAGCTTGTAAAATATTTTGAAATTTTAGTTATGGGACAATGGCTAAAGATATCATGGCATAATAGTATTTGCTTTTGAGTTTAAGGACAAATGGAGTAACTCCCATGGAAGGGAAGACAGATTTTTGGCTAAAAAAAACGAATTCGAAAAGAAATTTCCTTTAAAGACTCTAGTCATTCATTTAAATTAGAAAAAAAAAACAAGTAAGGAAGGGCTAAATTTGGGTGCAACCGAACATATTATACTCTTGCAACTTACAAGAATCTAAGCTAGAAAAATGCTTTATGATGTGAAACGTCATCCTGAGGATCGAAATCCAAGCATATACATATACATACATACATATATGTAAATGACAGTTGGGGTAGTATCGACCAGATTTTATCTATTTTTCTCAATACCACATACTATTAACATGTCACATACTAAAAAACTATGATTAGAGTAAAGTCAGCCGGATGTTCGCAAGTCCTGGTATTAGTTATATGGGGGGTAAGTCAAGTTTTCGCCCAATTTTATTCATTTTAGGCACAAAGATAAAGTGTCATGATTAAAATACGCTCTTCCAATTTCATTGAGATAACTCAAATATTGGCTGATATATCCATTATAAAGTCACCTGGAAGTTCGAAAATCTTTATAATGTATTAGGTATATGGGGGCTTAGGGAAATATTGACCTGATTCAAGCGATTTTTAACATACAGACATACCATTGTCAGAGAAGTATTATCCCATAATTTCAATTATATATCTCACACATTGACCGGTATTTTCGATCAAAAGTCAACCATAGGTACTGGGATCCAAATATTCGGTACCTAGGAGCTTGAACAGTGACATATACTATAGGCACTATTCATGCAAAGTTTAATCTTCTTCTTCTTCTTAATTGGCGTAGACACCGCTTACGCGATTATAGCCGAGTTAACAACAGCGCGCCAGTCGTTTCTTCTTTTCGCTGCGTGGCGCCAATTGGATATTCCAAGCGAAGCCAGGTCCTTCTCCACTTGGTCCTTCCAGCGGAGTGGAGGTCTTCCTCTTCCTCTGCTTCCGCCGCCGGGTACTGCGTCGAATACTTTCAGAGCTGGAGTGTTTTCATCCATCCGGACAACATGACCTAGCCAGCGTAGCCGCTGTCTTTTAATTCGCTGAACTATGTCAATGTCGTCATATATCTCGTACAGCTCATCGTTCCATCGAATGCGATATTCGCCGTGGCCAATGCGCAAAGGACCATAAATCTTTCGCAGATTTTTTCTCTCGAAAACTCGTAACGTCGACTCATCGGTTGTTGTCATCGCCCAAGCCTCTGCACCATACAGCAGGACGGGAATTATGAGCGACTTATAGAGTTTGGCTTTTTTCGTCGAGAGAGGACTTTACTTTTCAATTGCCTACTCAGTCCGAAGAAGCACCTGTTGGCAAGAGCAATCCTGCGTTGGATTTCTAGGCTGACATTATTAGTGGTGTTAATGCTGGTTCCTAAATAGACGAAATTATCTACAACTTCAAAGTTATGACTGTAAACAGTGACGTGAGAGCCAAGTAGCGAGTGCGACGACTGTTCGTTTGATGACAGGAGATATTTCGTTTTCCCTCGTTCACTACCAGACCCATTTTCTGTGCTTCCTTGTCCAGCCTAGAGAAAGCAGAACTAACGGTGCGGGTGTTGAGGCCGATGATATCAATATCGTCGGCATACGCCAACAGCTGTACACTCTTATAGAAGATGGTACCTTCTCTGTTTAGTTCTGCAGCTCGAACTATTTTCTCCAGGAGCAGGTTGAAGAAGTCGCACGATAGGGAGTCGCCTTGTCTGAAACCTCGTTTGGTATCGAACGGCTCGGAGAGGTCCTTCCCGATCCTGACGGAGCTTTTGGTGTTACTCAACGTCAGTTTACATAGCCGTATTAGTTTTGCGGGGATACCAAATTCAGACATCGCGGCATAAAGGCAGCTCCTTTTCGTGTTGTCGAAAGCAGCTTTGAAATCGACGAAGAGGTGGTGTGTGTCGATTCTCCTTTCACGGGTCTTTTCCAAGATTTGGCGCATGGTGAATATCTGGTCGGTTGTTGATTTTCCAGGTCTGAAGCCACACTGATAAGGTCCAATCAGTTTGTTGACGGTGGGCTTTAATCTTTCACACAATACGCTCGATAGAACCTTATATGCGATGTTGAGGAGGCTAATCCCACGGTAGTTGGCGCAGATTGTGGGGTCTCATTTTTTATGGATTGGGCATAGCACACTTAAATTCCAATCGTTGGGCATGCTTTCGTCCGACCATATTTTACAAAGAAGCTGATGCATGCTCCCTATTAGTTCTTCGCCGCCGTGTTTGAATAGCTCGGCCGGTAGTCCGTCGGCCCCTGCCGCTTTGTTGTTCTTGTGGCGGGCAATTGCTATTCGAACTTCTTCATGGTCGGGTAATGGAACGTCTGCTCCATCGTCATCGATTGGGGAATCGGGTTCTCCTTCTCCTGGTGTTGTGCGTTCACTGCCATTCAGCAGGCTGAGAAGTGTTCCCTCCATAATTTAACTATGCTCTGGGCATCAGTGACTAGATCCACTTTGGGGGTTCTACAAGAGTATGCTCCGGTCTTGAAACCTTCTGTAAGCCGCCGCATTTTTTTCGTAGAATTTTCGAGCATTACCCCTGTCGGCCAGCTTATCAAGCTCTTCGTACTCACGCATTTCGGCCTCTTTCTTCTTCTGTCTGCAAATGCGTCTCGCTTCCTCTTCAACTCTCGGTATCTATCCCATCCCGCACGTGTAGTGGTCGATCGTAACGTTGCGAGGTAGGCAGCCTGTTTTCTCTCCGCTGCGACACGGCACTCCTCGTCGTACCAGCTGTTCTTTTGCTCTTTCCGAAAACCAATGGTTTCGGTTGCAGCTGTACGTATGGAATTTGAAATGCCGTCCCACAGTTCCCCTATACCGAGTTGTTGACTAGTGCTCTCAGAGAGCAGGAGTGCAAGCCGAGTAGAAAATCGTTCGGCAGTCTGTTGTGATTGCAGCTTTTCGACGTCGAACCTTCCTTGTGTTTGTTGGCGTGCGTTTTTTGCTGCACAGAGGCGAGTGCGAATCTTAGCTGCAACAAGATAGTGGTCCGAGTCGATGTTAGGACCTCGGAGCGCACGCACATCTAAAACACTGGAGACGTGTCTTCCATCTATCACAACATGATCGATCTGGTTGGTAGTTTTTCGATCCGGAGACAGCCAGGTAGCTTAATGAATCTTCTTATGCTGGAATCTAGTACTACAGATAACCATATTTCGGGCCCCGGCGAAGTCAATCAGCCTCAACCCATTTGGGGATGTTCTTTGCCCACCCTGGCGTTAAAGTCGCCAAGCACGATTTTGACATCGTGGCGGGGGCAGCTCTCATAAGCGCGCTCCAAGCGCTCATAGAAGGCATCTTTGGTCACATCGTCCTTCTCTTCCGTCGGGGCGTGGGCGCAAATCAGCGATATGTTGAAGAACCTCGCTTTGATGCCGATTGTGGCTAGACGTTCATTCACCGGAGTGAATGATAGTACTCGGAGACGGAGTCTCTCTCCCACCACGAATCCAACACCAAACTTGCGCTCCTTTATATGGCCACTGTAGTAAATGTCACAAGGACCTACTCGTCTCTGTCCTTGTCCCGTCCATCGCATTTCTTGGACGGCGGTGATGTCAGCCTTTATTTTTGCGAGGACATCAACCAGCTGGGCAGCGGCACCTTCCCAATTAAGGGTCCGGACATTCCAGGTGCATGCCCTCAAATCGTAGTCCTTATTCCGTTTGCCATGGTCGTCATCAAAAGGGGGGTCTCTCATCCGAGGCTGTTTTAACGTTTTCATTGGTATTGTTTTTTTACGTGGCGGGTCCCAAGCCCAGCGCACAACCCTTGTAGGGAATGTTTCGCCTTCTCACATTAGCTCGCCTTCGAACGGATGTTCTTAGGCTACCCAGAGGATACTTGGTCAAAGACCGGAAGTAGTGAGCTGCTTGAGCCATGTGTAAAAGAATCGTTTCTGGCCACTCCCAAGTGAATGGCGATCAGAGAACTTTCCTCACTTGCGTGAACTTCTACACATGACTCCATCCTCCAAAGTTTAATCCCAATATATTAATTGCTTCGTGGTTTGTGTATTGGAAAGTAAAAGAATCGAGTGGAATTCTAAATTGAGCTATAAGGGCAGTAGGCGTATTTATTGTCCGATTGCACTCATTTCAACAGAAATAACATAAATAAATAAATGAAAATATAACACGTACCAAATTTTTTCGAAATCGGTTAATCAAGTACCGAGATATAGTAGGGCGGTGCCCCGCCCATCGTCCAATTGTCACACAGACTTCAATAAGGCTCTCTCATACCATTTCGATGGTAAAATTTAATGTCTCTGGCGCATTTAATTATTGGTTTATCACACTTTTAGTAGTTTTGAACAGTACCGTTACACACTATAGGTAGGAATACTTGTAATATTCGTGCTGAGCGAATTTGGTTGTTGTAGCGTTAGTGTTTGAGGAGATATATACAATTAACTTATTAGAGGGCGGGGCCAAGCATACTTTTAAAAAATTTTTTAAATTTTAAATTAGAGCTTTTTTAATTTTTTTTTTTAATTTTAAATAAAACCAATATTTTTAATTACAACTGTAGCTAAATTTTCTTAAAAGCTTTTTAGTTTAACTAACTGAAATTATATTAAAAATAAAATTATGAAAAATCATAGAAATAACTCTTGAATTGAAAATAGGGCGGCAGGGCCCACTGTGCGTCGGCTAATCAGCTTTAAACGTGATTTCTCAAGAATGGTAGTTTTGAAAAGTTTCGGCATAATATATATTATATTCGAAATCCGCAAATTGTTACTGATTCACGAATCTCCTTGCTATGATGGGTAGCTGACTTTCTTAATAATATAAAACTTATATCGACGCTACAAGATTATCTCAAGATATTTTAGAATTCCGAGCTTAGAATTTTATAAACAACGCTCAGTATATATCAAGCAAAATCTCTATTGTCTAATCGGTAATAAAATGGTAACAATTATGTACATATACGGACTACTAACTTAGTCGCAAGGCAACGCTGAAATTCTCTAAAATTAGTGATGCAACATTATCTAAAGGGTCTTGGAATAATTCTGAAAAAAATCTTGAAGTATAAAAGTGACTGAAAATGTGAACACTCTATTTCAAACTTTTTACAAATATTCCTTAACGTATTATAACGGGCATTAGACCTATTATTAAAAGAAATAAATGTTTGTATATTTTTTATGGATTCTGAAAAAATTTATCTAGGCCGATATATGTAAATATGTAAGTAATTGTAAAATAAAATTTAAAATAAAAAAAATGTTTGCCAGATATGATTAGTTGTCGAAAAATTTGAAAACGACTTTGTTTTATGAACGAAAATGAAATAAAACGCACAAATTTGGGGAAAATTGATCCTGTTTTTGTATTATGCAGATAATTATGATTTGAACAAAATGTCGACCAAATGGTCACCACGGCTCCGTTTGCATATATCCACCCGTTTAAGCCAATTTTCAAACACCCGGCGCAACATTTCGGCGAGCTCCTCGAGCGTTGCTGGTTGATTGCCGCAAGCTTTTCATTTAATATACCTGCAGAGAAAACAATCTAGAGCTGATTTATTGCAAGATCTTGACGGACATTTGGCTGAATCATCGAGTTCATCAAGTTTTGGGAAAAAGGTCGGTCAACGTCGTGTTCTAATGCTCGCTATTTAGTGTAACTGAACTCCACTCGTAATATATTATATCTATTTTTGTGTGCATTGGATATACCGTTTAACAAGCATCATTAGTAATTAGTTATAATAAGTATATATAAGTTACTGTGATGACAATTACACGAGCTTTCAGTCATTTTGCGATTGTAGCATTAGAAAAAATTTATTGCTAATTTTAGGTTACTTAAACCGAAAATGACAGTAAAAGTTCCGAATACGTTGGATTTTTTCTGTTGTAATCAAGGCGCGTGGGGGTCAAACCACCGTCATTTACTAAGATGAAAAAGATAGCTGTATATGGTGAAACATTTTTGAACTCTAATTCATAATCAAAACACATTAAATACCATTCAGATCTCTTAGCACATTAGTCGATAACTTTTCCTTCAGAATTGTTGAGCAGTGTTATTGTTGTAGACAATTCACAAAAAAAGGTGAATTTTGTTTTCTTACTCAACACTTTTTCATATATTCGTATGTTTGTTTATTTAATTTTGAAATAAAAATATCGGAAAAAAGTAGGATGTACCATAGTAATAACAAGGGCTAAGTTCGGATGTAAGATGGATGGAGATCACTATATTGTGTTTTATGGGGCGCGGGGAAAATCTAGACTAATTTCTATAAATTATAATATATATAAAATATATCTGAGGACAAATTTCATTTTTTTTAAGAAGATAACTTACACATTGACCGACATATTAGGTATAAAGTCTGTTAAACTAACGAGTCTCTTTATATAGAATATATGAGAGATGGCGTAAATGGGAGAGTTACTTCAGATATTTTGGGTATGTGTACCCCATATCCAACGTTATAAGTTTATTAATTGTTTCTAAAATATCTCACAATCTAACTGATGTATTTATATGGGATGAAGCCAACCGGACGTTTGAAGTTCTTAAATTGGGTAAATGGCGGTTGTGTCTAGTATTATCATTATAAGAACAGATGCTCTTCAAGCTTCAATTATGCCAATTTTGGGCATTACAACACATCGGTCGATTTGTTAGATAACATACAGATTGACCGATTTACAAGTATATCGTATAATGTCAACCGGCGGCAAAAATCCTTATATTAACTATAAGACGGGCCTGTTTGCGTATTCACCAGATTTAATCTATTTTAGTCACAATGGTGTACTGTTATTAGGAATACATTATACATTCTCTCTGAATTTCATTATAATTTCTAAAATACTGAACGTTGACTGCGATATAAAGGCAATCGGAACTTTGAAACTATTTATCTTAAGTATATGGGTTATGGAAACCAAAACCCGATTTTACTACTTTTTAGCAACCGGGACACATTATTACCTGGAAACGACGTTCTCTAAGTTTGGTTGTTATATTTTAGAGATTGGCCGCTATTTTTAGGACTCTGGTCCACTTATTTGAACCTTAGGAGTAATAGGACTTTACGTAGTTTTCAATAAAACCGATATGTGAGATATAGGCATTAAACTTGGTTTTCTTTCTTGGTGTGTTAGAAATGATATATCATTGAACCTTAAAAAGAGTGAAGAGTGTGCTTTTCCCGTAGATCTGCTCATCGGTTCGGCGGTAGGAGGGCAATCGTTGCGTAATTTTATTGTTTAACCTTTTCGTGGCGCGACCATTCCCACTTTTCAAAAATATTCAGCTCACAGAAGCCCCTTACTGCTGGAATCAATTGTAAAAAATTACAATTTCATGTCTACGTGATCGGAAATTTTTAACATCCTCGTAACATGACCGTAAACAAGTGTAATTGGTCAAAAGTGAAAATAGAAAAAGTTTTTTTATAAATCATATAGTATATTTTAATCGTTTTCCACATCTATCAGGATTACATATTTTCTTCACTTCTTTGCAGGTAATCGAATAAAATTTGGTAGAGGTATATTTGGTACACTTGCTGATGGACGTCCACCAGTTCTGGTGCGGCGCCTTCGCACAAGAACTTGTTGACGAATACGGTTCGGTCTACGTCGTAGGCGTAGTCTTTGTGGTCGGCGACGTTGATTTCTACGTCTACGCCTTCGGGCAGGTACGCGTCGACGCTGTATACGACGGCGTCGTTGACGATTTCGTCGTCGTTGATAATCCGATAATGATTGTTGTCGTGCTGCTTTGCCGACATTAGCATTGTCAGACTCAGGCTGACTAACCGAATTTTCGAGACTGTTGCCGAACCCACGTTGTTTAGAATTGACCGCTGTAAGATCATCATCGTCATTTTCGCTAACATCGCCTTCGTCGTTGTCATCTACATCATCACTATAACTACTGTAATTGTCGTTGGTGCTATCATAATCGTCATCATCATATTCATAATTGTCATAGAATCCAATAATCACTGGATTATGAGTCGGTGCAGGCGTGGTTGATGTTGCTGGCGCAGGCGTAGTTGGAGCTTTAGTTTCTGGCTCTGTGAAAGTTGTAGATTGTAGGTCTCTAACTGGAGCTGAAGGGTAATCATAATCATAATCGTCAAAATATCTACTACCATCACGAGTCAATGTAACTGTGACTGGATATGTTACGGTACTTTCTTCACATGAACTGTTTGTCGATTGACCCTTCAAACTGTTCCAATAATTTTGTGTTATAAATCGACCGGAAGGCAAAAAGTCCTCGTCTCTAGCCACAGAGCGATGATGTTTGCGGTTGCTATTAGCTCCGCGGTGCGGAACACGTGAAGCTATATTGTATTAAGAGAAATGTATAAATTAACCACGAAAAACAATTATGAACAAACTAGCGACTACTTACCGACTGTTTCCAGTGTCAGTGCCGCGATCAGTAACGACACTGATAATAAACGTGACCAGGTGAGCTGCATCATTGCTCACCAGTAATATTACTTGGATTAACGCTCGAAATATCCCCTTCGACTGTTCAATTCAACAAACTAAGGTGAACTGCATCTTTCGGTTTATATCGAGGGACTTTTATATGTGCTGCTAGCAATACAGATCACTGGGGTTCTCCTATAGTTTATAGTTAATTAAACCATCTGTTTATAGTCGTATTTGTTGTTTCTCAGAATATTAGATATGAATATATGTGCAGATTAATTGCTTCATTCTTAATCGCTGGTATATTGAAGAAATAGTGCAAAGAAATTTGCAAAAATTCGCAAAAGCAAGATACAAGACCAAACAGATATGTTGGTATCAGTTTAGAAAAAACGATTTACATAAAATTTGCATGACTGCCGTTGTACCAATGAACACGGACAAAGCATAATGCGAAATATCATGCTTATATATAATTATTATTTTGTTTGGTTTTTTTCTTTTTGCAAATGGCTTGTAAAGTCCAATAAAGTATCTTTATTCGCAACAAGAAGAGTATTGATTTGCAAACAAAATATTGTACATTGTTCAAGTTCTTTGCCTTATTTCTGACGTTGTTTAATGTGTGTAAGGTTGCGGCCAATACTTAAGCAGGTTGAGCGCAAATTTCTTCAAGTCTCGCGTGAATGTCAAAATCTTTAATTTGTGACTAACATAAAACTTTAGTATCAATGGTGACACTTCCAAGCGATCAAATACTTGATGCCATTTGATGCATTCCTACACATGTTTCGCAAATATAGGTCACACACTGACAGTTGTAGCTAAACGTATTAAGAAGTTTTGAAGGTAACGCGAACAAATCAAACTTGAAAAGTATGAAAAGAATTCCGTCCGTTTTTCTGTAATTCGGCTTTGTAAAGCTGTTTAACAGTTTTCCTTCCACAGATAATTGCTGTAGGCGACACCTTCTGAGTCGCAGAAAACTGTGGTAATGATCTTTCAGATTAGATAGGACAGTCTTCTCTTTCTTTGGAGTCTATTACATTGTTATGACAGTTAAGTGGTCGGAAATGGTCACACGGTTGCTCTTGTTGTCCATTTACCAGTCTGTTTGACTTTTAAGAAGCTTTCGATGTTATACATTCACAGAACGTTTTGACATACGAACGCTATTTGTGTTGTTTACAGTTACTTAAAATATTCACATCCGCCAAAAAATGGAATTAATTCGCGCGATTATTTTTGCGACATTCGACGTGGATTAACTCAGCAACAGTGCAGCGATGAACTAACTTCAACTTTTCACGATGAAGCTCCATCAAGGACCAGTGTTTATCGATGCTGTACACCAACTGATATTACAAGTTCGTGTTGCGACCTATCGTGGGAGTGAGACAACTATAGGCATTAGTGGAACTAGCATGCATTCAATATTGCATGGCATTTAAAAGGTATATTGTAGAAAAAAAATTTTGAGAAGGATCGCGCACAATTTGTTGATCGTTCAAAAAAAGCTCGTTGTCGATTGGTCGAGAGAAATATTAAAAATATACGAAAGCGGTGCTTCGAAACATGCCTATGACTTCATGACACATGGACTTATACGTATCGGCTCGAAAGTAAACAACAGCCGACTGTATGGCTAGCTCTCACATATTGACTAAAAAAAAACATCAGTTTGATGAGTCATCCACTGCATAGTCCCGCTTTGGCACCAATGACTTCTGTTTATTCTCCGCATGAAAAATAAAATTAACTAAGTGGTCAACGTTTTTTCACACCCGAAGAGGCGGTTGATGAGTTCAGAACGCATGTTTTAGAGATACCACAATCAAAGTGACAAAAGTGATTTTAGAATTGGTTCAAACGCATACAAAAGTATACAGATCCTAATGGGAACTATTTTTATAAGAGTAAAGGAGATAGGAAATTTAAACATGAAAAGTTATGAATATAGCGTTATCCGGAACCAGCTTAAAATAATACTAAATCGATCAGATGGTATCTTCACAAGTTTGGATTTCATTAGTGGCTTCTATGTGAGAATACCCTCTAGACCTAAACGGAAAAACGCTTAGTAGGCCAAGATAATTCTATCTTAAGTTATATCAACGAATCCAAAGTGAACTGTGGAGTAGAGGTAGGAGTACACTCTCAGGATCTTGATACATCTTTCTATATCCAACTACCAAACTCAGCTAGCTATTCCAAGCGGAAATACTAGTCATATAAAAGGCCTGTGGAGTTCTACTAGAAAGCTACGAAAGGGCAAAGAGAGCTATCATATACGCACATAGTCGGGCGGTATTGCTAGCTTAGTCATTGCCAAGGATAAACTCCAGCAAGGTCAACAAATGTAGGAAGAACCTAAGCTCACTGACAGGTCAACTCCACTTGTCCATAATTTCGGTTCCCGGAATATTTTCGGCAACGAAAAAACAGACGAGTTGACAAAGTGAGGAACCTCTCTAGAGAGGCGTATCAATACCATGCCCGCTAGGAACGATTAAGATCGAGCTAAATACGCTTTTTGAACAAAAAGCTCAGAAAGTATGAAAATCTACAATTAAATGCAAGATAGCGAAACAGATAAGCCCAAAATGTGACAACACAAGAACTAAGGACTTATTAAATAGGTATAAAGTATATATAGAGTATAAAGTATATATGGACTTACAGTTATTATGGATAACACGCGTTAAAAATGGGAATGACTGAAAATAGCACGTGCCGCAGTTACAAACTCGAAGGAAGTAAGGAAAGAGTTGTACACTTCCTCTGCTTATGCCCTTCCCTATCACAATCTCGATGTAGAGCTCTTGGAATCCATCAGGAGCAAAACCTTGAATGTCTATCTACAAAAATTTAATGGAGATAAGCAATTTCATTGTAGATACCAGTTGGTTTGAACACAACGATGAAACGACATAGCAATATTTACAGCCCTTAAGAATAGTTTATCAAAGTGGCGCATCTAGCGCTAATGGAGACCGAAGAGGTTGTACTCTTACCTACCCACCAAACAAAAGTGAATAAGATCACCAAAACGATTTCATTCTGGATACAGAGCCGATTAAACTCTAACTTATCTAAGCCTATATCATACTTCCAATGAGTCTCCCGACTTTACATCTCCCATGAAACCAACCCATCTAACATCCCTTTTCTACAACTAAAAAATATTTTTTTTCGATTTTTTAATTTCTAAGAATTTGCTTCCTCACTTGTCAGAACAAAACCGCGAGTTCGATTTGGACAGTGGCTTCTACATTTCATTTGCAATCGGGCTGGGCTGTAGACTAAATTATGGCAAAGATCTTGTATATACTAGAGCATGTTTCAGAACAGAAAGCAGGAGAAGTCTAAGCGTTAGACTGTCACTTGACTTTCCATCGGCCGTTCTATGGAGCTTAAAAGTTAGTGAGATGCGCTATTTGGAAGTTTACAAAACTGGAAAAGGGAACTTCAACCAGGCCTGGACCCGATCAGCTCAACGTGTAGTCTGTTATAAGAAAATTAACGTCTACATATACTATTCAAATTTTGTTTCTTTATTTCACTGGCATTATCCTTTGAGTTACATATCGTGCGCTGTTATTTAAACTTTCACCCGCACAATGCGTCTACGTTTGTTGGTGCGACGCGACTTTTTGCCGCCGCGACGATGACGACGCTGCTTCTTCTTGGCGAGTTGACGTCTTTTCTGTTGGTTGCGACGACGCTGTTGACGGCGGCGACGTTGACGACGTGCCTTCATTTGCGACTGACGACGACGTCTGTTTAGACGGCGTTGGCGTTGACGTTGACGTTGCACGCGACGACGCCAATTCGAAGGGCGAGCACGTGCTGCGCGACCAATATCCTCGACTGAGTCATTCAAATCTCCAATGCCGGCAATATTGACTTCGTCGCTGTCGTCTCCTTCCTCTTGTTCGTAATTGTCAATGGAATTCCTATCGGGATGGTACAATGCAAAGACGAAATCTTCATCTTCATTATCTGAGTCGTCGTCGAAATTGGGGAAGAAACGGGCTGTAGTATTTGTTGATGTAGTGGGAGTGGTTGTTGTTGTTGTGGTGGGCGTTGTAGGTGAGGTAGTTGTGGTAGGTGATGTTGTTGATGTCGTAGGTGTGGCGGGCGAAAGGGTAACAGTTGTGGTTGTGGGAGTTGATGGTACAAGTGTTGATGTCGTTGTAACGACAGAAGTGGTGCTTGTGCTGGGATTCTTTAGTGAGGTGAATTTATTGATAAAGTCCTGAGAGACAACACGTCCACTAGCGACATCTTCATGGATACGCTTTCCAGCATGTAAACGCGGTCTATTAAACAACTGATATCTTTGTTCTGCACCAGATTTGGGGATCTGCTTACCTATGTAACACAAAACAAAAACACAAAAAAATAATTCAAGTTTGGATAATGCCACTTCCAATCCACAATGTTGTGTAGAGTGATTCCTTACCTGAGGCGGGTAGTGTCACGGCTGCTAGGCCGAGCAACAGAATGGCAACTTTGAAGAAATACATGACGGCGGTGTACTTTGAAGTGTGAAGCGTTACTCCTCTCTACCAGGACACCTCGATTCGTTCTTTTTGAAACTAAATTCTACCCAATTGGGGAAATAGAATTTTATAAAGAAATATTTTGCTTTTTCTTGTAATATTATGTTACTCCAAGTGTTTGGAGCTCACTGATCGATAAGCCCTACAAACGCAATATTTATATGATGAACCATGGCAAAAAGCCTATCGAAATAGGCCTAAATTCTGTTTCTACCATACTACCATGTAATACATATGAACAACAACAACTACAATATAAATTATCATCGATATGCTGTTTATACATTTACAACATACAACAACCACAATAGGCGTAGCTAGCGCTCGTTTAGCTACACTTGCCTTTACAGAACGTTGTAAGTTAATTTACATAAATCGCATAAAAATTGCAAATCAAGATATTTGAATAATCGTCTCTGGCATAGGCCTAAGAGAAACCAACTAACTTAGGTAGCATCAATTCTTTCCCGTTATTTTACAGTAACAGCAGCGAAAGAATCTATAGGCATACATATGAATACATAAATATCTCACACTATTTACTTTACACATTATAGTTTACAGCAGATTGGTGTATATACAAAATACATTGTATATACATTTAGTAACACATAATCAACATTAGTCTAATCTTTAGTTTTCTCAAATATGTTTTTGGCTCACCTGCCATATTCAGTGCCGCATTCTCATGCACGTAACCTTTAATGATTGCCTGTTCACTTTAAAGAAATGTAATAAACACATTTCAGTAATCCCGTATGATCAAATTTGACCCGGACTGGTATATAACTGCTCGCAAAACTCGAATCGATACAAATATTCCTCATAGATTGATAAAAACTTTTTTATATTTGTTTACGACGTGAAAAGTCTATCAGGCGATATTTACCATGTGTTCCCAAGAGAATTACGACTACAGAATCGTTGAAAATGTTGCGGAAGTGTTTTGGGGAGTCAACCATATTTTATCACGAACACAAATTTGAGTACCGCAAAGCATTCAGTGAAGAGCGTCAAATCACCGAGAACTTCAAGTTGTTTAGTCACCTCTGTTAATGTTGATAACATCGAAAGGGTTAAAGAAACAGTGCTTTAAAATCGTTGTGGTGGCATTAAAGTGACAGTAGAGGATCTAAACAACTCTTACGAATCGAATCAATACATTTTGATTAACGCGCTTCATATGTCAATGCAAGATTCATACCAAAATCCCTGTATTTCTTAGAAGAACGACATCGATTATAAGTCGCAAAAGAGATGCTTGGCAACGTAACTGAGCATTACGTCGAAATTCTCCAACAATTTAGCGAATGACGCTCTAAAAATGAGTTGAAACTGAATGAAACCATTCCATTAAAGGCAATCTTAATCGATGCTTATAGCAAGTTTTTGAAAACTAGACGAAATTTCGGGATTCAGCAACCCTAGTTTTGCATTCTGGCAACTCACAACTCTATCGTAAGGTTTAAAATTTTTGTTGTTATACATACACAGAACGTTTTGTCGGATATGAGCACTATTTATAATGCTTACAGTAACTTAAAATATTAATATCGACAAAAAAATGAAATTAAATCTCGAACATTTTCACGCGATCTCTGCAACAGTGCATCGATGAACTTAATTCAATTTCTGGCGATGAAGCTCCATCAAGGACTAGTGTTTATTTATGATATACTGAATCCAGTCGAGGTTGTAGATTACTCCAAGACAAAGATCGTGAAGACAAAGATCGTGAAGATCGTGAAAAACCGGCTCTTGTTCCGGAAACTATTGATGCTGTGCGCAGACTGATATTGCAAGATCATCATGTGACATATCGTGGAATTAAGTCAACTATAGCCATTATTTTGTTCGAGCACTTAAACCATCGCTTTGATGAGTAATCCACCATCAGGTCTTGGCACTCAGCGACTTCTTTTTATTCCCGTACGAAAAAAATAAACTAAGAGGTCAACGTTTTTCGACACCCGAAGAACCGGTTGATGAGTTCAGAAAGATTTTTTTTGCTAATAACTCAAACAGAGTGGCAAAAATGTTTCAAAAATTGGTTCAAACGCTTGCAAATTTATAGGTTTTTTATTTTGAAACAAAAAAAAAAAAAAATAAAGCGATTTTCGTGGATAAATATTTGTTTTTGTTCACTAATCCCGAAATATAAAAAGGCAACCTATGTAGTAACTTGTAAGTAGGCAAAGTGAAATCTTCTTAATCCTTCCGTTTCGATTATACAGCTTTTGCGAAACTAGTATTAAATAACTTGAACTTGTAAATCTTCAACCTTTGGCGTCCTTAGAATTGGCAAGAATATAAACAAAACGTTCAAGCAAATTTGTGGTGGATAAATGGGGCTTAGCTCTATACGTGCGATCCCCGTTTCGAAGATCAGAGTTAAAACTTAAACTAACTAAACCTAAAACACATCCTGAAAGCTCATAGCCAACTTAGCTTTAAGAAGAAACAACCAAAAGTTTGAACCAAGTAGCATTCGGTATGTACTTGTATGACCAAAAATTGTCCAAATCGAACCAAAACTGTTCAAATAATGAGGTAGCGAATATTTGGACCCCAATACGTTTACTTGACTTTTTATTGAAAACATCGGTCAAGGTGTGAGATATGTAATTGAAATTCGAAGAGAATCCTATCCGACATTCACATACATGCTATTGGACCCACGCCTATTACGAAAACGTCTCAAGCGACGTTTTGTTGTTGGTTTTGTGTTGTCGATTTTGCTTGCTTGACTTGGACTTGTATTTGGTTACGTTTACGTGTTCTTCTAAGATTCTGCTGACGACGACGTTTTAGTATGACACGTCGACGCTTTTGTTGTGAGCGGCGTCTCGCAAGTTAACGTTGTCTTAGTCGTCGTCGGATCGTCTGGGCGAGAGCAGCACGTCCTAACTTTTCATGAAGACTACCGTAACTTAAACTGTGTTCATCGCAACCGTCGTCTTCAGCTTCTTTCAGCGCATTGTCATCTTGTTCATCGTCATCACGTCGGGCTTGTCGAAGTTGTAGGGCTAATCAAAGATGTAGGACTGGTCGCATATGTAGGACTTGTCGAGAGTTGTGGAAGGACTTGTAGTCGTGTCTGGATAAGTGGAAGTAGTTGGGCATCTGGTGACGTACAACAACCGTTTGTTGTTGTAACACCCTTCAGCGTATTTAAAAATTGACTGGTGATACGACCTTGAGGCTTTACGTTCTCATATCGTCCCACTGATGCGGTGGATCGGCGTCGATTTTTGAATATGCTTCGATTCGCAGCATCTGGTCAAGGGAAACGACAAAAGTATAACAATGAATACACTTAGATGTTCTCGCAGAGCAGTCAAGTTGTATGTAAATGACCTACCCACGAATTGAAGAGTTAGGAGAAAAACTAGCATGAGGGCTAATTGGAGTAAACGCATTGTGCCGCTAACTTAAGTAAAAATTGCCAAACTAGACGTATAATTGTGGTCGCTTTGCTCGATTTTCAGAAAAATCCAATTATATTAAAGGCTATCCCGAGGCTAAATAATTAAATGTAATTTCTCCGAATTCTAAAAGCAGTGAGAGTTGAGTACCCAAATAATAGTGATAGTTAGTAAAAATATTGGTCATAAACTTCGTAAATGCGAAAGCAATAAATCATCTCAACTACTGATCTGGGTTCTTGTTAAGTTTTGAGATCAATAGTAATTGTCTTCACGTGTCTGTGTTGATATGTAAACAACAGCGCTCAGTTGTTCAATTGATGCTGCTCCAAAATAAAATTAGCGGCAATTCAAGAACTCCGTTTACAGTTACCGAGACAGTATGCACACAAATAATTGCTAACAATTTGTTTTAATTACGGCTCAAGCGACCGATTCGAGAGTGCAAAGTTGCCGCAGTGATCAAAGAGTAGAAGAAGAAAATGATAAAATCTGATCAATACTAAGCGATCTAAGGATTTTTCGGATTTTTTGTTTACAACTTTCGTTACAGTATTGGTATTTTAGTATGGATCCTTAACTTTTTCGAAAATATAGTACAGCCTAACAGGTGAATTGAAAAGTCCCCGGCCTACCAGAGTAAAGAACATTTTTTGACAAATTCGTTTTTTTCAACATAGTTCTCTTTAATGGTGAGATACTGATTATAGCGTCTCTACAACTTTTCGATACCATTTTTATGGTACGATTTGTCTTTTGCTTCAAAATAGGCATCAGTTTTGGTTTTCAGCTCTTCATTCGATAAAAAAATGTTTACCAGCAAGCGCCAAGTTTTTGCTTTAATTTTTTTCCCCTTCAAAAAGGCAATATTTTACCAACACGCGAAATTCCTTTTCATAGATTTTTTCCCAATGACAAAAGTTACTTCACTCAAAATGATATAAGGTAATTTACAAACTTATATGACGATTATAAACGCTAATTTTGAAGGTTAGGGTATATATATGGATTTAATTTTAGTAGCGCCATCTACGTGTCAGGCCGAGGACTTTTTATTGACCTGGTTTGTTCACAGGAGATAGTGTAAATTTCTCAAATCCGCCGAGGAATTTTCTCCTCTTATTCTTTATAATATTAGTATAGATAACTTGGTCGATGTGAAAATGTTAACCTTATAAAAGTGTTGTCTTGATCATTATATGGTAGGTATAATAGTTTTAGAGCTTCAGATCTACATAACATTGTGTATAGTAGTTAATAAGTAAGGTATTCTATTGAAATAAATTGGATAGAATTATTTATTATATTTTATTTTATGTAAAAAAATTTATTATATTTAATTTAGTTGATGCAGTGATAAAATTGAGGGTAATGGGTTTGACAAATGATATAACGTGTCTTGAAAATGTTTGAACATTGTTTTGAAGACCTCTTTTCATATACCCGAACCTAGCTGCTCTTTATTTGTTCGGGTTCAAGATTATCTAACTGAATTAAATTCATATATATTGGGTTCGGTGGTTGATCCAGAGATCGCAAATAGAACTCAAGTTTACTCAGGCATTTAAATTCATTTTTAAGTTCAGTGGCATATCTGAACGTATGAGCTCCCAAGAGTTTAAGCCTTGATCTCGCAAACAGGGGAGAGGTTTTCACATCGCCTTATTTCATTCAGCTTTTGCAGCTGGCAGGCCGGACGCCAGAATTCGTTCCCATTCTACTGATAATGGGGCTAGTGTGCTTTTCCTTACCAGCTTGTCAGCTTAACAGTTACCTGCTATTCCGCTGTGGTTTGGACCCATAATAAAAGGATCACAAAAAGTCCCGATGCCATTGATAGCGAGATTTTTTAAGCAACCTTAAACGAATGGTTAGTGAGCTCAAAGCAATCAATGTCTTCCCTACTCTGATCTCGATATTAGCCTTCAATGGAAGCTTTTTATCTAAGAATCTTAAGGTTGGAGCAGCTCCCGGCATACACGTAAATATTCAAGTACTGGCTTTAACATGAAATCTTTGTAGATCTAAGACTAGGTACCAATTTTTTAAATGAAGCATATTTATCCAGAAAAGTTTAAAGCTGAAGTCCAAAGTGTCTTCAGTAACTGATGACGTAGATACAACCCTTTAAGGTGGAAAATTGAAAAAAACTTTAAGTATGAGTTGTAATGTCTGTATCATATTAAAGTAATGATTATTACTGTCGGCAAAAGAGTTTTATTTAAAACAATCACGCAATTTCGTATTTAACTTAAAATTAGTTTATTAAATCGAAAATAAATAGTATAAATTAATCATGCTTTTAATACTTAAAATATACATTTTGAAACGAATCTATCAACTTTAGGCAGCTTGTCCGACGATTGCAGTTTCTGCCTTGTCACCGTCCAGAATGACGATCATCTGAGGTACGTTGTTCACCTGCGAGCGAAGGGGATACACAGTTTGCTCTTCCTCGAAATACGGGCTGCCGTTATTGAAGTTCTTCGTGGTGCGTTTCTTCAGTGATGACTTTTGCTTGGTTTTACGCATACCGTTTTTCGATGAGCGACGCTTGTTGCTAGTGCTCGACTTTCTCTGCTTTTTGTTGCTGCTACTACGACGCTTATTGCCACCATTGTTGACGCGACGACGACTTGCTGATCCTTTCTTCGTATTTCGCCTGCGTACAGAGTTGACGCGTTGATTTTGACGTTTGGCACTGTTCAGACGATTAGCGACATTCTTCCTGTGATGTGTACGACGTACGTTGTTGTTGGTCTTGCGCTTGCGTACGCGCTGGCGACGACGTACGGCACGTTCCTCGGGCACTATACCATCATCGTCTTCCATCTCATCAACGCCGTTGGCAGCGCGTTGTACTCCGGCAGCTTTCCGTGCACGATAAACTTGATAGTTGTGGAAGCTTTTGAGATGACGAGCTAGGCGTGCCTGAGGTAGAGCGATAAGCAATATTAAAGATATGTTTTGTATAAAATCACGTGTTGTGTATTTCGGTTAACGCACCATCTCGGGTTGTTGCAATATCTCGGCATTCATAGCGAGCTCAAGATTTTCGGTTTTACTATCCTCAGCGCCGATGACAGCACTTTCGGTCTCAGCAACATCTCCCTCTCCCACCGGCTTACCTTGCTCTTCATCTGTCTTCTCTTCTACCTCTACAGGCACAATGGCGGGATTTTCAGACAATTCGGATTTTGCTGGTAAAGGCACACTAAGGACCTTGTCAGCTTCTGGCAGCGGCAATTCGAGTGCGACTTCGTCATTTCTTGCCTCAACAATTGCACCAGCAACAGATAGCGGTTCCTCTAAAAGGTCGTTTATGATAGTATTAGAAATTACTATAGTTCTGTTGCGTTCGATTAAGAATCGTATACGTACCAGCTGTGACGCTGCCTAGCAACGCAGCGGCGCATAAAAGCGCCAAGAAAACACACAACTTGGACTTGGCCATTGCGTGTTGAATACTTAAGAGTTAATGGTGTGTGTCGTATTTGCTTTCGGGACTTCAGCACACGTTTAGTTGCCAAGACGTTATGCGAACAACTAAAGCGCTGCTTACGCTCTTATATCGCCATTTTATGTATATTAAACAACAGCGATGGGCTATAAGCTAAACAATTTCAGTTCGAAGATCACTTTTTATTATTATATGACTAATCATGTTTGGTGCGTTGCTGTACACCACGATATTATCATATTCCGCTGACAGCCAAATGCTAGACTTTCTTTATGTTTCGCTGACACACAAATCGTTTTCTCTAAACATTTATTTGTTACCAATAGTTTAATGGGATGAAAAGTATGATTTTGACAGTTAAATGTAAAATTTACGATCGCAAGCGGTGAAATTTAGCCAAAATATTTCAATCGAAGGCAAGACTTGTCTAAAAAATGATACATAAGAAAGACAACGGGAAGTGAGGCGATCTTGATTAATAGTTGAACTCTTTGGACAATCTGAGCTTATTGTTGGTCGTTTGGCTTTCGCCGAATATATGATTGTAGAAGGATTGAAAGAGTAGAAAGAAAAATTGATGCGCTTATGCACTTTTCTGACAAAAATAGAGATTAATATTAACTATAAATCTGCGCAGTAAGTTCACTCAAACCTAACGAGTTAAATGCGTTTCTCTACTTTACTAATTTTTTTGTGCCTGAATTATTTTTCTAATATTTTTTTTTATTTGCTCAAGCATATACCATTTCTCCCTTTATTTTGAACCACAATATAAAAAATATAAGAATTTTCTATTTAATTTTTCAATATGTTTTATTTCATCCGTTTATTTTTCGCCGTCAATTACATTATTCAAGTAGCATCGTATAGCTGTCGATTGTTAGTTAACCTATAATACTAAAATAGTTCACGTGTGGTCCGTCAGCGCTTGGAATCAACCCTGCAGCCTTACAGGACGTGCGACACGACGATTACCACGTCGCCGTTTGGCGCCACCGCCCACTTGATAGACGCGTACGTTCTTGCGTTTGTTGTTAACACGGCGACGACGGTTGCCTCCGCGACGACGACGGGTCTTACCGCCACCACGGCGCACCACATTGCGACGCGAACCCTTGCGACGACGACGCACTAGCACACGATTGGCACGCGCCTCTTCGCTATCGGTCTCGCCACCTTCCATTAGCGCGACAACGCTGCCATTTGGTATGGCATCGAGTGCAGCACGCGGCACCAGTAGCGCCGTCTTGCCAGTCTTCTCGTCCACCACACTTTGTCCTTCGATTTCGATAATACCATCGGGTACCATAATTGCGCCGGCATGTTCGCGCGATACCATCATATTCGTGGGTTTGGCATTCTTCAATATGAGTTGTGCATTCAATTGGCTGGCACGATTGGCATCGTTGCTGATAACGGCAGCTTGATTTTTCAATTGACTACGCAGGCGTGGCGAGTGTGGTGCACGTGAGCGCAGATATACCAAATTATTGGTGACATCGTTTTCGTCATTCAAATTATCCGCATCATCATCATCATCGGCGTTGTACTCGAAATCGTCGTCGTCATCATCGTTAACTTCAACATTATTGTTACGTACAATATCGTCATCTTCATCATCATCATCATCATCATTTGCTGCATTGGCATTGTGAGCATCGTCCTCCTCATCATCGTCCGCATCATCATTGCTGTCGGCGCTGTTTTCGACTTGTGTTTTCTTATGCGTAGCTTCTTCTTCGTCGTCGTCCTCGATCTCTACAACTTTGAAGCCCTGTACCTCATGTCCATTGCCGTTTTCACGTGGCACGGTAAGGAAGAGATACGGATGATTTGGTGCGGCGGCTGCAGCGCCCGAACGTAGTTGTTTCTGTGCAACTTGCTTTTGTTGTCCTTGGCGAGGTTCTGAGGATGTGTAGAATTGTGTTGCAGTAAGGGTTTTTAGAATTTAATTTTTTTTAGAATTGCCCGGCATCCCTACGTTAACATACTAATGTATGATCATACATGTTATGCGTCTCAATAGAATGAAGGAATTATTATTAAATCTTTTGAGAACAAATCGAAATCTACGACTTTGTAAAACTCTATCGTATCCATTGCACTAACATTCACGCACTAAAGCTATAAACTGTTGGAGCTGAGATATTTTATACATTTTTCTGAAAAAGTGTTTAAAAGTCAGACCAACCAGCTTTCAACAAAAAAGAAAAGGCTTAAATTGATATTTCATGGAAGAAAATCTATATAACTATTTCTTAGAGTCAATTTCCTTATACTGTTAGACCTACGATTACCTAATTAATAAATTTTTTCTAATTACTCTTTGCAATTTTTTCAAACAGGAAAGTCTATGCCACATCCTAATTACTTCCAAACTCTCCTTTATGACCTAAGTCGGGTTATTGATTTCACAACTAAAAAGAATTCGGACTTCCCCACCCCTGATACGCACCTGCACACACCAATGCCACAAAGAGCAGCACTGCTGCCACACTTGCTGCTGCCTTCAACATGCTGCTGTACTATCGATCTGGGCGATCAATCAATCAATCGGTTTAATTTATGATAAATATCAGACAACAAACGCGTTACCAACAAAAAGTGTCCTAATTGTAAGCAATGTCCAGCAGAACTGTAGAGAACACATTGATCGCTTTACGTTTTTATGCAAAACCCAGCTGTGAGCTAGCGGTACTGAACGAATACACAGGTAATGGCCAAGAATGGTCAAAGAACCAAATTGGTCTGCAGCGGTTGAAGCGCAGCAAGAATAAAAGAAAAATAGCAAATACATAGCTAAAGAGGCTTAGAAATGAAGAACAGCAGCAAAAAAATCAGCAAATAACCGCTGAAGAGTTTGAAAACAAATATGGCATAATAAGTGTAGAATTCTTGTTTACTCATTTGTTGGGCCAAATTTTAATGATGTGGCTGCCCTATAGAAAGCTTAGATAGCTGCTTGACATGACTGCGACTTTCGCACGCGTTCGCATGCGCCTACATGGCTTTCTTTTGTTGGACGCGATGCGTTAATGTTGACAAGGCAATGATGTGGACACGACGTGCTTTGTCTTCTCACCTCATTAG
The DNA here is from genome assembly GCF_024586455.1 of Bactrocera neohumeralis. NCBI lineage: Eukaryota > Metazoa > Arthropoda > Insecta > Diptera > Tephritidae > Bactrocera > Bactrocera neohumeralis. The sequence goes on from NC_065922.1 coordinate 46,288,671, forward strand.
AGGCATGGCGAGGAGAAGAACATATAAATTTGTAATTAATAACATGCTAGCATGCCTGTATGTGTATGTGTAGGTGTGGTGTTGGGTAAACACTTCAACCACTCACCATCAGTAGCACAATCGTCTGGGTGATATGAAATTAAGAATTCTTTTCTGAATTTATCTCTTTTTTGCTGTGAATTTTTGGCAATTTAAATTTGGTACGCCAGTGTACGGGACATTGGTGGCTGAGCCGCTCGTTAGGCATTGCTGCTGGCATCACAATGACCACAAAATAATACGCATGATTGCTTATAACCCCGCCAGCTAGTGACTAGCAGTTCAGCGACCTCCATCAGAGTATCTAGAAATCAGGCATATAATTAATATAAATTATGTTTTACTCAATATATACATATGTATATATGTCAGGCTAACACAAAATATTATTTTACGGACATATTTATGCTAGTATATGTTGCTGCTGTTGCTGCTTTACAGAAGAAATCTTAAGCGCCAAAAAAAGATCTGCTAACAAAATACATATGTATATATTTTTCCAACGACTTAATACATACTTAAAGTGGATTCCTCAATTCATATCTAGGTATCTTTATTTTATGTTTGATGAGATGGAACTATCAAATTGAAATATTAATCCAAAAATTACTTTCTTTGAGTCAAAAGTAAAAAAGTAATTTCTCTGTTTCTTCTCGAAATTACCCTCCAAACTCGAAACAGTTGGCTTCGAATTTCGAACTTGAGCTTACTAAATATTAACTACAAAATATAAGATCGTCAAAATGTAAAAATATGAACATTATGCAAGTTTTCCTCCAAACATTTTTCATTCAAGCTTTTATGTCAGCTACAAAACATCCAAGTCTGAACATATAAATATATATTTCATAACATATATATTTTTAAACGAAAAAAAAGAAACCCCGTTAATTTCGGTTGACCCGATGCAATAATATCCCTCATATATACAAAAGATTCCTTAAATAACTTGATAACGGTCAGCTCGTATTGTATCTTCAGATATTGCACCGTTGTCTTAACAGTAACCCATGCCAAATTTCTTGAAGGAATCTCATCAATTTAAAAAATTTTCCATTGAATGATTGATTCCGATCATTTAGTTGGAATAATTGGAAAAGGACGTGTGGAAAATTTCAGGCTGATATCTCAAAATCAGATGTACTAGTTCGTGTATACAAGTTCGAATAGCAATTACCCGTCTGAAGAACAACAAAGCGGTGGGCGTCGACAAACTGATTAGACCTTATTAGTGTGGCTTAAGGCCTGGAAAATCAGCAACAGACCAGATATGCTCCAAATCTTGGAAGAGACAATTGCTTTTGTCAGCACGATATCCCCGCAAAACTAATACGGCTGTTAAAGCTGAAAAATACCAAAAGCTCCATTAGGATCGGGTAGGATCTCTCCGAGCCGTTCGATACCAAACGAAGTTTAAAACAAGGCGACTCCCTTTCGTGCGATTCTTGCTTTTTCTTCTTGGGTCTGGCAGTGAAAGAGGGCAAGAAAAATTATGTCCAGTCATCAAACAAACAGTCGTTACACTCGCGACTAGGCACGTACATCACTGTTGGCAGTCATAATTTCGAAGTCGTAGATAACTTCGTTTATTTCGGAACCAGCATCAACGCCAACAACAACGTCAGCCTCCAAATCCAACGCAAAATATCTCTTGCCAACAGGAGCTACTTCGGACTAAGTAGGCAATTGAGAAGTAAAGTACTCCGAACAAAGGCCAAACTCGACAAGTCACTCATCATCTCCGTCTGCTATATGGTGGAGATGCATGGAAGATGACCACATCTGATGAGTTAGCGTTACGAGTTTTGGTGAAAAAAGGTTCTGCAGAAGATTTATGGCCCTTTGCGCATTGGCAACAGCGGATTCCGCATTCGATGGAACGGTGGCTGGTGGCAGCGAATTAAAAGACAGTGACTACGCTGGCTAGGTCATGTCGTCTAAATGAACGAAAACACCCCAGCTCTGAAAGTTTTCGACGCAGTACCCGCCAGGGAAATCAAAGAAAGACCACCACTGCGTTGGAAAAAGCAGGGGGAGAAGGACTTGGCTCCACCTCGAATCTCTAATTGGCGTCAAACAGCGAAACAGAAGAACGACTGCCGCGCTGTTGTAAACTCAGCCTTAATCGTATAAGCGGTGTTTACGCTAATAAAGAAGAAGTTTGCGTATACACATACAGAAGAATGGTGAACAGTAAAATTCTCTAATGCGATCAGTCCTCTTAGCCGGACGTTTCCCATAACTGTATAAATTTCATAAACGCAACGTTTTCATTCTTAATTTCATACAAAAGCACTTTCTACAACCGGACATGAGTTCGTTACAACGACTGGACACGGACGCCATTTGGTAATATTTTGGTTAATTTATCTCTGAAAAAGAGACAAGATTTCGTAAAATTTGTCAAGGAAATTACAAATGTACAATTTTTAGTTCCCACTTTTTTAAATTCTTATTAATTTTTGGGGTTCTTAGACCTTTTTTTTAAGAACAATGCGTAAAATGGTCACAGCAAAAAAATGGTCTTGCGCTGATGCTGTCTGGTTCACGGTGACTCAACGGAAACTAATGCGATATTTGTCATGCATTCACTCCTCGCTGATATTGGCTCACATTTATTAGTTCAATGGAAATATAGTACTAAGTTGTAGCTTCTGACTCTAGGACTACTTTTTATACACTCGTTTTTGCCATGCCCCTATATATGCAGAGCTTCCTCGGTCGGACAAAAACCCTGCGAGAGTGAGTGGCAGATTATTGGAAATGTTTCTGTATATACTTTGCAGGGTCTGACGTTTCCTTCTAATAAATGGCCAACTTTGACTCCTTATAGCAACTTTCATATATGCTCAACTGAAAATTTTAGACACTATATTTCAGTGAAGAGTCTGGGCTGATTTCATTCGATTTTCCAAGTGAAACCATATTATATATTTAGTTTGTGTATTCCACATATTGAATGATATGCTACCCAAATTTACTTTCTACCTTTTCCTTCATGAATGCTTGAGTTATATATTTGAAAATAAAAGAAGAAGCTTGATTTTACCAAAATTTCAACTATTTTGAAGCATTGCAAAGAATGCGAATTGAAAATTTTATGAACTGAATTTGGTTCTAATCGATCGTGTATTTAGAGGAGATGTGAATTTGTTCTTCCTTTAGTCTATGCAAAATGGCATGCCGCTTTGAAAGTGAATGGCAAGCACCCTGTTTAGAAATCCATCAGCGCCGTTGACATTACCCAGAGGTAACATTGTGCGCCTCGCAGCATATTCAAGAAGCCCAAAGCTGTCAGTTTATTGACCGTTATGGCAAGTATAATGATATGTGCCTATGGCGTAGTAGTCACAGAGCTTTGATTGATTACATAATTAAGAAGTTCTATGCGAGTAATTGAAGAGTTGAAAATATTACAAAAAGAAATGAAGTGTGTACTTATACTTTTAAGGAATAATTGAATATGTTGGCGAAAGAAAAGTAATTTTTCTGTGAAGCTATTCAAGCATAAAGAGTTAAAGTTTAAAATTTAAAGTATTTCCACAAGCTGTGAAGTCTTTACTAAACAGGTTCTCAGTCAAATAAATTTCACTTCGAAAATTTTGCTTCTAAAATTAGTTGAAGTGTCTCAATGTGTAAATCTTTGCGATTAATGAAGTTTCTAAAATTTCTATGACTCAAGCTTACATACATACGAGCATATAAGCGTATTTGGAAGAAAACTAGGAAAGCGTGAGTATTAGCACGTATATGCTTTTCCAAACTTGGCTACTAAACAACGGACCAATGAAAGTTAATTTCTCCTAAGAAATAATCACTATTTTCTTCGTATTCGTATATAAAAATGCGTTTTTTATAACTTTGCTTTCCGGCGAATATAAATTAGCAATTTCTAATCATTTCGTATGCAAATATTTTTGAAAACGGTATTATACCGCACCTGCGCTCGCGAGCACTAAATATTATTTAGTTGGAATGTACCTAGTAGGAAATGTGGGACTAATGTACCGCTAGAAGTTGTGATTCGGCAGCCAAGGTGCTTTATTTAGAAAAATGGAGAACAGGTTTGTATCGCAACATTGATTGATTGATATTGAATATTGAACTTCGGAATCAGAACAAAAATTATTGATTTCAATAACTAAAAGATGTACATACCTATGATTTTGTAGTAAGAACTATATTGATGTTCTGTGGAAAGTAAGCAGTGATTGAATGTTGTACAGCCCGTCTTCTAGACTGGCAACACGCTTAATGCCAATATAACTTAAACATGGAAAAATTGGTTAACAATAATTCAACAAATCTTAATATTTACTCGAGTCAACAAAATAAATGACAAAAAATTTAAAATTTATTTTATTTTCTAGGAGACTAGACATATCTTTAATCAACGTTAGAGAAAACTCTCTGATTCAGCACACATATTTTTTCTACAAGGCTGCCGCTGTTGTAGTTGCTTTGCGCGAAATTGTCTTGTTAGTCGCTTTTTAATGATGCTGCTGCTAGTGCTGGACGTGTTCGATAAGCACTTTAACGAAAATTGATTTTTTAATTTTTATTTGCTTCAAAAGTTGAAAGTTCATCGAACCACTTGGCTTGTAGTTTTTCATTAAACACATATTACTTATATATATAATATGTTCACATATATAGTATGTATGTATGTGTACATCCATACAGAAACAAAACATATATTTATAAATAAGAGAATGTCGGTCTGCAATAAATACGCAATTCATTCATTGGACTTCAATATTTCCATATTGTGGCAATTGACTCGCACACGTTGTTGAAACCATTTTGATAGTTTATCAAAGCTGTTGAAGTGTTTTTGAGTAAACAAGTATGTTGATGACAAAGGTTTGTGAATCAGCAGTTTCTGTTGAATTGAAAAAGGGTATTAATTTCAAATTTAGCTTAATGGCACACACTGAATTAAAAAAATATCTTCTCGGTTCACGAAAGTGTAGGATTTGCGATTCCAGATCGAATACCGAAGAGAAGTAAATTTTTATACTCTCGCAACAAAGTTGCTAAGGAGAGTATTATAGTTTTATTCACATAACGGTTGTTTGTAAGTCCTGAAACTAAAAGAGTAAGATATAGGGTTATATATACTAAAGTGATCAGGGTGACGAGTAGAGTTGAAATCCGGATGTCTGTCTATCCGTCCGTCCGTGCAAGCTGTAACTTTAGTAAAAATTGAGATATCATAATGAAACTTGGTACACGTATTTCTTGGCTCCATAAGAAGGTTAAGTTCGAAAACCGAAAACCTATAAAGCGTCATAACTAAGCCATAAATAAAGATATTAAAGTGAAATTTGGCACAAAGGATCGCATTAGGGATGGGCATATTTAGACGTAATTTTTTTGGAAAAGTGGGCGTGGCTCCGCCCCCTACTAAGTTTTTTGTACATATCTCGGAAACTACTATAGCTATGTCAACCAAACTCTATAGAGTCGTTTCCTTCAGGCATTTCCATATACAGTTCAAAAATGGAAGAAATCGGATAATAACCACGCCCACCTCTCATACAAAGGTTATGTTAAAAATTACTAAAAGTGCGTTAACCGACTAACAAAAAACGTCAGAAACACTAAATTTTACGGAAGAGATGGCAGCAGGAAGCTACATCCAGGCTTTTTTTAAAACCGGAAAATGGGCGTGGCGTCGCCCACTTATGGACCAAAAACCATATCTCAGGAACTACTAAACCGATTTCAATGAAATTCGGTATATAATACTTTCTTAACACCCTGAAGACATGAAATCGGTTTACAACCACGTCCTCTTCCATTATAACGCTATTTTGAATTCCATCTGATGCCTTCTCTGTATAGTATACATTAGGAACCAATGATGATAGCGGAATAAAACTTTACACAAATACGGTATTTGAAAAATATGTAAATGACGGATAATGAAATCTCGATTATCACTTTATCATGCGAGAGTATAAAATGTTCGCTGACACCCGAACTTAGCCCTTCCTTACTTGTTTTGATACAAAGTGTCATTAATGAGCTAAGTAAAATGAAAATTAATGAAGAATATGTTGTAATGTATGGACAATTTTAAATAAGTCTTCATATCATAAAACTATCAGAACATTTATAATAAATTGTAAAGAGTGATCCCTTTCAAGGTTCCTTACTTTTTTAAAGCAAAAATACAGAAACTTCTAATTTAATGGGGATTGTTTATCATTCGAAAGAACATTCTTTGTCATTTATTTTTTGAAGATTATCTCTTCCAAATCCACCCGGTTTTGAGGTTTTGCTCCAAGGCCTGAATCGGAAACGGGATTGTACGCATAGATTTAAGCTTTACATATCTCTATATAAAAACATTGTCATATCACATGATCTTGGTGGCCAATTGACCGGCACAAAACCTGGAATTATTTGCTCACCGAAGTGTTCTCTCAACAAATCCACTGATTGTCGCGTTGTGTTGAACGAAAATGTAGCCGAAATCACGAGCTTTAATTTCAGGCATCAAATAGTCAGTTAACATAGTGCGCTAACGTTCGCCATGGACGGTTACTTTCTCACCGGCATCATTTTTGTAGAAATAAGGACCGATGACTCCACCGGCTTACAAGCCACACCAAACCATTGTATTTCTGCATAACAGCTCTTCATGTTGCTCTTCGCCCCAAATACGGCAATTTTGCTTGTTTATATACATACGAAGAAATCGTCCTCATCCCTGAATAAAATTTGACTCGAATAGCCCATAGAGCGAAGCGATGTTGTTTGGGAAGGTCGAGCTGCTTCAGTTCTTACACAAGCTGTAATTTGCACTCTTTTTAAGGTGTCGACGCAAAATGCGCCACATCGAACCAAGCCCATTGGATCAATACCAGCAACGCCCATTCAGTTATGAGAATGTTATCTTTTTTACAAAACTAATAGACTTAACGTCGGTTCTGTTTTCTCTAGACTGGATAAGGAAGCGAAGCAAATGGGTCTGGTGGTGAACAAGGGCATGACCTAATATCTCCAGCTGTCTAACAAACAGTCGTGGTACTCGCGAA